>NW_009953300.1:297092-316253 GCF_000747805.2 Chaetura pelagica
TCTTTCCCTGTTTATGAAGGCAGAAGACATGGAAGATATAATTAGAAAAGATATTTTTTCCCAAGTCTGCTAAAATTACAAATAGTTTTAAAATCCCAAAAATGTTTTCTTGTCTTTTTCTCCAGCACAAAATATTGCAGGAAAGATGCCTTGGAAAAAAACCCAAGAAAACCGTTTTTGTATTTCCTCTGGTAAAAAAAAGAATACATTATTTCCAATATGGTGCTGTATATCCTTAGTGAGAGAGGAAGAGTCCCCTTCTCTCCCATAATTGATAGTTAATCCTTATGTCCCATTTAAGTGGTCTATGCCCTTCAGCAGCTGAACCAAAAGTGGGACACCTGAAATTGTCATAATCTGATGCATCTGTCAGATTGTAAATGCAGCAGCAATTCACAGGGACAGAAGTGACCAAAAATGTATGCTGTGCAAGGAACCAGAATGGTGGCTTTCAAAACCATCTTACTTTTGAACTGTTGATTTCTTAGTTTTTCATTTAATTGCAAACTAGGTTTTAGACAAGGATAACATGCTTCATTTATAATTTTATATCTTGATTTATTTTATAATTGTATTCCAGATCTTTGACTGTCCACGGCTAAAGTTTTCTGAAATTCCTCAGAGACTCACGAACCTGCTACTGCCTCCAGACCCGATAGTGATAAACCACATCATCAGGTAAGTGGGTCAGTCAGCCCAGCCCGTGCTGTGCAAAACACTCACTGTGTAAAATACAGAAATTGCTACAGTAGCAGGGACCTGGATCCAGTTTTTCTATCTTGCAGGTGAGTACCTTGGGCTATGTTGTATGTTCCTCCTCTGTATCATTCTGGTCTATATAATTCTGAATTATTTTTGGTAGAGTGGAATCAGTTACCCAGCAGCATGCAAAGCTACTTCTTACCACTTTTATCCCTGCTAGAATTCCATTGAGAGATTCTGTCAGGTTTTCTTCACAAGGCAGGGGAATGAGAAGTAAGACACTGTACGCCATGGGCAGTCATTGTAATCACAGAGTCATTATGTAAAATACAAAACAGCATTATAGCTTCAAACACAGGCACCGGGCCGTGTGTGCCTTGTTGGGATTGGGTCAGCGTGTGGGTGTTAGTCTCATTCTAGGAACGCCCACCTAGTGGGAGATCTCAAGAGGTGTACAAAGAAGAAGGCCTAGCTTCATGGAAGGCCACTGTGACCAAGACACTGAGCTTTCTTGTCATAGAATCATCAAGGTTGGAAAAGACCTTCAAGGTCATCAAGTCCAACCATCTGCTCTGCAAACCCCAACCACTAAACCTTCCCCCAGAGCACCACATCCACCCGTTTTTTGGACACCTCCGGGGATGGTGCCTCCACCACCTCCCTGGGCAGCCTGTTCCAAGGCCTCGCCACTCCTCCTGTGAAGAAATTTTTCCTAATGTCCTAATATTGTCAAAACAGATGTATTTCTGGTATTGTAGATGAAACACAACTTCCAGCTATCTAGGGCTCTTCCAGCACATTCCATATTTAAGTGACAACCGTGTGGGAGAGGGAGATAAAGAGATTTTGGGGGACTGCATCCTTGCTGTTAAGATATTTTTGTCTTTCCCAAGTTCCTTTGTGGTCTTGATCAAAACTCTGATTCTGGGTGTTGAAACATTATTGTTAGCTGAGTGTAGTGAATTTATTTCTTACAGAATATTGAGAACAAATATTTCTGAATATGCTTAAAATTGGGTTCTTTATATTAAATTTGTAATATATGTTATGATAAATTTAAATATTACATAGGCTATCAAAATAAAGTATACTTTTGGATTAGTTTGAATATAAAAAGCAGCTTGGCTACAAATTCTCTTACCTGAACTCAAGCTGTAGCAGGAGCTTTGCATGAGCTGCACTCCTTATTGCAGATGACACACCTGAAATCAGAGTTGTAAAGACAAACATCTGTGCAGTGGAAGACAATCAGCTGCTTAAAGTCAGACAAGAAAACAAAAATTAATTAACTTTTGAGACTGGGAAAGATCCCATGTCTGTGCAGTACGAGGCTTTGAAGGCAGGTGGAACGAGTGTTTCCGAAAAATTTTATCACATCAAGGTATCTACCAGAAACGTTTAACGCACACTAAATGAGGAGTTATAAATGGTTTTTCATGTAGGACTCTCTTGAAATTGCTTAACTACCAGATACCATCCCCCTGTGCTGGGCACTGGGGAGAGGGCACCTGGAATGCTGGGGTCAGGTCTGGGTCCCTCAGGACAAGAAGGACACGGAGGGGCTGGAGCATGTCCAGAGAAGGGCAAGGGAGCTGGGGAAGGGGCTGGAGCACAAGTGTGAGCAGGAGCAGCTGAGGGAGCTGGGGGTGTCCAGCCTGGAGCAAAGGAGGCTGAGGGGAGACCTGCTGGCTCTGCAGCTGCCTGAGAGGAGGTTGGAGCCAGGGGGGTCGGGCTCTGCTCCCCAGGAACAAGGGATGGGACAAGAGGAACCGGCCTCAAGTTGTGCCAGGGGAGGTGGAGGTTGGATCTGGGGAACAATTCCTGGCTGGCCAGGGTTGTCAGGGCCTGGCCCAGGCTGCCCAGGGCAGGGGGGGAGTCCCCATCCCTGGAGGGGTTTCCAAGCCCTGGAGATGGTGCTGAGGGACATGGGGCAGTGGTGGCCTTGGCAGGGCTGCAGTCTTGATTATATTAAAGGTCTTTTCCAATCTAAATGATTCTGTGATTCTATACAACGTGTTACCTATCACTGAAAATCCACCAGGGGTGTGGCAAGTATACTAGGATAGAGAGATATGTAAGATACTCTCTTCTTAAAGTCTCTCACAGCATCTGGGATAGATGATTGGACTGTGAGGTGCATTGAAAACTGGCTCAACAACAGAGTTCAGAGGGTTGTGGTCAGTGGCACAGAGTCAAGTTGGAGGCCTGAGACCTGTGGCCAGTGGTGTTCCCCAGGGATCAGAACTGGGTCCAGTTTTGTTCAGTATCTTCATCAGTGACCTGGATGAGGAGATGGAGTGTTCCCTCAGCAAGTTCACTGATGATACCAAACTGGGAGGGGTGGCTTACACCTCAGAGGGCTGTGCTGCCACCCAATGAGGCCTAGGCAGGTTGGAGAGCTGGCTAAAGGTGAACCTCATGAAATTCAATAGGGACAAGTGTATAGTCATGCAGCTGGGGAGGAATAACACCAGGCAGCAGTGCAGATTAGGGATTGTTCTGCTGGAATGCAGCTCCATGAAGAAATACCTTGGAGTCCTACTGGGCAGTAAGTTACCCATGGGGCAGCAATGTACTCTTGTGGCCAAGAAGGCCAGTGGTATCTTGGGGTGCATTAAGAAAAGTATGTCCAGCAAGTCTAGAGAGGTTCTGCTTCCCCTCTACTCTGCTCTGGTGAGACCACAGCTGGAATACTGTATCCAGTTTTGGGCTCCCCAATTCAGGGGAGACAGGGATTTACTGGAGACAGACCAACTGAGGCTATGAGGATGATTATGGGACTGGAACAGCTCTCCTATGAAGAAAGGCTGAGAGACCTGGGGCTGTTCAGTCTTGAGAAGAGAAGGCCGAGAGGGGATCTCATTAATGTCTACAAGTATCTGAGGGGTGGGTGTCAAGAGAAAGGGTCCAGTCTCTTTTCAGTGCTGCCCAGTAACAGGACAAGGGGCAATGGATGCA
This sequence comes from Chaetura pelagica, assembly GCF_000747805.2. Taxonomy (NCBI): domain Eukaryota; kingdom Metazoa; phylum Chordata; class Aves; order Apodiformes; family Apodidae; genus Chaetura; species Chaetura pelagica. The sequence continues at coordinate 300,753 of NW_009953300.1, forward strand.
AACTGGAGCACAGGAAGTTCCACCTCGACATGAGGAAAAACTTACTCACTGTCAGGGTGATGGAGCCCTGGGCCAGGCTGCCCAGAGAGATTGTGGAGTCTCCTTCTCTGGACACTTTCAAAACACACCTGGATGTGTTTCTGAGTGACCTGCACTAGGGTCCTACTCTTGCAGTAGGGTTGGACTCTATGGTCTCTAGATGTCCCTTCCAACTCCCTCAATTTTACGATTCTTTGATTGTATGATCTGCAACAGGCTTTATCAGAGACTGGATGGATATTCTGATTTTTTATGGCAATTCGCATGATCTTCTGTTATTCCTCCCTAGTGTTGACCCCAATGATCAGAAGAAGACAGCTTGTTACGACATAGATGTAGAAGTTGAAGACCCATTAAAGGGACAGATGAGTAGTTTTCTTCTCTCAACAGCCAACCAACAGGAGATCACAGCATTGGACAACAAGGTACCAGCCTAGGAGTAAAGTGTCACTTGGCATAGATACTGATTGTGCACCTTCCTGTTGGTGTAACATCTCAGACAGTAACATTGTCAGATGGGGACTTCTCAGTGGGATGTGCCTTCAAGAGAGGAATCAGCTACATGCAATGAGAATTCAGAGGCATGAGTGGCATTCCCACTTAGGATTTGATCCAGGGCCTGACATGTGGAGGTGATAGAAGCAGAATGTACAGATGGTATTATGAGTCCCCTGGCACTCAAGAATCATCTGAACTGTTTGACTGTAACTTTTTACTGAGAGGTAATGGTGTCTTGCTGAACTGTTATAAGGCAAAGCTAGGAGAGTCTCATACTCCAGATGTGTTTTGTGCATGCAGGGGTGCAGAACAGCTCTCTGCAGTGTCTCCAGATACAGAAGATGCAGGGCAGAAAAATCTCTTGGGTCAGTTTTGCTCACTGTTCTTGAAAAGGGATCCCACACACTTCAGATAGTAGCATTTGTCTCACAGCAGTGGTGAGCTCTGCAGGCTGTGGAAGGGGTTCATGTCATGGGCACTGTTAGCTACCATTTGGCACACCTGTAAATGGCTGATTTGGCTTGATAAGGAATAAAAAATTGGCTTCTCAAAGCAAGGGAAGAAGTGTGACATTATGGACCAGAAATGACTTACGTGACATGTAGTCAGGTCCAGGTTCTGATTTTTACCTGTAATACAAACAGGTATTATTAATATATTAAACTCTGGTCTTCATGTGATTTAAAGGCGTTTGGACACTAACAGTCCTGTGGATTCTGGTAACTCTTGCAGCATCTTTTGTTTTATGGCTCTTGAAAAAGGTCCTTTTCAGCAGCTCAGCCAGCTGGTTCACAGCCTGTATAGGTTTGCCTGCAGCACACGCAGGATTGTTCTATTCCCAGCCCAGCTCACATTTCCCCATGTCGGTGTCACCTCTCTTTGACCACTTGGTACAGCAGAGTGGAAACTGTGAGGAAGGAAGTTACTGAAGTCACTTCTGGGTAAAGAGGTCTGACTGCTGCCGGTTCTCATCTGTCTCGTCTACTCCGTGCTGCCAGAGTCCTCTAGTGGAAATCCGGTGCAAGGCAGCAGATTTCTTTCCAGCATGGCTACGTTGCTTTCCCAAATAAGGAATTAAGTTCATGGCAACTCGCTTCTGTCAGCTACCGTATAGTTGTGTCCACACTATTGGCCTTGATGGCCTTGATGGCTCAGCCAGATCAGGGCAGGATTATTTCCTCCACAGCCACATTAGCTGTTTTGGCAAAACAGATGTATTAATGAAATTAAACAAGATAGGTTTACAATCTCAACCTAGAATTTTAGAGGAATGGGATATAAAAAGTTTGCTTTTCTGTGTATGCCTATGTGCAAATGATTCATTAATTGTCCTCCCATTGATTATATTTGATTTTGTTATCCAGAATGATACGACCTTGACTTATGTTTGGAGTCTTCATTATTCCCTGCTGGTTAATGCTCATTTTTTTGGTAATATTTCTGAAGATATGACTACTGTTTCATAACCCTTCCATACTGCAGATTTCTTATTGTTCGTACTCCTCTTCTTGCAGCCACTGGGGCTTTAATAGGCTTTCTTGTCAGAAAAGTCTGGAAGTTGTGGCTGTTACATGAGTCCATTTAACATGGACTTGATCAGGCAATCACTAGGAATTGTAAGGATCACAGCAGGGTACTGAAAATACAGTGATGATTAACCAGAGGAATAACTGCTGTCTTGCATTGGGCACTGTTTAAAGACGTACTTATATGGGACTTTTCCTGAAAAATCCCAGCTTGGCAGAAAGACTGGTGATACCCAGGAAATCACTGCACTGTCCAGTGACATAACTTAGCTCCTCAACATGGGTTACAGCATGCCAGCCAGCAGTTCAGCACAGGAATAATCCTGTACATACTGAAGGGCAAAAGCCATGGGACCCTGCACAAGTCTGCAGTGGAGAACTATCACCTTTGTACCTCACAACAAGTACAAAGATGATAACGGGGCAGACCTCAAGGTCTCTGGAGTGTGGGAGGAAATAAGTAACATCTGCTCTGGTTTTTTTCTGTCAGATTCATGAGACAATCGAATCCATAAATCAACTAAAAATACAACGTGATTTCATGCTGAGTTTCTCCAAAGATCCCAAAGGATACATCCAAGACCTTCTCCGGTCCCAAAGTAGGGATCTTAAGGTGAGCCAAGGTTTGAAGAAGAGTGAATAGTGGAACCAGAATGTGATAGTTTTATCTACATATGTATATACGTAAATCATCCAGTATGGAAAATTGGTGGAAGGCAGACAATGAGTGGCAGGGCTGCTCTCAATCCATTTATCCTTCTGGCTATATCACAGAACCACAGAACTGTCACTGTTGGAAAAACCTCTACGATCACCAAGTCCAAATGTCCACCCAGGAGGAAAAAAAACAACAAACATGGATAAAAATTAAAACAACACAGCAACACCCACCTTGCCCACTAGAGCATGTCCTGAAGTGCCACATCTATATGTTTTGATACCTCCAAGGTTGGTGACTCCACTCCCTCCCTGGGCAGCCTGTTCCAGTATCCAACCACTCTTTGGTAAAGGAATTCTTCCTAATACCCAGTATAAACCTCCTCTAGTGCAACTTCAGGCCATTTCCTCTAGTCCTGTCATTATTTATTTGGGAGAAGTGCCCAACTCCCATCTCCATACAACCTCCTTTCAGGTAGTTGGTCTCCCCTCAGCCACCTCTTCTCCAAACTAAACATCCCCAGTTCCCTCAGCCAATCCTCGTATGACTTGTTCACCAGACCCTTCCCCAGCTTGGTTGCTCTCCTCTGGACACACTCCAGCCCCTCAATGTGCTTCTTGTAGTGAGGGGCCCAGAACTGCCCACAGTGCTTGAGGTGCAGCCTCACCAGTGCCAGGACAGGGGCATGATCACCTCCCTACTGCTGCTGGCCACGCTATTCCTGATGCAGGCCAGGATGCTGGTGGCCTTTTTGGCCACCTGGGCACACACTGGCTCATGTTCATCTGGCTGTCAACCAATACCACCAGGGCCTTTTGTGCTGGGCAGCTCTCCAGCCACTCTGCCCCAAGCCTGTAGCTTTGCATGGGGTTGTTGTGACCAAAGTGCAGGACCTGGCACTTGGCCTTGTTAAACCTCATCCAATTGGCCTTGGCCCATGGATCCAGCCTGTCCAAGTCCCTCTGCAGAGCCTCCCTACCACTGAGCAGATAACACTCCTGCCTGATTTGGTGTCATCTGCAAACTGACTGAGAAAGCACTGAATCCCCTCACCCAGATAATTGATAAAAATATTGACTAAGACTGGCCCCGAAACTGAGTGCTGTTGGTGTCGATTGCCCTGACCCAGGTGATGACATAAGTTGCTCTTCTCTTACCCACAAATGCAGTCACTTCAGGCCACGATGTTAGTACCACACAGTTTGCCTTTGCTGAAGCCATGTTGGCTGCCCCTACTCACCTCTCTGCCTTCCATATCCTGGGACATTTTTTTCCAGAAGGAATCGTTTCATAATCTTACTGGGCACAGAGGTGAGGCTGCCTGGTCAGTAGTTCCCAGGGTCCTTATTTTTACCATTTTAAAATGGGTATGATGTTTCCCCTTTTCCAGTCACTGGGGACTTTGCCTGACTGCTGTGACTTTTCAAATATGTTGGAGAATGGCTTCATGACCACATCAGCCAATTCCCTCAGGACACTGGCATGCATTTTGTCAGGTCCCATCGATTTGTGTACGTTGTTCTTAAATCTGATGTCCTGCAGTGGGAAGGACTTCTTTCCCCCATGAGGTTCAGGGGGTTGAGAGGTATGGGAGGAGATATTATCACTGAAAACTGTGGGGGAAAAAAAACCCAACAACTTAGCTTTCTCCATATTCTCACCAGTTCTCATGCCTTATTTATTAGGGGGAGATGTACATTTTCTTTAATCTTCCTTGTCTGGCCTATGTACCTGTAAAAGCCCTTCTTACTGTTCTTTGCATGCCTTGCCAAATTCAGCTCCACCTGTGCCTTAGCTTTCCTGAGCCCATTCCTACACATCTGGGCAGTATCCCTCTATTCTTCCCAAAATACTTGTCCCTGGTTCCACCGCCTGTGAATTTCTTTCTTACTCTTTAATATGACCAGGAGGTCCTTACTGAGCCATGCCGGTCTCCTGCCTTCCTTGCCCACTTTCTTACACACTTCAGCCTCTTGTCCCTAAGGGCAGTTTTCCAGGTGGTCTCATCCACTAATTCCTTAAACAACTTGTTGTTCTTCAAATCTCGCTTTCTTGGCAGTTCTGTAGAGACTTAAAAATAGCTCAGGACTTTGGCCATTTTGGAATTACTAGTGTTTTCTATTCCTTGCTTTTCAACAGAGTTATTTTTCCGTAATGCTTTTCCCATCAGAACTTTCCTTGAAGTCAAGGTAAGATATGCACTGGGATTAGGGCAGCTCTGATGTAGAGTTGTGCTTCCATCTGATGTGAATACCTGAGCAGTGTCAAGCTGTTACCCTGTGTGTGGATAACCCCTGAGGTTCTTACAGACTAATAAAACATACAGTGCTGGGAAACTTTTCCTGGGAACTGGAACTAAGCTGTCCATGCTATTAAACTGTTAGAGGTTGTAGTATTTAGCCTGGGGAACTACTGGTGTCCAGAATAATTCCTTGGCAGAGCTGAGGAGCAGAGGTGGGAGCTGGTCACACTTCATAGCTTGTATGCAACCATCTTGTTTTGGTGGTAAACACACATGCTATTTACTGTTGATTTGCCTTGGACTCAGAGAACAGTCCTGAATATTTTTGATGTAGAAATGTAGGTAATTTTTTACTCTAGGTAAATGTGAATGTTTCCCTCTGTGGTAGAAGAGCTATAGTGAAAAATTGTTTTAATTCTTATCACAGGTGATGACTGATGTAGTTGGAAACCCAGAGGAAGAACGGAGAGCTGAATTTTATCATGAGCCATGGTCTCAAGAGGCTGTGAGCAGATACTTCTACTGCAAGGTATGAAGGAATTACCCCACTGCTTGCTTACAGATGAGTCTTCCTGCCACTGAACAATCTGCTGGACTGCACAGTTCTCTCTCTCTTTCAGATCCAGCAGCGCCGGCAGGAACTGGAACAATCTCTGGGGGTGCGCAACACATAAGTACTGCTCACAAGATTCCATTGGCATCATGACCACCAAACCAGTGGACTTTTCAGTGTTACTTAGCTCACTGTTACACATGGACCTGCTTCCTGGCTGAATGAGAATGTACCATCAGCACACCAGTCAGAACACCAGCTTTAGAGTGACCCTTGAAAATCTTGCCCCAGGGCGGAGTCTCCAACCATTCCAGGCCAGAGACAGAGCCGTACAAGTGTCAGTGTTAAAGAACATTAAAGGCTCATTCATCAACGTGTATCATCAAGTTTTAGTGGAAAGTTCAGACACTACACAGCAAATCCTAATGGGCTATGCATAGAGTCATGGGTGGCATTGATAGGGGAGGCTGAGATGGGTGTTACAGGAGACTACAGATTTAGAGAAATAAAGGCAGTTCTCATCCCGTGTTACCTAGGAGTCTCAACTAGGAATTTATCTAGAATTAGACAAGATAGTCTTTCTTGTGGGTATGTAATGCTGTTTATTCATGAATAGAGTTTTTATTCCAGCTGGATGAGTGCAAGAAGCCATCTCACTGTGTGAAAGAGCGAACTAGGATAATTTTCATTCCTGGAATGAAGAGCCCCTCTGGAAGAAGGTAGTATAGGCAGGTCAACTCTTCTGCAAACGAATACTTACTCTTCCCCTTGCCCCTGCAGTGGAAGGTAAACTGAATGAGGTATCCCTAGGTGTGGGTATGATCAATGTGCTGTACTGAGAGGCAGAGAATTACCCCCCAGAGGAGAGCTTCTTAGGCATCCTTAATATCAGTGGTATTAGCAAAGATGAGGTTGAAGCAAGAAAGGAGGCATTCTGAGAAAATGAGAATAATTTAATGGTGCTTTGCTGATCCCTGCCTTGAGCACAGCAGATACTGACAATGAGACAGATGTAAAATATGAGATTTCTGAAATGCTTCTCTGTGTGCCAGTTGGGATCAGCACTGAAAAAAACTCAAGTTGGTGCAAAATCCAGGAAGTTTAACTTCATATAATGTGGTGGTTTTCTCTTACTTCAAGATGATAATAGAGTCCCTGGTCTCACATTTTGATCATAGATGAACTGCCTTTTGGTGTGGATCGTGTCTCCCCACCCCCAATACATACTGATTATCCAGGATGCTGCTGAGTTATAAAGCACTATCAGCCTTAAGTAGCACAGAGAACCTATCCCTGGGAAATCATCTTCTTTGTAAATGTACAACAAACTCAGACTATGGGAATTTGTACCATATTTACTTGGAAGCAGGGACATCTTCATTAAATCCTTCCCCATCCTCATTTTTTGTAGTTTATAGACTAGATTGTAATTCATGACCCAACATGACTCCTAGTCCAAAAAGCAGCTGCCAAATTATACGTCTTTGTCCAGATAATGTGGCACTTAAAATCCTCTTCCGGTTACAACTTTTCATCTCCTTCCTTTCATTTTCTTGGAAAGAGAATCAAATTCACATGTGGTGTGGAAGGGAGGCAGCTCTACTGAATAATGCATCTTGCTGTAGCGTTGCCCTTTTCTCTTCTGCTGTCTTTGCCAATTTCATTCGTAGTTGAACTTAAAAGTTTCTTCCATCCAGTCACAGAAGAGAAAGTCTTCTCTTCCACCCCTGTATTTAATACCTCTGCTTTCACATTCGTAGTGCCATCGTTTTGACTGTGTTCAGAGTTGTGTTGGAAAACTTGGTGTGATTGCAGTCCTGTAACAGCAGTTCTGCCACACAAACACGCTGGGGTAAGGAGCTGCATTGCTGCATCAGTTTGCCTGAGGCCTTTTGCTGGGAGTGGCTTCATTGGGAACTTTTTTGTGTTAAAACCTCTTTGCAGTAAAATGTGAAATGCTGCAGTCTTAAACTGAGTACAGTGAAGGGCTGTGAGACTGCCAGACAGGGAGAGACAGAGAGGAAACCTGACTTCCTCTAAGGCTCTGCTGAATGGATGACAAGCAAGCACGAGGAGGGAAAACGGTGGGGTTCATCTGCTGCTGTGCTTCCATATTGATTATGCTGCTGTGCCAGTTGTGTGCATGCTGTCCAGTGTATAGAACTCTTCTGTGTGTGGTAAACAGAGCAGCTACAGTCAGGGGTGCATGCAGTCTCCAGGAATAAGAAATGCAGAGAAAGATGCAAGGATGTGAGGAGGGCAAGGGACTGGAATAGAAGCCTGCAGGAAGCCTGCCAGCAAATTCTGTTGTGGCAAATATTTATACAGAGAAAGTTCAGTCATGTGCCTCAGTTGGCAACATAATGGACTCCAGTCTGCTTTTAGACTCTCTGTGGAATTAACTGGGTGGGTCTGTTCCCAAGTCTCTCTCAGAGTGAGTTAACAAGACTAATGTGGTGTCTGCCCAGTGTTCAAGGAGCTTCCCTGGGGGGTGATCCTGTACTAAGCACCAGCGCTGTACTCTGCACATGCACGAGTCAGCCACTGCAGATGGCAATCCAGATTCTAAATTCTCATATCCCACTGTCCATAGCCCTACTGCACATAGAAAGACTGGTCAGCAACATTGAGTCAGGAATAGCTGTCAGATGTCTTTCCTTTTGCTAAACTGGCATTTGAGATTTTTATGCTTTTTTCCTATGTTCAGAAGCAGTTCAAGCCTTTTACTGAAGAGACACAGGGAGAGATGTAGAGCTCTGTTCCAGGAGTGCAGCTAGAAGTTTTTTACTTGGGTGCAAAAAAATTAAATTATATTTGAAGAAAAATATTGGAGCAAAACTGGGAGGAACTGGACCAAATGCCACATGGGCATACAAAAATGAAAGGTCCTGATCAGGCATGTTATTGTAGCAGATTGGGAATGATAAACTAATTTGAAGTTCAGGATGGTTGTCTTTTTGTGTGTATAAACAACGACAGGAAGACATTTTGGGGTCTTCAGTTGCTGCCACAGTACAGTAAAAATCTGGGCATAGTGCAAAAAAATATTCTGTGCATAGGAGTAGTTAATTTATAGATAATATAGATTATTAGAAAAAGATAGCATCAAACTAGGGAAGGCTTAAAACAGAATTCTGGAGTGCCAGTAGAAGGGAATTGTATCATAGAGCTGAAGTGTTGATGTGGCAGGTTTGAAACACTCTTTTTAGTCCTTTGTTCTGTTGGCCATGAGTCAGGATTCAGACCAAGTGTTTCTCAGAAATTCAAAGGAAAACAAATGTTTGATTATGGAATAGAGAGAAGAATACAGCAGTGGAAAAGAAAAGATGGAGCAGAGCACCACTGAAGTGCCAGTAAGACATAGCACAGGATGGCGTTCAGAGAACTGCTGGAAATAGCACAGTCCGTGTGTGTGTGTGTGTGTGTGTCTGTGTGTCTGTGTGTGGCGTGTGAGCCAGAGCCAGGCCCAGCTTTCATGGAGCCTGTGGTGTGTCCAGGACAGAACCAAATATTCTGCAATAACTTTGAGACACATTGTCAAAACATTTTCCAGTTATCACCAGGGATTCAGTTGTTCCATTTAGTGAGGTTGGTAGTTATAATGCAGACATTGTTTAGGCTGGCAGGTTTTTTACACCACATTGTCTAGAATTTATCCTGTGGAAGCTGAGTGAAAATATTAGTGCATATATCATTATTGTTGTGGATATCCTTGGGCCCCTAATTTTGCCAAAATGCTAGTTTGGGTTTTTTTTTTTTGCCTATTTTTGTGTTGAGAACCCTTTTGTGGCAGTGCAAAGAGGTGAGGGGGAGAAGAATGCTCCTTTTTTCTGAAGAAAGAGATCTCCTTTCTGTAACTGCTCTGTTGTTTAATCTGATGTATCTGTTCTGCCAGATCCTGTATGATAAACACCTTTTCAATCTCATTGAAGAAAAGAACTTCATTAAAACAAATACAGCTGTGGGTTGTGAGAGTGAGCAAACACGTGTGTAAAAGGGGGGGGGAGAGAGAGGATCCCTCTACTCTGTAGCCACCGTATCTTCATTGTCTGATGCCGAGTGATTCATAGAAAAGCTTTTAACAATAAATACTTTGTTTCTTTGTATCTCTTGCATTAACCCCATGCGTCTTAACAAAGACAGGCAAAGTTGGTTTCTTTCTGTTCCTGACAGTGTTCTCGAATTTTTGGGGTTCTGTGCACATGCACACACAGGGGGACACACTCAGGGGGGAGGGGGACGGACACATTTTTATGGGACTTAACAAAAGGGAGAACTGATGCTCTTTAGAGATTTGTTACATTAATTAATTTCTTCTCTGGCTTCCATCATCAGCCATTTCCATACTGAGTAAGTGAGAAATCTTTACCATTGGAGAGGTCTGGCTCCTTCTCCAGGTCAGGTGCTTGGTCATCTGGAGTAAATTTATCATCAGAATGAGGTGCTGCTCCCCCAGCCCCCTTAATTCCAGCTTGTGTTTGCCCCTGCCCCTTTCCCATGGATTGTGGGAAGGGCAGTGGGTGGACCCCGGGTTATATGAGCCATCGCTTGTGCCCAGGGAGCTCAGTCTGCTCTGTGGCTGTGCTGTCATGTCCTTGCTGCTGGTGGCTGTTTTAGAGCTGTTGGAGCTGTTTGGGTGAGTGTGCTTGAAGATTGAAGCTCACTGTCAACATTCTGCAAGACTCTCCAGGTAAGCAGTGTGTATAGGCAGAAGGATGTTTCTTGCATGCAGTTTTTTCTCCTGTTGGTAACTTCATATAAAAAGTTTTGGGGTGAGAAGGTGGTTTAATAGTCTATGGTGTTTTTTTCTTTTTGCAGGTGATGAAGAGGAGCCTGGTAATTGCAGGACTAATGCAGTTGACCAACTGTGAAGCTCTCTTTAAACAAAGATGGGTTGAGACCTCTGGCCCCTTGAAAGCTAAGTTGAGGGATGGGTGCTGGGGAGGGCTCAGGGGGTGGAGGGACAAGGCTGGTAATTGCAGGGAGGGGTTTTAAAGTGAAGAGTTGGGGAGAGGGCTGATAAGGAGCTGTCCCTTTTGGGCAGGTAAGGGCAGCGGGTTGCTGTTCAGCACAACACTAGTATGTGCCAGGCAGTGAGGGGGAGAGGGGAGGGGGGAGAGCGCGTGAGGGGGAGAGAAGGGCGGGAAGAGCGCGAGAGGGGGAGAGATTGATCCTGAGGGGGGAAGGGGGCCAGAGGAGTCTTTGTGCTTCAGGAGCTTGGTGCTCATCTTGTGCCCTATCCTTAGGTCTTGAACTTCTGTGCTCATCATCATGACACCCACGGTGGCCTCATGACTTGGACATTTCTGCTTAGTCCTCTTTTGTGCCCGTGCTGTGGTTGGTGTCGTCAGCACCACCCTGGAGCCTCCTCTTTTGCAGGGAGCCCTTTTTCTGGGCAGTTTTCCTTGCGTCCTTTTGTTCTTGGGTCTTAGCAAGGCTTTTTGTGCATTCATCTATTTCAGTTTTGACGGTAGTTTCTTGTCACAGATTGTGACATTTGACTATTTCTCTGGGCCTCCTTACTGCCAAAATCAGAAATGGATTGACTATAGGAATATTGAGATAGATTATGTTAATTAAAAGGATATCAGTTCAAATTGTATACATGTTAAAGACTTGGCAAACTAACAACTGCTTGACCTAAGTGACTTGACTTTTGACTTGACTCAAGACTTGACTTAGCATTAGCTGAACTGATGAGGTCTTAGGCTGCAATTTTAGTTAATCTTTAGCTGAACACCTGTGATGAACCTTAGTTAGAGTTGCACTCTACCACCTGTAATAATATTGAAACAAGATGCAGACAACAAGATAATTACTCAAAATGATCTTCTAAAATGGGAAGATGCATTGACTGAAACTTCAGTTGGAGCAATTAGACAAAATCAGAATGTGGAGGAATTTTTCAGCCCTGCCAGCCCTCTCACCTACACCAACTTTCAACTCCCCCTCCAATCCCCAACCTTGTCCCCTCCTCCCAGCTCCTCCACTTAGCTTTCACATGGCCAGGGCTCTGCAGCCATCCTCCTCGACAAGCTGTCCTCACTGGGATGTTAAAGCTAAAGAAACATAAATAAACTAATACCTTAAGAATATCTTAAACTTAAGATTTCAAGTGTCTTTGCATTAACACGTTTTTATCCCTTTACTATTGATAACTTTTCGATTTTCATCATACTTGAATTTACATGATTTGCAATTGAAGTGTGTTGAAGACTGTCTTTTCTGAAGAGGCATTTAATAACAGTTTTTATGATTTCTGTATATTTCAGGGGAGAGCACACTTTACAGCTTAAGACCTCACACAACAAGACCACGTTAGACTGTCCTCTGATCACATTGAATGTCCTACCTGGTCCTGAGAAACCTGGCTGTTTGAATGTAAAATATGACAAAAATGCTTCTTTTCCAGCAGGAGGTACCTTCCCTGGTGAGTATATTTTGATAAGAATGATACTCTGGGAAAGGCAGACTTGAAATTTGAGGATTTTTATTTTTTTTAAGCAGTGATTGGATAAAGTTAGGTGGAGGTTTTTTCTAAGAATTGTTACCTGATCTAATTACAGTGCTACAGAGAGAAGGTTTTCCATATCTGTTTTTAATTTTTTGTTGTTTAGAATGTGGGTATTGTGTGTCTTAATCCTTTAAGTGTGAGAGGTGCAGGAATTCAGGGAGTTTGTTTGCCTTAATTCTGAATTAAAATAATATTGAAAAAATGTTATCTTTCATTCTCCAGATGTTACGGTTAGTGTCCTTTCCGAAGATGACAACATGATTGAAAATATCAATCCAGCACGGATTTCTATGAATACGTGGGAAACGCAGAGCAGCAGAACTAGGATGCCAGTTGATGTAAGTCACCAAAAGGAGTATTCAAAATGGATATTAAAATGAAATGCCAGCACAGGGCGTTGTACTAGAACCTTTCCTTCATTTAACTTGGATCAATACTGTGTTCTAGATCTTAAATAAAAAGTATTACATGTCAATTATATTTGTTTATCGATATCTGTCCAGTTAAAAGCTGTCAGACTGTTCAAATGTCAGGGCTATAATAAGGACAAAAATGCTACTGCTCTGCAGAAGCTAGTAGCAGGGAGATTACTAAAAGTGTCCACCCTGAATTTTGCAAAGAAAAGAGTCTTGAGAATTAAGAATATGAAACTAGAGTCTATGTTACAGGTGATGATACTGAATTACAGTATGCTATCAGTACTGCAAATCATTGACTCGATAGCGTATTAAAAGTAAGGTACTTTTAACTACCAGTATATTGAATAAAAAATTGTGCATCTTTCTTTTCAGGTTACAACATGTAGCTGTAGTAGAGTGAAGGATGTCAAGGAAGATGGCTTCTTCTGGTTCAGGTACACCACCTGCTTGTTATTTATCTAGTAACATTCCTGAATTCTTCTCAATGTCACATTCAACTGCTATAGAGTTGCAGGCTGGACAGTGGGAACTGAACTGATTTGATACCTTCTGTAGCTGTGTGTTAATCCTGAGCTACGACCATGGCCTGGTCAGTTTAGTGGTCTCTTCTTGGATGACTTTTTCAGAGACGGTGTCTTAGATGACAGGCAGCAGAACTAGAGGTCATCATAAGCTGGTGCCTGACTGCCACGTTTTTTCTCCACTCCTGGCAGGATCAGTTAAATAACTCTCTTGCTTCCTAGGACCAGACTTTCCTCATGCTTTTAGAAAGCAGACTTTAGGGTCACCTTAATGCTGCCAACACCACTGCTGCACAGCTGATTCTAGTTCCTGTATCAGAGGAATAAGGGCTGCAGCAGCTCAGTTATCTCAAGATTCCAGAAGCATCTGAGTGTTAGCACTTCGGGAGGTGACAGGAAGTTTCCTAACTTGCCTCTCTGCTGTGGCTCTGCTCTCTTTTGAGGTGCATTATAGAGTTCAGGAAGCCATGCATCTTATTTGTAATCCTTGGAAATCTGTGTTTTCAAGACCTTGAATGTAGCATTAACTCTTAGACACGTTTTTCTCCTGGGGAGCTGAGGCTCAAATTCAGAGTTCTCACCCAGCTTGATATGCAATGCATATGTACCTCCGTCTGTAATTCCCTCTGTCCTGGCCATCCAAGAAAATACTCCATCTGGGAAGGCAGTTGGTATGACCTTTGTTTATTCAGTCTTTTTAGCTTCTCAGATGGTGTTCAGCAATGTAATGTAGTTGTATATAAAGGCTTTTTCATGAAAGAGATTACAGCTAATTCAAAAAGCTACTTAAGCATGACTTTTTGTATCATTACGAAGATCTTTCTTTACCTTGAAGGCACTAGAGGTTCCAAAGCCTTCTAAAACTGAGTTTGACAGCTTATAGCAAAGTAAGGTTCCAAAATAAGAGTGTGGTTTTGCTTTTAACAGAGCAGAGCTTTCTGTGTGGCTATTCCAAGCTTATGGAATGAGCTTCTCCAGAAAGCAAGGATTACTCCAGGCTTGGACCAAGTAATGAGATGCATTCTGTGACATTGGTCATTCTGAGAAATTCTTAGTTGTAAAGTTAATTAAAACATAAGAACACCCAAAACCATTATCAAAACAAGTCACTCTGCATTATGTATTTGTACCTCCATAGAAAAAAAACAAAACAGTAACAAAAACAGCTAAAATGCACGTGCCAATGTGTAGTCATGCTAATACATGTTTTCCTGTGAAGAGCACTGTGGTGGTCAGCGTGACTTGAATATGGAATTATGAAAATCTCAACATGAGTACCTGTAGTTTACTAGTTGTCTACAAATATCCAGAAATAAAATTGCCAACCTTATTGAACAATGTAAAAGGACAGATGGTAGAGGTTACCCATTAGCAGCCCTTGCAGGAAAGTACATGTTACTCGTTGCTGCCAGTGTCTGTGGCATCACTGACTACAACCTCAAAGTGTCTCTCCAGGTTTCCTGTCCTTGGCACAGTCACAGATGCTTCTCATCTATTTAACACCAGTGGATGCTCTTATGCAGTCTTTCAACTTTAACAACGAATGTGTGATTTCTTCTTTTTCTAAAGCATATGTGTTGCAAGCCGGTACTGGGGGGCTACCAGCTGTCAGGTGCTTTTGTGACAACCCTCCTCCCGATGTGGAGGGGTTTTTGTATAAGACCATGGGTCACACATGGCACTCACCTCTCACAGAGGAACGGCTGCCGTGGGACCATATTTCAGGGTGGTAGTTAGAAAGTACCCCCCTCCCCCCACGCTCAGAAATTGCCTCTAGAACCAAGGTTTGCTCCACAAACGAATCAGTTTATTAAGGGTTAACACAAACTGAGGGATGATGTTTAGGGAAAATGCAAACGTAAATGGCTACCAGGGATATAAATTTGTAGGGAAAATGCAAATGTAAATGGCTACCAGGGATATAAATTTGTATATAGTGAGAAGGGAGGCAATGCAAAAGGTCCTGCGCTGTTGAGGGAGAGGGTTAAGGACCAAAGGGAGGAGGCAAGGAGGGAAGGAAGCACGACTCAGTCCTCGTGAAGAGGTCGTGCTGTGTGTGCAAGTTTGAGGAAAGGAATGTGCATATGTGTGTGTGTGTGAGGTAATGTTCCCCTCCAGCCTGTCCCCGAGGCTCCGTTCCCAGGGCAGGTTGGTTGGTGGCCCCGTCTCGGAGGGCAGGACGGCAGGTGCGGCCCGTGGTGTCGGAGTGGCGGCCTCTCGGCAGCGGGTGCAACAGCTGCTGGTTTCCCCTAAACCAGCAGCAACACGGGGGGGCTCCGGCCCCGACCCCAGGGCTCGGGACCCTGAGCTCAGCGCTGAGGCCCAGGCTGGACCCGGGGCAGGCAGGCAGGCAGGTCCCAGCACCAGTGCCCGCAGCAGGGGGTGTCCCACGCAGAAAGCATCTGAACGGGCCTCAGGGAGGAGGGAAGAGCCCACCTGCTGCACTCGCCGTCTCTGATACCCCCGTGACCCACCTGTCCAGTCAGTGTCACTGCCCAGAGCCAAGGAGCGTCCATGAGCCCCAAGTTAGG
>NW_009953300.1:320247-322096 GCF_000747805.2 Chaetura pelagica
GGTTCAAGGTGCATTGGTTAGTCAGGGTTGCAGATCAGTCTTTCTGCAAGAGCACAGCTCTTTGTTGGGAAGCCCTGATGGGAAGAATGTCTCCTTTGGAGATGAGCCCTGGAGCTGGATAGCAGGCAGTGGGGTGTGGAGGTGGAGGCCTGCTAGAGCTTGTGGCTTCAGGGCTTTATTTCTGGGGTTCCCACAGGCTTTGGAAAAGTTCACTGTCTCTGCTGGCTGATTTCAGAACACTGGATAGTCAGAACATCATAATTGATGGATTTCTTCACAAATGCACAGGCTGGTGATTCTCCTTAAGACACAGGAATGCTCTGTGGAAATGGGCCCAGGCAGAGCTCAATGTTTGGAAACCTTCTGTGACTGTTGCTGTGCTCAGGGTCGGTTTGGGAGCAGGGCCATACTTCAACTCTTCTTTGGACCTGGTTGCTGAGAACTCACCAGCTTCCATCACATTCATGAAAACCAGAGTGAACATGTATGGCTAAATCCCAGAGCAGCACTTTGAGGATGGACTAAAGGGTGGTGGTGAAAATAACATTCCATGCCTCTCTCTGCAGTGTACCCAATAAAAGCAGATTTAATTTTAATTTTTGCTGATGACACTAAACTGGGAGGAGTGGCTGACACACCAGAAGGCTGTGCTGCCATTCAGCGAGACCTGGACAGGCTGGAGAGTTGGGCGGGGAGAAACTTGATGAAATTCAACAAGGGCAAGTGTAGAGTTTTGCATCTGGGGAAGAACAACCCCATGTATCAGTACAGGTTGGGGGCTGACCTGCCTGGAGAGCAGTGTAAGAGAAAGGGACCGGGGGCAGGAGGAGGACCAGGAGCCAGCAACGTCCCCGTGTGGTCAAGAAGGCCAATGGCATCCTGGGGTGCTGTCACAAGCCAGTCACCTGCTGCACTCGCCACCTTTGATACCCCCGTGACCCACCTGTCCAGTCAGCGTCACTACCCAGAGCCAAGGAACGTCCATGAGCCCAAGTAAGGGCGGTGACTGCCAGGGGCACAGGATGGCTTGTGGCCCATCCTTTCTGTCCTGCACCACATCTGTTATTTTGGGTTTAGTTGTCCTTGAGAAGCAAGTCTGTATTAGTCCATGAGCAGGTAATAATCACGAGAGGCCTTCGATAGCTTAAAAGGCATTTTGTTTAGACTCGTGCAGAAGAAAAGAACAGTTTCCCACAATAGGTGTGGTTAGGTGGTGGTCAGCCACAAGATTCTTGGCAGCAGATTATTTACAGCTCAGTTTTTAATGTATTCTGACAAGGCAGAAGCTACTAGCAATCTTAATCTAGATAAAATGCAGAGAAGAAGGTTCAGATGTTTCTTCTCCATATGAAATAGGAAAAGTCATGGCCTGTTCTAGAAATCAGGTAAAGGCTTGAGATTTTGTTTTTTAGAAGTTAAGGATTCCAGGAAATCCTGCATCTAAGTCCTTCCCAGACAAAGTAAGAGGAAACAAATTTCTTCATGTTATTGACAAAACAGATAAAAGGCTGTATGTTGAAAACAAGAATTTCATCAATCAGTTCAAGAGTGTCATAAGTCATTCTCTCAGAGAGATGTCTGACTGAATCTTGATTAGAGACTCTTTGTATCTCCTGAGAAGTTTCAAAGCATTCACAGATCACTGCTATCCCTTGTTAAACTCTGCAACGGTTTTATGGACGCTCTCCAGCCTTCCTAGGTGAAGTTCTGTTCACAGCAGTAGAAGCAGAGGTGTCTGTCTTGTCTTCCTATCTTGATGTTAGGGGTTCTTTGCCAGTAGTCTGCACTCAGGTTGGGTTGGGGTTAGGGTGAGGGATAAGGGTTAGGGGTTAGGGTTAGGGGTTAGGGT
>NW_009953301.1:0-313 GCF_000747805.2 Chaetura pelagica
AAAAAAGGGGGTGGGGGAAAAGGGGAGATAAAAATAAAAGGGGTTATAAAAAAGGAAGATAAAAAGGAAGATAAAAGGGAAGATAAAAGGGGAGATAAAAGGGAAAATTAAAACCAACCAGGGCAGAAACAACCAGGGGCAACAACAACAACCAACCAGGGTAGAAACAACCAACCAGGGCAGCACCAACTGGGGCAGCACCAACAACCAACCAGGGGCAGAACTAACCAACCAGGGGCAGCAACAACAACCAACCAGGGGCAGAACCAACAACCAACCAGGGCAGCAACAACCACCAATCGGGGGAGCACCC
>NW_009953301.1:441-815 GCF_000747805.2 Chaetura pelagica
AAAAAACAACCAACCAGGGCAGAAACAACCAACCAGGGCAGAAACAACAACCAACTGGGGCAGCAACAACCAACCAGGGGCAGAACCAACAAGCAACCAGGGCAGAATCAACAACCAACCAGGGAAGCAACAACAACCAACCAGGGCAGAAACAACAACCAACCAGGGCAGAACCAACAACTAACCAGGGGCAGCACCAACAACCAACCAGGGACAGAAACAACCAACCAGGGCAGAAACAACCAACCAGGGCAGAAACAACAACCAACTGGGGCAGCAACAACCAACCAGGGGCAGAACCAACAAGCAACCAGGGCAGAATCAACAACCAACCAGGGAAGCAACAACAAACAACCAGGGAAGAAACAACAACA
>NW_009953301.1:5601-6517 GCF_000747805.2 Chaetura pelagica
CAACAACCAACCAGGGCAGAACCAACAACCAACCAGAGCAGCACCAACTGGGGGCAGCAACAACAGCCAACCAGGGGAGCAACAACCAACCAGGGCAGAGACAACCAACCAGGGCAACAACAGCCAACCGGGGGCAGCAACAACCAACCAAGGGCAGCAACAACAACCAACCAGGGCAGAAACAACCAACCAGGGCAACAACAACCAACCAACCAGGGTAGAAACAACCAACCAGGGCAGCGACAACAACCAACCAAGGGCAGAACCAACAACCAACCAGGGGCAGAACCAACGACCAACCAGGAACAGGGAACAACCAGGGGCAGGGAACAACCAACCAGAGGAGAATCAACCAACCAGAGGAGCAACAACCAGAGGAGCCCCATGTCCTGCTGGTCCCACCTCCCTCCCCGCTGACAAAACTACCCCCCCAGTTACCCCAGTTACCCCCCTCACCTTGTACTCCTGGGCAGCCTCTGGGACAGGAACCACCAGGTGGGCTCGGTGGGCTCGAGCCTCCCTGCACACCAGGCAGATGAAGGTCCCATCCTCCTTGCAGAAGAACCTGAGGGGCTCCTGGTGCTTCTCACATCCACCCACCTCCTCCTCCACCACCTCCCCTCTGCTCACCTTCCAGCTCAGCTCCTTGGCCACTTCCAACACCCGGGCCAACTCCTGGCTGGGGTGGAGAATCTTCTCCGAGGCTTTTTGGTGGCACCTGGGGCAGGAGAAGGTCCCCGTGGACCATTCCCAGCACCTGGAGATGCAGCCCCGGCAGAAGTTGTGGCCACACCCGATGGAAACCGGCTCCGAGAAATAGTCCAAGCAAATCGCGCAAATCGCCTCCTCCTGCAGCGTCTCCACGGGGTTCAAACCACCCCCCTCCCCCAACAGCCCCCCCGACGCCATCAAAACC
>NW_009953301.1:7554-9955 GCF_000747805.2 Chaetura pelagica
GAGGGACCAGGGATGGAGCTGGGAAGGGTGGAGGGACCAGGGATGGGGTTGGAGGGACCAGGGATGGAACTGGGAAGGGTGGAGGGACCAGGGATGGAGCTGGGAAGGGTGGAGGGACCAGGGATGGGGGGTGGAGGGAGCAAATCTGGACCAAAACCAGAGCAAAGCTGGACCAAAACCTGGACCAAAAGCTGGAGCAAAACCAGAGCAAATTGGGAGCAAAACCTGGAGCAAAACCTGGAGCAAAACCAGAGCAAACCTGGAGCAAAACCAGAGCAAATTGGGAGCAAAACTAGAGCAAATTGGGAGCAAACCCAGAGCAAATTAGGAGCAAAACCAGAGCAAACCTGGTTAAAACCTGGAATGAATTCAGAGCAAATCCAGAGCAAACCTGGACCAAAACCTGGACCAAAACCTGGACCAAAACCAGAGCAAATTGGGAGCAAAACCCGAGCAAACCTGGAGCAAAAACCAGAGCAAACCTGGTTAAAACCTGGAATGAATTCAGAGCAAATCCAGAGCAAACCTGGACCAAAACCTGGACCAAAACCTGGACCAAAACCAGAGCAAATTGGGAGCAAAACCCGAGCAAACCTGGAGCAAAAACCAGAGCAAACCTGGTTAAAACCTGGAATGAATTCAGAGCAAATCCAGAGCAAACCTGGACCAAAACCTGGACCAAAACCTGGACCAAATCAAAATCAGAGCAAACTGGGAGCAAACCTGGAGCAAAACCTGGAGCAAATTGGGAGCAAAACCAGAGCAAACCTGGTTAAAACCTGGAATGAATTCAGAGCAAATCCAGAGTAAACCTGGACAAAAACCTGGAATGAATTCAGAGCAAATTGGGAGCAAAACCAGAGCAAATTGGGAGCAAAACTCGAGCAAACCTGGAGCAAAACCCGAGCAAATTGGGAGCAAAACCTGGAGCAAAACCAGAGCAAACCTGGATCAAAACCCGAGCAAATTGGGAGCAAAACCTGAGCAAACCTGGACCAAAACCTGGACCAAAAACTGGACCAAAACCAGAGCAAATTAGGAGCAAAACCAGAGCAAACCTGGTGAAAACCTGGAATGAATTCAGAGCAAACCTGGACCAAAACCTGGACCAAAACCAGGGCAAATTGGGAGCAAAACCAGAGCAAATTGGGAGCAAAACCAGGGCAAATTGGGAGCAAAACCTGGAGCAAAACCAGAGCAAATTGGGAGCAAAACCAGAGCAAACCTGGAGTGAACCTGGACCAAAACCTGGAGCAAAACCTGGATCAAAACCAGAGCAAACCTGGACCAAAACCAGAACAAATTGGGAGCAAATCCAGAGCAAACCTGGAGCAAAACCTGGA
The DNA here is from genome assembly GCF_000747805.2 of Chaetura pelagica. Taxonomy (NCBI): domain Eukaryota; kingdom Metazoa; phylum Chordata; class Aves; order Apodiformes; family Apodidae; genus Chaetura; species Chaetura pelagica. The sequence goes on from NW_009953301.1 coordinate 8,898, forward strand.
CCAAAACCAGGGCAAATTGGGAGCAAAAACCAGAGCAAACCCAGAGCGACTCCTGCTGCACCTCAGCAGGTTTCACCCCCCCTGGGGGAGCCCGGGGGGGGGGCAGGGCAGCAAAACCTGGATCAAAACCAGAGCAAACCTGGACCAAAACCAGAACAAATTGGGAGCAAATCCAGAGCAAACCTGGAGCAAAACCTGGACCAAAACCAGGGCAAATTGGGAGCAAAAACCAGAGCAAACCCAGAGCGACTCCTGCTGCACCTCAGCAGGTTTCACCCCCCCTGGGGGAGCCCGGGGGGGGGGCAGGGCAGGAAGGGGAAGGTGGAAAGTGAAAGTAGCTCAGTCACCCCACCCCGGGGAAGGGGGACCAGGACCATGGCGACCACCAACCCCACCCAGACCCTCCGTGAAGAAGCTTCTTGTCCCCTCTGCCAGAGCCTCTTCCAGGACCCCGTTTCCATCCACTGTGGCCACAACTTCTGCCTCAGCTGCATCTCCAGGCGTTGGGAGGAGGAGACCAAGGAGAACTTCACCTGCCCCAGGTGCCACCAAACGGCCCCCACCAGGAACTTCAGGCCCAACAGGGAGTTGGCCAAGGTCATCGAGGTGGCCAAGAGGTTGAGCCTGCAGGTGGTGGCTAAAGAAGGGGAGAAGAGGGTCTGTTGGAAGCACCAGGAAGTCCTCAAGCTCTTCTGCCAGGTGGACCAGACCCTGATCTGCGTGGTCTGTCGTGAGTCTCAGGCTCACAAGGTCCACGGGGTGGTCCCTGTGGAGGAGGCAGTGGAGGAGGAGAAGGTGGGAAGGGGCTGGGGGGACTTGGGGTGGGGTCTTGGAGGGGAGATGGGGGTTCTTATGGAGCATCTTTGGGTGGTGGAGGGACCTCCTGGAGGGATCTGGGGGGACCTGAGGGTCTGGAGGGACCTCCTGGAGGGATCGGGGGGAGTTGAGGGGCTGGAGGGACCTCCTGGAGGGGTCTGGGGGAGCTTGAGGGGCTGGAGGGACCTCCTGGAGGGATCTGGGGGGACTTGAGGGGCTCGAGGGCCCCCCAGGAGGGGTCT
>NW_009953301.1:10195-12894 GCF_000747805.2 Chaetura pelagica
GGGACCTCCTGGAGGGATCTGGGGGGACTTGAGGGGTTGGAGGGACCTCCTGGAGGGATCTGGGGGGACATGAGGGGATGGAGGGACCTCCTGGAGGGATCGGGGGGGACTTGAGGGACCTCCTGGAGGGATCTGAAGGTCTTACCTGGTGGTTGGAAGGAACTGAGGGTTCCCCAGAGGACTAAGCAGGGAAGAACCTGAGGTTGGAGGAGATGGGTGGGATGGAGGTGGAGAGATGGAGCAGCTCCAAGAGGAACCAACCAGATGTTTCTCCTTCCACCCAAGGAGAAGCTCCAGGCCCACCTGAAGATCCTGAAGGAGAAGAAGGAAAAGCTCCTGGAGCTGAAAGGGGCTGAGGAGGGAAAAAACCTGGAGCTCCTGGTGAGTCTCCAACCCTGGGTGACCAGGACCTTTCTCCAGGTCCTGAAAGGACCAGTTTTGACCCTCAACTGACCCATTTGAGCCCTGAAATGGTCCACGTTGACCTTCCCACCCACCAGCTCTGGTTGTCCACGCAGGAAAGGGTGGAACTGGAGAGGCAGAAGGTGGTGGGGGAAGCCCAGAAGCTCCACCAGCTCCTGGAGGAGCAGGAAAGTCTCCTCCTGGGTCGTTTGGCCAAGTTGGACCAGGAGATCCTGAGGAGGAAGGAGAAAAAGGTCCAGGAGCTCCTGGAGGGCATCTCCTCCCTGGAGCAGCAGATCCAGGAGCTGGAGGAGAAGTGTCAACAACCAGCCTGGGAACTCCTGCAGGTGGGGACCCTGGGGAACCTTCTGAGGTGGGAAAAGGGGAGGGGAGATGGAGGTTCTCCTGGAGCACCTTTGGGTGGTGGGGGGACCTCCTGGAGGGATCTGGGGGGACTTGAGGGGCTGGAGGGACCTCCTGGAGGGATCTGGGGAGACTTGAGGGGCTGGAGGGACCTCCTGGGAGGATCTGGGGGGACTTGAGGGACCTTCTGGAGGGATCTAGGGGGACTTGAGGGGTTGGAGGGACCTCCTGGGAGGATCTGGGGGGAATTGAAGGACCTTCTGGAGGGATCTGGGGGGACTTGAGGTGCTGGAGGGACCTCCTGGAGGGATCTGGGGGGACCTGAGGTGCCACCAGGCCCTGATGCACCTTTGGGAGAGGTTCTTTTTGGGGTCTAAACATGGTCTTCAGCCATGCCAAGATGGCTGCCACCACTAAAGGTCCCTCTCCCTCCCCTTTGCAGGACAGCAGGAACATCTGGAGAAGGTTGGTGGCTCCTCTCACTCCTCCTCACTGGTGGCCCATGATTTTGGGGACACAAATGTCCTCCCAGACCCCCCCCCCTCCAACTCGTGGTCCTTTCAGGAGGCCACACAAGGTCCAAGGAGGGTGTTGAGGAGCAAGGAAGGGTCACCAAGTGATGGTGCCTCCTCCATGACCTCCTCAATCACCTGGAGGTGGAAGGATTTGGGGTCTTGAGGACCATCCAAGGTGGGAGGGAAGCCAAGGCTGAACTTCCCTCCCCCTTCCTTGTGTCCTCTTAGGACATGGATGGAGATGATGGGTCAATGGGAGGACAAAACTGGCCCCAAAAAGGCCTTTTTTTCCTCCATCTCCTGGACTTGCCTTGGTGGAGGTTGGTGCTTGGTGACCACCAGGAGCAGGATGGTCCTGGCCTGAAAGCTTCTTCCTCCTTTCCAGGCTGGAGAAAGATGGTGGCCAGAAGGCAACTGGGGTGGGACAGGAACCCCCGGGGCTTCCTGAGGAGAAGGTGGCCCTGAGGGAGGTGCTGAGGAGACACCGAGGTAGGAACCAGGGACTTGAGGGGCTGGAGGGACCTCCTGGAGGGATCTGGGGGGGCTTGAGGGGCTGGAGGGACCTCCTGGAGGGATCTGGGGGGGCTTGAGGGGCTGGAGGGACCTCCTGGAGGGATCTGGAACCTCCTCAATCTCCTTGAACCTCCTCAACCTTCTTGAACCCTTGAACCTTCTTGAAACTCTTGAACCTTCTCAAACCTTCTTGGATCTCTTGAACCTTCTTGGATCTCTTGAACCTCCTCAATCTCCTTGAACCTCCTTGCACCCCCTCAACCTTCTTGAACCTCCTCAACCTTCTTGAACCCTTGAACCTTCTTGAAACTCTTGAACCTTCTCAAACCTTCTCGGATCTTCTTGAACCTTCTTGAACCTCCTCAGCCTTCTTGAACCTTCTTGGATCTCTTGAACCTTCTTGAAACTCTTGAACCTTCTCAAATCTTCTTGGATCTTCTTGAACCTTCTTGGATCTTCTTGGATCTCTTGAACTTCCTCAACCTCCTTGAACATCCTCAATCTCCTTGAACCTCCTCAATCTTCTTGGATCTCCTGAACCTTCTTGAACCCTTGAACCTTCTCAAACCTTCTCGGATCTTCTTGAACCTCTTCAACCCTCTTGAACCTCCTCAGCCTTCTTGGACCTTCTTGGATCTCTTGAACCTTCTTGGATCTCTTGAACCTTCTTGGATCTCTTGAACCTTCTTGGATCTCTTGAACCTTCTTGGATCTCTTGAACCTTCTTGGATCTCTTGAACCTTCTTGGATCTCTTGAACCTTCTTGGATCTCTTGAACCTCCTCAATCTCCTTGAACCTCCTCAACCTTCTTGAACCCTTGAACCTTCTTGAAACTCTTGAACCTTCTCAAACCTTCTTGGATCTCTTGAACCTTCTCAAACCTTCTTGGATCTCTTGAACCTTCT
>NW_009953301.1:13940-18431 GCF_000747805.2 Chaetura pelagica
GCTGGAGGGACCTCCTGGAGGGATCTGGGGGGACCTGAGGTGCCACCAGGCCCTGATGCACCTTTGGGAGAGGTTCTTTTTGGGGTCTAAACATGGTCTTCAGCCGTGCCAAGATGGCTGCCACCACTAAAGGTCCTTCTCCCTCCCCTTTGCAGGACAGCAGGAACATCTGGAGAAGGTTGGTGGCTCCTCTCACTCCTCCTCACTGGTGGCCCATGATTTTGGGGACACAAATGTCCTCCCAGACCCCCCCCCCTCCAACTCGTGGTCCTTTCAGGAGGCCACACAAGGTCCAAGGAGGGTGTTGAGGAGCAAGGAAGGGTCACCAAGTGATGGTGCCTCCTCCATGACCTCCTCAATCACCTGGAGGTGGAAGGATTTGGGGTCTTGAGGACCATCCAAGGTGGGAGGGAAGCCAAGGCTGAACTTCCCCCCCCCTTCCTTGTGTCCTCTTAGGACATGGATGGAGATGATGGGTCAATGGGAGGACAAAACTGGCCCCAAAAAGGCCTTTTTTTCCTCCATCTCCTGGACTTGCCTTGGTGGAGGTTGGTGCTTGGTGACCACCAGGAGCAGGATGGTCCTGGCCTGAAAGCTTCTTCCTCCTTTCCAGGCTGGAGAAAGATGGTGGCCAGAAGGCAACTGGGGTGGGACAGGAACCCCCGGGGCTTCCTGAGGAGAAGGTGGCCCTGAGGGAGGTGCTGAGGAGACACCGAGGTAGGAACCAGGGACTTGAGGGGCTGGAGGGACCTCCTGGAGGGACCTGGGGGGACTTGAGGGGCTGGAGGGACCTTCTGGAGGGATGTGGGGGGACCTGAGGGGCTGGAGGGACCTCCTGGAGGGATCTGGGGGGGCTTGAGGGGCTGGAGGGACCTCCTGGAGGGATCTGGGGGGACCTGAGGGGCTGGAGGGACCTCCTGGAGGGATCTGGGGGGACCTGAGGGGTTGGAGGGACCTCCTGGCTGGGAGGGGACAGAGCTGAGGGGACATCTCAGGTGCTCCCAACACGTCCTCACCTCGGGCAGGGGCACCTTCCACCAGGCCAGCCCTTGTGCAGGACCTTCCACTTCAACCTTCTAGAACCTCTTTGACCTTCTTGGATCTTCTTGAACTGTTTGAACCTTCCTGAAACTCTTGAACCTCCTTGGACCTTCTTGAAACTCTTTGACCTACTCAAAACTCTTCAACCTCTTCAACCTTCTTGAACCTTCTTGGATCTTCTTGAACTTCTGGGACCTTATTGGACCTTCTTGGATCTCTTGAACCTTCTTGACCCATTGAACCTTCTTGAACCTTCTTGGATCTTCTTGAACCTCTCTGACCTACTCAAAACTCTTCAACCTCTTCAACCTTCTTGAACCTTCTTGGATCTTCTTGAGCTGCTTGAACCTTCCTGAAACTCTTGAACCTTCTTGGACCCTCTTGGATCTCTTGAACTTTCTTGACCCCTTGAACTTCCTTGAACCTCTTTGACCTACTCAAAACTCTTCAACCTCTTCTACCTTCTTAAACTTTCTTGGATCTTCTTGAGCTGCTTGAACCTTCCTGAAACTCTTGAACCTTCTGAAACTCTTGGACCTTCTTGCACCTTCTTGAACTGCTTGGACCTTCTTGAAACTCTTGGACCTTCTTGGATGTTCTTGGATCTTCTGGAACCTTCTTGGATCTTCTGAAACTGCTTAAGCCTTCCTGAAACTCTTGAACCTTCTTGAACCTCCACGGGTTTCTCCTCTTCCCATCTTAGTCATGGGCCTTAAACCAGGCCCTGGGAGCCACCACCAGGCCCAAGTCCTTCTCCTCAGGGCTGCTCTCCATCCACTGTGCTTGGGACCTTCCACTTGACCTTCTTGAACCTCCTCAACCTTCCTGAGCCTCCTCAACCTCTTTGGGTCTTCTTGGATCTCTTGAACCTCCTCAACCTTCTTGGATCTTCTTGAACCTCTTTGACCTACTCAAAACTCTTCAACCTCTTCAACCTTCTTGGATCTTCTTGGATCATCTTGAACTGCTTGAACCTTCTTGGATCTTCTTGAAACTCTTGGACCTTCTTAAACCTCTTGGACCTTCTTGGATCTCTTGAACCTTCTTGAACCCTTGAACCTTCTTGAAACTCTTGAACCTTCTCAAACCTTCTCGGATCTTCTTGAACCTTCTTGAATCTCCTCAACCCTCTTGAACCTCCTCTATCTTCTTGGATCTCCTGAACCTTCTTGGATCTTCTTGAACCTTCTTGAATCTCCTCAACCCTCTTGAACCTCCTCTATCTTCTTGGATCTCCTGAACCTTCTTGGATCTCTTAAACCTTCTTGGATCTTCTTGAACCTCCTCAACCCTCTCCAACCTCCACCATCTCCCCACTTCCCCCCCAACCACCCCAAGCAAACCCCAACCCCCCCAAACTCCACCAAGACCCCCCCCATGACCTCCATCTTCTCTCTCCCCCCAAACCCACCCAGTGGACGTGACCCTGGACCCAGACACAGCCCATCCCCACCTGCTCCTCTCCCAGGATGGCAAAGGGGTGAGGTGGGACCCCCAGGCCCGACCCCCCATCCCAGACCACCCCAAACGTTTCGACTCCTCCCGTTGCGTCTTGGGCCTCCAGGCCTTGCTTGGGGGGAGGTGCTACTGGGAGGTGGAGGTGGTTACTGGGACGGCCTGGGCCGTTGGGTTGGCCAAGGAGTCGGTGAAGAGGAAGGGGAAGGTGAAGATGAACCCCCGGGAGGGGATCTGGGCCTTGGGGAGGTGTGGGGGGCACTGGCAGGCCTTGACCTGCCCCCCAGTCCCCCTGGTCCTGCCCTGGGGGGACCCCAAGGTGGTGGGGGTGGAGTTGGATCGCGGGGGAGGCCGCGTGGCCTTCTGGGACGTGGGGAAGATGGCGGCCATTTTCAGCTTCCCGCCCGCCGCCTTCGGGGGGGAGGGGCTGCTGCCCCTGCTCTGCCTGGGGAGGGGCTGCGAGGTCACCCTGGCCCCCTGACCTTTGACCCCTCCATGTGACCCCAACCATGTGACCCCATCCAATGTAGGGGTTCCAGGTGACCTTTGACCCCCCCTCAACCATGTGACCCCAACCATGTGACATCTGCTGTAGAGGGCTTTGCCCCTGCCACTTGACCCCAACCATGTGACCCCACCCTTGTGACCCCAACCGTGTGACCCCATCCAATGTAGACGGTCCAGGTGACCTTTGATCCCCCCCAACCATGTGACCCAAACCATGTGACATCTGCTGTAGAGGTTCCAGGTGACCTTTGACCCCTCCATGTGACCCCAACCATGTGACCCCATCCAATGTAGGGGTTCCAGGTTACCTTCGACCTCCCATGTGACCCCAACCATATGACAACAGGTATAGGGGTTCCAGGTGACCTTTGCCCCCCCACTTGACCCCAACCATGTGACCCCATCCAATGTAGGGGTTCCAGGTGACCTTTGACCCCTCCATGTGACCCCAACCACGTGACAATAGGTGCAGGGGCTCCAGGTGACCTTTGACCCCTCCATGTGACCCCAACCACGTGACCCCCAACCATGTGACCCCATCCAATGTAGGGGTTCCAGGTAACCTTTGACCCCCCCTTCCCCACCACCACATGACCCCAACCACGTGACAACACCCCGTGTAGAGGCTCCAGGTGACCTTTGACCCCCCCTCAACCATGTGACCCCAACCATGTGACAACAGGCATAGGGGTTTCAGGTGACCTTTGACCCCCCTTCCCCACCACCACGTGACCCCAACCATGTGACGTCTTCTGTAGAGGGTCCAGGTGACCTTTGACCCCTCCATGTGACCCCAACCATGTGACCCCATCCAGTGTAGAGGTTCCAGGTGACCTTTGACCCCCCTCAACCATGTGACCCCAACCATGTGACAACAGGTGTAGAGTTCCAGGTGACCTTTGACCTCAACCATGTGACCCCAACCACGTGACAACAGGTCTAGGGGGTCCAGGTGACCTTTGACCCCTCCCCCAACCATCCAGGGGTGGGGAAAAAAGGGAAAAATTGGGGTTTTAATCAAACCTGGAATTTTGGTTCCTTTTTCTTTTCATATTTTGGGATTTCGGAGAAATTTTAATTTGATTTTTTCCTCTATTTTGGGGTCGAATCAAATAAAATTGGGTCTTGATTTGCTTGATTATTGGTGATTATTGATTAATAAAACCAAATGATTTTGGGTTCTTCTGGTTTTTTGTGGTTATAAAATCAATTAATTTTGCTTTATTATTTTTATTTCTGATCAAATCGATTAATTTTGGTCATTATTTGGTTTATTAATTGGGGGTCCAGGTGAGTTTTCCTCTTTTAAAATTAAATTAACATGAATTAAATGGATTAATATTCATTTATTCAATTCTAAGACATTAATTTGGAGTTATTAGGGGGTTTAATGTTAATAATATAATCGTTGTAGGTGATTATGGGTAATAAATATATTCTAATAAGTAATAAATAATATGTAATTATATAGAATATGTTTAATTATAA
>NW_009953301.1:21171-21387 GCF_000747805.2 Chaetura pelagica
CCCCACGTTGGGCCCAAGTTTGGTTTAAAAAAGCCTGAATTGGGGTAAAAAGCCCAAGTTTGGTTAAAAAAAGCCTGAACTGGGGTAAAAAAAGCCCAAGTTTGGTTTAAAAAAGCCTGGATTGGGGTTAAAAAGCCCGAATTTGGTTTAAAAAAGCCTGAATTTGGGTTAAAAAGCCCAAGTTTGGTTAAAAAAAGCCTGAATTGGGGTAAAAAA
>NW_009953301.1:21559-24916 GCF_000747805.2 Chaetura pelagica
TTGGTTAAAAAAAGCCTGGATTTAATAAGAAAAAGCCTGAATTGGGGTTAAAAAGCCCAAGTTTGATTTAAAAAAGCCTGAATTGGGGTAAAAAAGCCCAAGTTTGGTTTAAAAACCCCTGGATTTGGGTTAAAAAAGCTCAAATTTTGTTAAAAAAAGCCTGAATTTGGGTTAAAAAGCCCAAGTTTGGTTAAAAAAAGCCTGGATTTAATAAGAAAAAGCCTGAATTTGATTAAAAAGTGCCTGAATTTCATGTAAAAAGCACGAATTTGGTCAAAATAAATTAAAAATCAACCCTTTCCCCCTTCTTTTTGGGAGAAAACACTCAATTCCTCCATTTTTGGGGCAACACCAGAAAGCACCGAGGTGATTTAGGCCGAAAAGAAGCGGCTTGAGGAGGAAAATGAGGGTTTTTACCCCCAAAAAAGACCTGTCAGGAGTGGGATTTGAACCCACGCCTCCATGTGGAGACCAGAAACCCCAAACCCTGGGAAGGGAACAACCTTGAGTCTGGCGCCTTAGACCACTCGGCCATCCTGACGGTGCCAAATAAGGCCCAAAAAAGTCAATATACCCATTAAAAAATGATTTAAAAATTGAAAATTCTATTTATTTCCTCTTCCTCCTGAATTTTGAGGGGTTTTCTGATGATTCCAGGCGCAGAAAGGGCAAAAAATGGCGAATCTTTGTAGGATGGGGGAGGGAAAATGAAGCCGCCCAACGTGGGGCTCGAACCCACGACCCTGAGATTAAGAGTCTCATGCTCTACCGACTGAGCTAGCCGGGCTCTCTGAAAACCTCCTTTTATCCCCATTTTCATGCAGGATTTGGTGTTTTCACCCTTTTCCTTCCCCACTGGGGGGTGGGAAACCCCCCCCACGTGACCAAATTTGGGGGAAAAGCTGAAAAAAGGCGATTTTAAAACCAAATTCAGGTTTTTATACAAAAGTCAGGCTTTTTTTGGGACCAATTTCAGGTTTTTTATACAAAATTCAGGCCTTTTTTTGGCCAAATTCATGTTTTTATACAAAATTCAGGCTTTTTTTTTTGACCAAATTCAGGGTTTTTATACAAAATTCAGGCTTTTTTTTTTGACCAAATTCAGGGTTTTTATACAAAATTCAGGCTTTTTTTTTTGACCAAATTCAGGGTTTTTATACAAAATTCAGGCTTTTTTTTTTGACCAAATTCAGGGTTTTTATACAAAATTCAGGCTTTTTTTTTTGACCAAATTCAGGGTTTTTATACAAAATTCAGGCTTTTTTTGATAAAATTCAGGGGTTTTATACAAAATTCAGGCACTTTTTTTTGGCCAAATTCATGTTTTTATACAAAATCCAGGGGTTTTTTTACCAAATTCAGTGTTTTTATACAAAATTCAGGCTTTTTTTGGACCAAATTCAGGGGGTTTTATACAAAATTCAGGCTTTTAAAATGAAATTCAGGGTTTTTATACAAAATTCAGGCCTTTTTTGGGGGCAAATTCATGTTTTTATACAAAATTCAGAGGGTTTTTTGACCAAATTTAGGGGGTTTATACAAGATTCAAGCTTTTTTTAACCAGATTCAGGGAGTTTTATACAAAATTCAGGCTTTTAAAAATCAAATTCAGGGGTTTTATACAAAATTCAGGCTTTTTGGGGGGCCAAATTCATGTTTTTATACAAAATTAAGGGGTTTTTTTGGGCCAAATTCAGGGGGTTTATACAAAATTCAGGCTTTTTTGGGGGCCAAATTCAGGTTTTTATACAAAATTAAGGGGGTTTTTAACCAAATTTAGGGGTTTTATACAAGATTCAAGCTTTTTTTTTTTACCAAATTCAGGGGGTTTTATACAAAATTCAGGCTTTTTTTGGGGCCAAATTCATGTTTTTATACAAAATTAAGGGGTTTTTTGGGGCCAAATTCAGGGGGTTTATACAAAATTCAGGCTTTTTTGGGGGCCAAATTCAGGTTTTTATACAAAATTAAGGGGTTTTTTAACCAAATTTAGGGGTTTTATACAAGATTCAAGCTTTTTTTTTTACCAAATTCAGGGGGTTTTATACAAAATTCAGGCTTTTAAAATGAAATTCAGGGTTTTTATACAAAATTCAGGCCTTTTTTGGGGGCAAATTCATGTTTTTTCTCTGAAAACCTCCTTTTATCCCCATTTTCATGCAGGATTTGGTGTTTTCACCCTTTTCCTTCCCCACTGGGGGGTGGGAAACCCCCCCCACGTGACCAAATTTGGGGGAAAAGCTGAAAAAAGGCGATTTTAAAACCAAATTCAGGTTTTTATACAAAATTCAGGCTTTTTTGGGACCAATTTCAGGTTTTTTATACAAAATTCAGGCCTTTTTTTGGCCAAATTCATGTTTTTATACAAAATTCAGGCTTTTTTTTGGACCAAATTCAGGGTTTTTATACAAAATTCAGGCTTTTTTTGATAAAATTCAGGGGTTTTATACAAAATTCAGGCACTTTTTTTTGGCCAAATTCATGTTTTTATACAAAATCCAGGGGTTTTTTTACCAAATTCAGTGTTTTTATACAAAATTCAGGCTTTTTTTTGGACCAAATTCAGGGGGTTTTATACAAAATTCAGGCTTTTAAAATGAAATTCAGGGTTTTTATACAAAATTCAGGCCTTTTTTGGGGCCAAATTCAGGGGGTTTTATACAAAATTCAGGCTTTTAAAATGAAATTCAGGGTTTTTATACAAAATTCAGGGTTTTTTTTTTACCAAATTTAGGGGTTTTATACAAGATTCAAGCTTTTTTTAACCAGATTCAGGGAGTTTTATACAAAATTCAGGCTTTTAAAAATCAAATTCAGGGGTTTTATACAAAATTCAGGCTTTTTGGGGGGCCAAATTCATGTTTTTATACAAAATTAAGGGGTTTTTTTGGGCCAAATTCAGGGGGTTTATACAAAATTCAGGCTTTTTTGGGGGCCAAATTCAGGTTTTTATACAAAATTAAGGGGTTTTTTAACCAAATTTAGGGGTTTTATACAAGATTCAAGCTTTTTTTTTTACCAAATTCAGGGGGTTTTATACAAAATTCAGGCTTTTTTTAAACCAAATTCAGGTTTTTTATACAAAATTCAGGGTTTTTTTTGGATCACATTCTGTTTTTTATATAAAATTCAGGCTTTTTTTTACCAAATTCAGGGGTTTTATACAAAATTCAGGCTTTTTCTTATTGAATTCAGGCTTTTAAAAACCAATTTAAGGGATTTTTAAACCAAATTTGGGCTTTTTAAAATACCAAATTCAGATGCTTTTTGTACCAAATTCAGGCTCTTCTTTTTTTTTAAGAAACTCCCAAATCTGTGGGTTTATTTTCTCAAATTCTGGGGTGTTTTCTCCCCACT
>NW_009953302.1:0-59124 GCF_000747805.2 Chaetura pelagica
GTTTGACTTCCCCTGAACATCTTAAAAGCAGAACATGTCCTCTCTGTCTCCTTCACACTTAAAGATTTCTTATTTCCACATATTGTAGCTTCATCATGATAAGATTTATCTCCAAAGTATCAGCTGTTGTGATAGCTTTTCTCAAAAAGCATCTTAATGCAAGGTGGGAAACCAAGCAGACCTGGCAAGTCAGTGACATTTCTCTGTCTGACTGGAATGTTGTATCTGGGTTTGCTTTTGCAAAGCTGATAGGTAAGATACAAATGTGGTCATTAAATGAAGAAAAATGTTAAGGATAATTGGATTAAAACAGGGAGTTTTGTACAGTTTATGACTGGGGGGGGTGGAGAGGGGGAAGGGAAGTAATTTTATGAACTCTGGTTTAAGTTATTTAAATTCTGAATGGCCGATGGTCTTCAGGCATGCAAAGAATGATGCAGATCATTAGGTTTGTAATGGTATCATTAATTGTTTCAAAAAGAATCTAAATCTGTATCTACCTGCTATTATCAGAAACAGTAGCTGTACATTAGAGTTCCTTAAACAATGCAGCTGTGGGCAGCTTTCAAAATTAAACAACTTCAAAAATAGTTTCAGTAAAAGGCTTGGAACAAGTACACATTCAGATGGAGAACAGCTGTGTTTTGCTGTATAGTTATGAGCCTGTTCCACAAAGGAAATAAGAACATGCAAGAAATAGCTTGTAGTCCTGGAGAGAGCCCCATGCTGTTGAAGTGTGTGTTTATACTCACAGTTGTGAGATGAAAACACCCCGAGGCATACGTTTTTCAGTGTTCTGGTGCCCCTTTTTATTCCCTTTATCTTTTATAATGGTTCAGTGCTATCCGCATTATGATACTTTTTTTTTTTCCCGTCATAGTTTTCCTTGCCTGTTTTGCTGGTTAAAAATGGCTCAGTGGTTCTCAAGAAGGATGCCCTGGCATCAGCTCCAGAGGCTATTTAGGACCTGAAAGCCCCCAGTGTGGGCTGGGTCAGAGAAAATCTTCTGGTAGGTTGTAATCACTTCCTGCTGTCGAGAGCTGAAGTTCAATTACATATATTTCACTATATTTCACTGTATTATTATTGCGTTAGTGGTGTTAAAGGAATAATTACCACTCATTGCTGGTAACCTTTAGGAAGAAGAGAGAAGAAGAACCTGCTGAGACCTCTGCCTGTTACCATGTCTTGCCCACTGCCTGTGCCTTTCACCCACTGTCCATTGAATCTTGATTATGAGCATTTAGAAAGTTTCTAAATTTATTTAATTGAAGTGCTGGTGCTTGCTTCAAAAGGTCTTTCAAGCTTGTGATGCAAATTTGTATTTATGGCATAAACAAAGTTATGTTACTCATTTTGTTCTCGTCTAGGTGCTTGAGCTGGGATTTAATTTCTCATCCTATGGATCACTAAGAGCAACAGATGGCCTTGCCTCGTCTGACAGGCGCTTTACGCTCCTTTTCAAATGTCACTAAACATGAGGATTGCAGTGAAGAATTAGCTGACTTGACGGTAAAGAGTTTTTTCTTTTCCAAAGAATAATTGTAAAGTATTAGTGTGTATATGGTAAGAATAGTTTACTTTCTTGATTTGCCTTGCTGTTTTATAGGAGTAGGCAAGAAAGACTGGGATTATTGTCTGTCATTGCCTGTGCATTCTTCCATAGTGTCCTTGCTCAAAGTCATATTTGTTGTAGCTCTGTGATTTATGCTGGGCATTTACAATCATCAGCCCCCCATGCAATGCAGAAAAGGACCTGGGGGTGCTGGTTGACAGACAGATGAACATGAGGCAGCAGTATGCCCAGGTGGCCAAGAAGTCCAACAGCATCCTGGCCTGTATCAGGAATAGTATAGCCAGCAGGAGTAGGGAAGTGATCATGCCCCTGTACTTGGCACTGATGAGGTGCACCTTGAGTCCTGTGTGCAGTTCTGGGCCCCTCACTATAAGAAGGACATTGGGGTGCTGGAGCATGTCCAGAGGAGAGCTACCAAGCTGGTGAATGTTCTACAGAACAAATCGTACAAGAAGTGGCTGAGGGAACTGGGATTGCTTAGTCTGAAGAAAAGGAGGCTAAGGGGAGACCTCATTACCCTCTACAACTACCTGAAAGGAGGTTGTAGGTAGGTGGATGTTGGCCTCTTCTCCCAAGTCAGTAACAGGACCAGAGGAAATGGCCTGAAATTGCAGCCGGGGAGGTTTAGATTGGATATTAAGGAAGAATTTCTATACTCAAAGAGTGATCAGGCACTGGAACAGCCTGCCCAGGATGGTGCTTGAGTCACCATCCCTGGAGGTATTAAAGAAAACTGTAGATGTGGCACTTCAGGGCATGCTGTGGTGCCTGAGGTTGTGGTTTGGGGTTTTTTTGTGGGTGCTTTTTGGTGGAGTGTGTGTGGTTGTCTGTGTTTGGGTTTGGGGTTTTTTTGTGTTGAGGTTTGGACTCAGTGACCTTAAAGGTCCTTTTCAACCATGGTGATTCTGTGATTTCTGTGATCATGGTGTGCTATATGGATAGGGTTGCTTGGCTATGTTACTACATCCCTATTATTTCATTTCTCAGGAAGTTCTTTTAAACTAGGCTGGGCTGGTATGTTTTTAGCTCTCTTTGAATATGAAGCTCACCTTGGACTGTTGTTGGGGGTTGTTCAGAATAAATTTAGTGATACTGAATTTAGGTACTTTTTTCCCCCCCAAGCTAAAAACGCGTTAAAGCAGTCAATGTGTTGTGGGAACCTGTAATGTGAAATTAGTTTGGAAACTTGGGACCTGTAAGTCTCTTGAAGTTGCAATAGGTTGGCTTTACAGAAAATGGTGCCTTGGAAGGAGCAAAGTAGTGAGAGATTGTCTGTGTGTATCCTTCTCCCTCCTTATGCAGAGGAAAAATGTGAAGAACAGGTAGAAGGGAAATGCTTGCAATCGTTACTACATACTGACTGAGTGCAGTTGGAAAGACGTTTTTTCAATCTGGTGTTTAATTTTAAAAGATCCTCCATATACTCATTTGAAAAACCCAAATATTTTGCATTTTCAGACTAAAAGATCAAAGCTACATGAACAGTTGCTGAAGTCTGATCTTACCTGGAAGAAGATAATAAAGTTTGTTGATGACAATTTGGACAAAAAAGAACACCAAACTGTAAATGGTGATTTAAAAACTATATTACAAGCTGCAAAACAAATAGGTAGGTTTTCTTTCTCTATTAGCCTAATAATAGACTGTTTTGTTGGGGTTTGGGTTTTTTTCCATCTATTTTCTGCCTGCAGACTTTGCATACTGGTATAATTTTAGTTCTACCTTGATACCAGGCTTGCCCTGAAATATCTTTGAAACTCCAGTTAATCTGATGTATATGTGCACAATTTATGTTTTCAAATATTATTCCATTATTATTTGGATATTATGTGGATATTCTTGCATTTTAATAGTACTGTTGTGTGGTTTGGTTTGTGATGAATAGAAAGCAAAAGCAACAGCTGCTTTTGGAATGGCAGTACTCCCAAGAAAAAATCAGTCTTGGTGTTATCTGTGTTAGTGCCACATGATTGTATGAGGAAAAATTGGATTGCTACATAAGCAGATAAAAATATTTAAAGAAATATATGTTTTCTGTTTGAAGTGTTTGATGTTGGGAAGAGAAAGAAAAAATTTCACTCATGTGGAATTGAGCTTTTAAAACTGAATACACGTTATGGCAAAGAAGGTGGGAAAATTTAGTTTTGATTGGAAGCTTACTTTTTGATCTACAGACTGAAACTAATTCAGCATGTGCTGTTAGCAGAATTAAACTTCATCAGCTCA
Source organism: Chaetura pelagica (assembly GCF_000747805.2). Lineage (NCBI taxonomy): Eukaryota > Metazoa > Chordata > Aves > Apodiformes > Apodidae > Chaetura > Chaetura pelagica. The sequence continues at coordinate 3,803 of NW_009953302.1, forward strand.
TAAACTGAGCACATGGCTCAACCTCCAGCTGTCACATGTTTAAGAATTTTTCATTTCAATATAATAGGCATATTTGCTCCTTTTCTGATTGTGTTTCAAGTAGCTTGAACAGAACCCTAAGTAAAAGATGGAAAGAATTAGTATGTATAAATATATTTGCTTTTTCTTTGGCATTACAGACCTTAAAAACTTTGGGGTTTTTTTGTTTGACAATTGCCGTCACAATTCATACTCTTTTGCTAGTACTTAAAATATGTTTATTACTGTGCTGTAGTAGTAGAGTTAGGTTTTGGACACAGCTGTGATGGAAAGGGAAGAGTCCATAATTTTATTTATATTTTTCCAGACTTTAATAGCAGGGCCAATATGGTGGGTAGGTAAAGCAAATTGTAAGACATGAAAGTAATAGTAGTAAATTTTGGTTTGGTGGAGTGGAGGAGCAAACGGAATGAAAGCAAATGCTAGATTATTTAGTTAGAGTAGTTTAAAAAAAAAAAATCAGCTTTGACACTTCTGACTAAAGATGTATAATGTTGTAGAGACACAAACCAGAATGGAATACAGTGACAGGATTACAAACTGCACTGACAGTAGATGTTCCAATCATCATCAGAAATGGGTAATAGGGAAAGGGAGTTGCTCATATGCCTTTTTAGCTTAATTTCAAGGGAATGAAATCTCAGCCTAGGCAACAGTACTGTAATATTGATTTACTTTATGGGGAAAATGTCACTTACTGAAATTTGCTGATTAGCTTAAAAACAAAAAAGGGGAGAGTAGCTTCAATTAGTACATCTCTTGCCATCTTGGCTGGCTCATTATATTCAGAGGGGAAGGGTAGTATTTTCTCAGAAGATGCTTCCATGAATAGGAGATGCTGATTATAAAGGAGAATTAGCACATAATGTACCCAGGAGACTTTTCTCAAATCCTTCAGTCCAATTGTTCTTTTAATTTAGTAATGTGTACTTATGTTCTGACACAAGTGATCTTAAATAATGATGTATGTTTGTGTGTTAGTAATATAAGAGTGAGGTTCAAGCAGCCAAACTTAGGCCTGTAAGTTTTCAGATGTTGTTTTTTTTGTCCCGTGATTCTTATATAGCTAATGTTGAGAGAGAGGCTGAGCCACATTTTTCCTTTGACATAACTTTACCTATATATATATTTATACACACACACACAGATTTACAGATATATTACATATGTAGGTATGTAATTATGCTGTATATGTCACCTCCAATCCACTACATGAACTTTTCAGCTTTTCAGAGTGCATCCTAGGGAAGAAGAGAAATACTTATTTTTTAGGTACCTACATTTATGTATTATATTTATAGTTACTCAGCCTTGTTCCATCTGCTTATGCTGAATTTCTTCTGCTTTGTCCTCTTAGACAGTGGGGACAAAAAGCCTTGCTTTTGCTAGAGTTGAACCTAACTTACTTTGAATTGGGTCACAAGTAACAATGGCACAGTAATTTAAAAATCCCACTGATTTCAGGAGGTTTTTCAAAAGGCAGAAAACAGGGACATAGTAGAGAAAATGCATAGGCCCATAGCTACTCTACTCTGCCCTCATAAGACCACATCTAGAGTATTGTGCCCAGTTCTGGGCTCCCCAGTTCAAGAGGGACAGGGATATACTGGAAAGAGTCCGCGGGAGGCTACGAGGATGATTAGGGGACTGGAACATGTCGTATGAAGAAAGGCTAAGATACCTGGGGCTGTTTAGTCCTGAAAAGACTAAGAAGAGACCTTATGAATGTCTGTAAATATCTGATGGGTGGATGTCAAGCATGGGCCAGTCTCTTTTCAGTGGTGCCCTGTGATAGGATGAGGGGAAATGGCACCAAGTTGCAACACAGGAAGTTCCTCCTCAACATGAGGAAAAACAACTTTACTGTGAGGGTGACAGAGCCCTGGGACAGGCTGCCCAGAGGGGTTGTGGAGTCTCCTTCTCTGGAGACTTTCAAGACCCATCCGGACACGTTCCTGTGTGATCTGCCCTGGGTGTTCCTGCTGCATCAGGGAGGTTGGACTTGAACTTCAGAAGTCCCTTCCAATCCCTATGATTCTGCGATAGCTGGGTAACAGAGGTGTAGAGGGGCAGGCGCAAGACAGTTTTGATTACTGACAAGAGAACAGCCACATTTGCTATGCCAGAAGTGTCTTTGGGGGTTTTGAAAAATAATGTTGCTTTTAAAATAAAGACTTTTTTTAACAGTTCTTTTGAATTAGCCATGGCAGGGGTTAATCACCAGTGTTGTCCCTTAAATCATACTGGTCTCTGCTGGAGTGCCACTATTTGATCCACTATAGAATTGGTTGGATACAGAAATCTTGACAGTAGCTGCTTGTAAATCTCTTCAGTAAGGTTTTAAGATGTTTTAAAATGATGAAATCTTGTAAGAAAGAATAACAATTAAAATGATAATATACTAAAAACGTTGGAGTAACCTACCCCACTTTTTAGAACGTTTCTTTAAACATAAAATCTGTATGTTGTCCTCACATAAAAAAAACCAACCTGCAGTGTTCTGGCTTGTTTTGACATTTTGGGTCGTCATATGTTGTTTTTGCTTGTTTTCCTTGAGCAGCTTTGCAAATTTTTATGTAAGAGTCAAATTCATGCTTTTCTGTAATATAAATATATTTTTTATTTTTGTAATTCAATATTTAATAACTTAAAAATCATGCAGTTGTTTGCTGTAATTCCTTTGGGCAATTTTTCGAATGAACACACATTCTGTAGTAGTTCTACTGAGAATTACTACGTTCTAAAGCTGAGTTCTGTCATTTAGTGTGTTATGAATATTCAGCTTAGGCAGTGAATAAACATTGAAACAAAGTGCAAATTTGTTAACTTTAAAAAGCTCATAAATATATAATTGTGAGTTTCAGACCTCAGGCAAGTTTTTCCTCTTGTAAAAATAAGAAAGCACTGGTAATCCTTAATATTAATTTCTAGTAAGGAGAAGAATAACAAAGACAGATGCTTTATGATGATATACCTTTTATAATTCAGTACCTTGCAACATTTGCTACTTGTTGTTATGGTCTGTGTTTCATATCTCTGTTGATGAGACTGGCAGCAAGAAATTGAATACAGTAAAGTTACAGGCAATGAAAGAGAATTAGTTTGAAGTGTATGAAGTTACATTTGCTTTTGGTTTTGTTAACAGTTGGAGCTGAAAATGGACAAGAAGCAATTGAAAGCGGAGCTGTTTTTCTCTTTAAGACATTTCACAGGAAAGAATGTGTTGGCCATGATGAGACAAAGGCGATCAAGCAGATGTTTGGGCCATTTCCATCATCATCTGCTACTGCAGCTTGTACTGCCACATGTCGGATTGCTTCTCACTTCACTGAAGAACAGCTTACAGCTCTCATGCAGATGGCTGAAGAGCAAGATGGTGATAACAGAGTGTTCTTTGGTAAAAATATAGTGTTTTCCTTTGACATGCATGATTTGGATCATTCTGAGGAGCTGCCTGTGAATGGTGAGGCCGACGTGCAGAAAATTATAAGCTTAGATTACAACAAATACCTGAATAACCAGCTGAATCACTTACAGAATTACTGTGATGAGAAATCTGATATCAAGTCCTTGCAAAAAGTAGACGATTCTTTTTTGTGGTGTGAAGTTGGAAAGTATCTGAATGAATCTCAAGGGGGTACCCCTGGAGGGCCAACCACAGAAGACCTCTGCTGTACTTTGTACGAGATGCTTGCTTCTACCAAAAGTGATGATGAACTTCAAAATGAGGTACAGTAGCTTATTAACCAGTGTTTGTATTTGAATGTTGCACAAACATAAAATTATTTCATGTTGGCTTATGCCAGTGTACTTTATCCAAGTCTTGTCTATGGTTTTTTTTTCTGTCTTGAGGAAAAATTACATGGCAGCATCTTAATTTACCAAGCAGAAGATGGATGCAACATGAATTTTATGTGAATAGTCTCCTTTTCCCCCCAAACAGACAGGCTATTATTTTTTTGCCATTTGCTCAGCTGCTTTGTATTTTCTTTTTAAACAGTAGCCGATTTAAGCTACATTATAAAACCATGACAACTTAAAAAGCCAAACCAAAGTTAAGTGTCTTGGGCAGGTTCCATCTCCAGGTTCAGAGCCTTCCTATGGCTGGAAGGGAAGTTGGAGAACTGTGCAGGAAGTGCTACTTTAAAAATTTTGTCATATCAGTTCTATAAGGAAGGAGGAGGATTTATCACAAGAAGAGAGAGAAAGCTTGATGGATAGAGAAAAGGTGCTGGGAGGCTGGAATTAAGGGATAAGGATAGTGGTAGAAGGTGGAAGGTTAAGAAACTTCCAAGGCATGTGCAGAAGAGAAGAATGGATTAACCTAGACAAGAGAGAACTGGTTTTGATGGGGATGGGAAAGAATTCCTGACATTTCGTAATTACTTGTGCACTTTTCTGTTAACGTTTATTTTTCCTAACCTGTCCTACTTTCCTCCCCTGAAAACATCCAGTACTTAAATTCACAAACTAACTTTTCAGAAAGACCTTAAATGTTGAAAATTTGCTACAGAAATAAACCTAGGGGTAGGAATAGATAATCCTGTGAAAGACAGTATAATGGAAATTGTCTGAAATTTTGCCAGAGTTGCAGATTTTATTCTTACAACAACATTAAGTGATTGAGAAGGGGACCAGAATATTTTATTTTAGATTTAGTTAACTATGTATTGATGTCTGTCACATAAATATATAGTTGCTGAAGTTATATTCTTGTATAAGATATATATAGTATATGTATATTAACTTGTTTTATTTGGTAATCAGATGACCACAGATCTGTAAAATACATCTTCAGGGTTCAAAACAGTGGCCATGTCTATTCTGTTTAGGAAGATATCACCAGGTGTTTATTATTAAGCAAGAAAAAAAAATATGTGGATGGTGAGGATGTTGGCAAGTTAACATTAAGGATATGAGCATTTTTAGATAATTTCAGGTGTGACATTCTCAGTGTTTTTGTGGTGTATGTATAGGCACACACGTGTGGTTTTTATGTTTTTATCTATTTAATGAACTCTGTAAGGAAATTAAATCAGTTTCTTTCTCTGGCACTGTAAAGCTTATATTTAAAGTGACTGGAAAGGTACAAAAATACTTCATTCTTTGTTTTCAGTCTTTAAAAACATTACACTCTTCCTTTGGGACAGTTTGTTTGTCTGGCACATTGCTGGTGGCTCTTAATTAGAAGAAAATCAATTCTTACGCTTGGAGTGATGTGAGTTACAGCTTCCTTTCCAAGTGTTTAGATCACGTGCTTTTCATAGGGGACATAAAGTCTTGTAAAGCTAAATGACAGCTACTGGAGCATGCTTTTCACTGTGTATCAGATTTTGTTGATAAGTATGGAATGGTAATGATGTGGTCACAAGGCCATTATTTTTAAAAAGGGAAGAAAAGCTGATGAAGAACTATAGAGTTTTGCCCAATAATCATTGTGCTTTTTTATTCTATTTTGTATTTAAACTTACTGTGCAGTGCATCCCTCTTTTGGAGTACTCAGTTTCTAGTATATGATGCTTTCAGAATGAAGACTTGAGGAACCCAAGAGCAACTTTGCCACCTACCCCCTCCCAGAATAACTAGGAAGAAGTTTGAGGAGTTTAGTCCCTCTTTGGTTCCAAGGTGCAGTTCTCAAGAGGGTGTTTTTCTTTCACCTCTGAACTCTTGTCATAAATTATCTGCAAAATTATGCTGCATTTTATTTTGGAGATAACCATCTCTATTTTTACACCAATGCAGAGGTGCATTATTCCTTTATCATAACAAAACAGGGGAAATTGACTAAAGAGGTAAAATAACTAGGGAGAAAAAAAGGAAATGCAATCAGAATGGTGTTAAGATCTTATTTATACTGACTGTATAATTATGAAACGTTGTGCAATTTATTAATCTGGGGCCAAGGAAAGAACTTTGTTCAAATAAAATTAAGAAACATAAATGTCATTAAGTGTATTGGATTAGATAGTGTTTCCCACACAAAATGATGTTAAATGCTTTATAAATGACTAGAAGAAAACTGGGCCGTGATGTGAAACAGCAGAACTGTTTAAAGAAAATAACATTGTAAGTAGTAGTTTGCATATTATGTGAGTAGTACATATGTTTAGTTATCAATATATGGCACATTTAATGATTCTATGATTCTAAGATCACTGCTTAGACTCTTTTTGTCTACTTTATATCTGTGACTATCTCCTGCTACATTAAATGGTGACAGAGACGTAATTAAACTGTAGCATCCAGGGCTTCCATCATTTAAATTGAATCCAGCTGTATTGGAAACTGGCATAGTGGGAAAGAAACATGGCTTTTTATTTGATGTCTTTTTATTTCATTTATTTCATAATTCATCATTGTTCCTACTGAAAAAAGTATGATATGGCTTCTTCCTTGTTGTCATAAGTACAAGAGAAAATTCAGGTGAGGAAAACCAGAGGGTAGTAACATGGAGATTGAAGGTGCTGAATCCAAGGGTCAGAAACATTCCTTTCAAATTAGAGTAGACCTGACATCAGAAAAGTACCAGTTGTGGGATGTAGGTTTTACATGATTCTATGTATTCCTTAGTACATCCATCCAGTAATATACTCATCATTAGAGCCAGAAGATTACAGCTTTATTACTGAAACTCTTCATGCTTATTTCAGAATGAAAGTTAATAGATTCTTTTGTTGTTTCTTTAAGTAGGATTGTTTTTCAGTGTATCTTTGAATGCTTGATGTAGCAACAGACTTTTAGTGTTTTCCCCAGGCTCTGCTATGTGGAGCTCTGTTTTCTCTTGGGATTCTGCCTCTAACTTTTCTTCAGTTGCCTTTGTCACTGCTGGCAAATATTTTTTTTTCCCATCTTGAGTTCATCTTCATTGTTAGTCAAATCTGTAAATGAAATGCTCTTGGGATCAAGAGCATGAGGAACTTAACTAATTTGTCAATTCAAGAACTGGCAGGAGGCTCCTCTGTGTCTGCCACCAGCCTTTCTGCAAAAGAAGTACAAAAGAGTTAAGGAAAACAAAATCTATTTAAACTTCCACAGAATCTCGAAGGGACCTTTTCTGTCAGTGATACAAAATTTTAAACTAAGGAAGACTCCTTAATAAAAGAAAGTGGGAAAGTTTGTCCCAGCTTCTCCCCTCAACACTGCTACAGAGTCTTGTTGCCTGGATGGTTAAAATGAACCCTTGTTACCTGCTTTCTGGCTTTATTCAGGGCTGGTTTTATGGTCACTTTTCCTGTGCTACAGTTATCCCCTCTTTTTTAAACCAATTTTTAAAATGAGCATCAAAGAACTGTGCTGTAACTTTTATTCCAGACAATGCTATGCCTTTTCAACACAGTCTTTCCTTTCATTTACCCTTCAGGCAGTTCTTTGCCAACTTTTAATTCTTCTATTAATGCTTATCTTCACAAATTTAACAAGTCCTCATGTGGAAAATTGCAATGTTTTAAATTAAGTCCAGATGTGAGACAAGTCTTATTTATTAATTTTCTAGATTAATGAAGTGTTAGACCAAGTGATGTATCATTAGGAAGCTCATGCTACGTTTATGCTATTTTCCAATTACCTGCATGTCTTTTTGATTTTTTTCCAAAATGTATCCTCTGAACTCTTCTCCAGTCATATTTATATTTTTCTTATCCTCACTGTTATTGCATTTGTGTAGTCCTTGACCTACAATTTCACGTGTCAGTTTGGGAAGATTTATGGAAGATTATTTTGCACTCAAGCTGCAAGAACAGTGCGCTCTCTGAATTTCTTTCCTAACTCTCATGTGATCATTTCTATACTCATACTCCTTTCTCTTTAACCACTATATCCTTATATACACTATCAAATGAGACAAATTTGAATTTAAATTTTAAAACTGAAATTATTTACAGTAGCAGGTAAGTAATTAGCAATAATTAAGAGTAAAAATTTCCCTTTCAGAAGGGAAATTCGTGCTACACTAAGGGACCTAGCTAGTGGAGTCAGGTGGTCTGTGGAGCTCAGAGTGGAAAACAGGTCTGGACACTTTGAAAGCAAAATACACTAAAATTATTCCCTGATGTAGGTACAGGAGCCAATGAATAAAAGAAATATATAGCAGGAGGTTGTTTGGTTTGGTTGGTTTGGGTTTTTTTTCCCTCGGTACTCATCTTTTAAGAAGTCTTCCCAATCTACCCAGTTAAATCTTGTATAGCATCACCACCTTCTAGAAACCCACACTGTTCCTTTTAAGTAGGGAAATCATATATAAAACTCTTAGTAAATAATGCTTGCGGTTAAATAAGGAAAAAGAAAAAGGTATTCACAGATGATAAAGTCTTTTCCTGAGTTAGACAAACTTGGATTTCAATATATTTTCCATATACTTGAAAACTAAGTTGTATTTCTAAACCAAACCAGAAAGTACAGGTTTGGCAGTAGAAGGATCACATTACAGCTTGCAAGTCACAGGGTACATCATTCACAGTAAACCAGGACTGGGCAGTGTTGTTAATTCTAATCAGGATGGAAAATATAGAGCTCAGCAGTCAATAGATAATACATATTTTTTTTCCCCCCCCTTTACTTACACTTGGGGTTTTTTACTTATGTTTCTTGGTTTGGATTTTGTTAGTGTTGTTTTATTTTTTTCCTAGAAAGCTTTTTATCACCTATCTCATGGATACTATAGAAAGATGCACATTTGTTTTAGAACATAGAAAGCCTTGTGGTTGGTTTTATTTTGTTTTGTTTTTTTAAATGGCTGCTGAATTAATTTCTGATATCCATGTTAATATTGGGTAGTATGTTACTCTATAAACTGATGGGTTGATGAAGGAGATAAGACCCCTTATATTTTCCTGAATGAGGATCACTGTTGTGTATGGATTTTTTGAGGGAAAACTTAATTCCTTGTTTTACAGTTTTGCAAGGAAATAGTGTTTTGTGAGGCTGGGTAAATACCACCTATTTTGATTATCTTTCATCATTATCTGTCTTCCTTATCTATCATGATTGTATTTCAAAAAGCCCCACAGTTCTTGGATTGCTATCTCTTAACAAGTGACGAGAGAACAAGTTACAATTTAGAAATGAAAAATGTATTTTCTAGCTATTACTATCCAAAAATTTGATGATGACCTGAGAAACATTTAACTCTCATTTCTAAACCTGAATTCAGTTTCATAATTCCCAGGTCTGTATTGAAAGTCATTCCCTCAGTGGTCTGAATATGTAATTTGTATTAAGAGCTCTGAACTCTTCACTGCTCACATTATAATACTGACTGTGAAAAGTGCTTTGACATTTCATTTTTTTGCTGAATTGTGTGGTGCTCAGGTGCTAGTTTTGAAATCATTCTTCTGCCATACTGTGCAGGCTCCAAGAGAGGTGCTTTAGAGAAACAGGCTGTATTATCTGTGCATGGTGCCATCGGCTCTGGCTCAATATTTGACTAATACTTTTGCTTGGCTCTGAGGGTAAGTGGAACTTATTTACATATACTGCAGAGCCATTCCCTGAGTTACAGCCTGACCTTCTCTATCAGGCAAGTGCAGTGTGCAGGTGTGAAAGCAGATGTGTGCTTTTCTTTCCATAAGCAAAATATGCCATGAAGTGTTAGCTTTTCGCTGCTCTGTACGATGCTGAATATTGGACTTTGCAAATACTCAACTCCTCCAAATACCAACATGAATGTTCTTCTATTGGAAACTCAGCTTTACTTGTCACTAGTTCAGCACATCAGTCTTAATTGCATGTACTTCAGGGTTCCCAGAAGGTCCTTCTCTTCTTCAAAGCTTGGCTTTGCTCTGTAAACTGCTCCTCTTCTCTTCAGGCTTAGGACTCCCAGCTACAGCTTTTCTAACTGGTCTGAGGCAGACCCAAAGGTTCTCTGAGAGCCCCAGCACAAAGCTGCTTTTTCCCCTCCATGGTTTTCATCAAGGCATTACTGGGTGGAAAAAGACAACATTGTTGTCAAAATTAAGATTTGGCAGAACTTGTGGCCAATGGAAGTAGTTTTCATATATAGTCTTTAGAAAATGTAGTGAGAAACACTAGTTGAAATGTAATAAATAGCATAATATACTGAGGCATAAGTAAATAGTACAGCTTCGTAGTGAATGAGAAAATTAAATTGGCCAGAAAATGAAGTCAGTGGTGAAATGTCTGATGTGCTTGTCCAAAGTGAAAGAAATAAGAAAATTGAATATATTGTGAAATAATTAAACTGTGCAAGTGCAAAGACAGAACCCCTAGGATAAATTACTAGCATCATTAAAATAAGCTAAATATTTGTCCTTGATTTCCAAAGGGTTTTGTTTTTTCTACTTGTCTTAGTTTGTGCTTATTTTTAAAACTTATTTTATATAGGTGATTTCTGAACTGTCTATACGTACAGCTGGTATTTTACATGTGCAGCCAGCAAAAGAGCACCATTATAAATGGAGATTGCACTACCATGTATTTCTACATGGCTTCAGAAATTTTTGCCACTTAGAAGAGCTTTGATGTTATGTTGCCCTTGCATTTTTATGAGACTTTCCCCCAGAGGAACTGAATATCTGGTTACATTGATTAACTACTCTTAACTGATTTTAACTAGTTTAATCCAATAACTTTTACACTGTTAATAAAATAGTCTTGAACAACTGATACAAGCAGATGTAGTAATAACTACATAAAATGTTTAGCAAAAACTGGATGCTCCTGTGAGCAGAGGGTAGCCATGCTGAATGTTCAAAATGGAGAATTAGAGTTAGATTACATTATGGGGGTTTTTTTTGTCATAAACAGCTTGTTTCAGAGTATGAACTTTTTTTTTTTTATGGGCTATTGCATCGATTACTTAGTTATTTATTGTAAGAGACAAAAAATGTTGTGAAACAGCTTTCAAAAATTCATTAATAGAGGGAAGATCTTGGATATTTGATGCCAAAACTGTCTCAGGAGTCTATTTTTGTTATGCTGCAGAAGTTCTCCAGGCTTCTAAACTCAGCCTATTAATACTGTGCTGTAGCTGGGCATGGACCAAAGTATTCTGTGCTTCAGCATCTTGTATTATTCCATATTTTATATAGTATAAATAGTTACATATTACTCTATTTTATTATTTTGCAGTGCTTATTGAAGCCCTAAGTTTGCAGAGATTGTTTGTGGAGGCTATGTGAAAGAATTGCAAAAAATCATGGTGGTTCCTTTTGATACTAATACTTTCAGCATTAAAACTACTTTTCATAGCTGATCTTAAGTGGAGAATGTGTCAATATAGATTGCCTTTTGATAGGGGAAGCAGTTTCAGAAGATAATTCATCATTGCTGTATATAGGAGGTGCTAAAAATAATTGGAAAGGGTTCACAGGAGGTCCATCTTATTGATACTGGCCTGTAAAATAAAGTGTGGAAAACTAAGGAAATAGGAAAAAAATAATTGCCAGTATATCTTGATGTGAAAAAGTACCAGCATTACAGAGATGTGGTGTGGGAGTCGTGCATCAATGGACTGTGGCTTGCAGGAAAAGGCACTCAGTGAGGGGGAATAGCAGTAGAGTGGGAGCATAAAGCAATTGTTTTGTAAATATTGTCTGTTCTTGGGAAAATTCTCAGCAAGTTGGTTACCTTTCAGATTCTAGGCAAGTTTGTTTGCAGTAGTAGCAAAGCTTTTGCAGTACCTGGGCAGTTTTAAGTGTTAGAAGGAAATGTGGATGAACATCAACTCTTAGAACTGTTCCACACACAGAGCAGTCATCCACTTCTTGTGAGGTGTTCTTCAGATCTGTAAGGTACTTCACTGATTCATTTGGACATGGGAATTCAGTTGCCTGTGTCCTGGGTAAGAGTGGAAGGTAGTTTGTTATAAATTGAGATTTTACAAAATACTGCCCACTGTGCCGATATGTTGTGGGTAAGACAAGGACTTAAAAGTCATTTAAAGAATTGCCACCAAAGAAGCTATTCTGTCATTATTTGCTTATGTCCTCCCTAAAATCACTTGTTTTTTTATCTTTGGACAATTTAGAAGCCTTTTGCAAGGGAACTTTCTTGAGGTCAGATGCCATTGTATTACTTTCATGTAATTCTTTACTAGAAGTCTATTTATTAGGTTTCTCTTTCAATAACCATCATACACAAGTTTACCATAGGAAGTTTTTTTTGCATAGCAGGAAATAAACAAAATTCAAGCTGACTCTAGAAATTACTTCTTGGTTAAAAATCAATAAAGAAGTGGCATAGCTCTTGTTGTGAGACTTGTTTGAGAGCACAGTTCAAAAAACTACTTAACATCTGTTTTGACTTAAAACTAGCTAATTTAAATGTTCGTTGCTGGTGTATGAGCAGCACCACGTGAAACCTTTGGATATGATACTATGTTGATATAACTTAATCTACACTTTTCTTATTGTATTTTGAAATTATAACATTAGCTTTTAGGTGTTTTTGTGTGTGTGTACCCCTGCATCACAGATATTTTCATGTCAAAGCAACTTGTCTCATAAAACATGTTTGGTTTTAAGCGTCAAAATTACTTCCTTTTGTTCAGTAAAAGGACTTTATAGCCCTAACAAATTAACATATCACAAAGCTTATTCCCCATTACCTCGTTCATAAAAGCAGTAACCATTATGGGAAAGTACAGGCATATGCGCATCATCACCCCTGTGGTGTTTTATCTTTATCTTATCATCAAAGCTTCTAACTTGGCATGAGACTGGCTTTTCAAGCTTGTATTCTTCTCTTGGCAATTTTACTAAAATTACTAAGAATTTTATATTCAGACAATACAAAGCTTGTGCCTCACTGTTCTTTGCTATGGAGCTTATCTGCTTCCTTTACATATAAAGAAAATAATCCCCTTATTTTTTTAAACACTTTTCTCCTTTTCTAGTTGCGGCCTTTTTTAAAAATCAAAATCAGAAATATACAGCTCTGCTGATGTCCAAGGACTGTTGAAACCCCAAGGATGATAGGGAGCTTTGTCTTATTGTGAAAACAGAGCCATGCTGTCTCCCTTCATAAGAAACCAAACTGAATGGCATTTGAGTGCTGTTTTTTGAGGAGAGAACTTAAGAATTGATGAAAGAGCCGCAGTGAGAGCCAAGGCGTGCTAGGCTTCACCCTGGTGCTAAGTGCCAGTCCCTCTCATATGTTGTAGCCATGCTTCAGGATAGCAAAAGTGTTGGATCAGAGGCAAATGGCTCCACACTTACGCAGTAATTCCAAATGCCTGCCTGCTATGGTTAGAAAAGTGACAAATGCAGCAATTAGCTAATCATAGGATTTATTTTTTTTCAAAATTCATTAATAGCTGATCCCAGAATACTTCTGAACATAAATACTAATTTAAAAAATCATGTAATAGCAAGTTTTTCAACGTTTAAATTGGTCCTAAGGGCTTTCTTTTCAGAAGGCATTATAGTAGTCTGCTGTTTGTAGCTGGGTTTGACATTATTTTTAATTACCCAACTCTTTAGGTTAAATAAGCTAGTGGAAGTTGCCTTGTGGCTATATGTTTGAAATTTTCAAAATTAGGTCATTTGTGTAAGTTTCTAATTAATCAGTATTAAAACATTGATGATGGTGGTGATCTCTCCAGACCAGTTAGTTTCACTTAAAAATATAAAGATAATTTACTAAGATACTTGTTGTTTTTGTAATTGTCTCTTTCTCAAGTACAGTTGGCAGTTTTAGTTCAGATTTGCACAAAGCTAGAGAAAGCTTTCCAGCAAATATTTTACAATTAAGCTGGGACAAATTATGCTATTTCTAAAATGTAAGCATACTAACGAGATATCTATAAACAAAACTGATAGGGAATTAAGTAGGCAAGACAACTGTTTCAGGCTTATTAAGTGATTTTTGCAAATGCTTTCCATCTGATAGTCTGGTTTTTGAGTCTCACTTTAAAAAGATTGTTGTCTATCCTTGCTTTTTCTGTATAATTAGTATATGTTCAGTAGAAGTCATTAGCAGGGGAACCTTCCCTCACCTTTCTAATGCAGTATGACATGTCTTGCCCTTTGGTTCCTCTACAGATTCCTCATTACACTTCCTTCCAGATACACTTAAAATTAAATGTAAAAATAAACAAATATGAGTGTCCATATATCACGCTTATCTGCGTCTTTATGGTGACTGAGTAGTAGCTGAAGTCATCTGGGACCTTTGTTATTGAAGGAAATCAGGTTTGCCTATAGCGCACAAGATGTTACTGACTTCAAGCCATGCAATAGTTTGGCTGCTATTCAAGAAACTGTTGATTGACATACAGCTTCAACTGCTTCTTCAACTGCTGCCTGCTGTCTAGTTTATCTCATTATAACTTAATAAAAAGGCAGCTATGAACATTCACCAGATTCCTTTGCTTGCTCTTGGAGTCATGGATGTTGGTTTTCCAGGCCAGAACATTACAATAATGTATCAAAGCTGAAATTCTGGCACCTACACTGAATACAGAATTATGCCCTTGTGCCGCTTTCTGTGTCAGAACCCACACAGATTTTTGCAAACAAAATTGCACAGATTTTCCTACCAGGCTATCCTGAAAGGTTTGTAATCTGGGCAACTGTTGGTCTAAGAATGTTTTTTGCATTTTTTAAATTATTTTTTTTTACATGCAGATTTTTTTTTACGTGCATTGTTTAATTTTTTTCCATCAGCCATGTGAAGTCATTAACAGCTTAAGTTCCAGTAACACGTCTGCTGTTCCAACCTTCAACATCTTTATTTCAAGCATAAATTTCCCTATTGTCCCCTTTTTGGTATGAGCACTTGAGGCGAATGGTAGAAACTCAGTATGTTAGAAATAAGTATGATTCTTGGAAATATTTTCACCACCTTCCTAGCACTTACTGTTACTCTGGTAGTTTTTTTCATTAAAAACTAACATTAGACTTTCATCAACATGGTCCCCATCCTTACTGTCATTCTAAAGTTCATTGCTTCTAGTTGGCATCTGAATGCTAGAAATTTCATCCTGCACCAAGTTGGCTTGGATGTGACTTTGCTGGCTTCTGTGTCTGTAATGAAAAGCATTTCATTTGGAATGAAACATAATACTTAGCCTCGTAAATTGCTAGAGGTGCATCACAGGGTTTTTTTAGCAGGTATTGGAGGGTATTGTGGATTTTTCTTTTACTAGCAGTTCAGCCACTTCAGCCTATGATGATAGCATCAATTTATGCCATTGTGGGGTTATTGTGACAACAACTGAAGCTCATACAATTGGCCTTGGCCCAGCAATCCAGCCTGTCCAAGTCCCTCTGCAGAGCCTTCGACCCTCAGGCAGATCGACACTCCCACCCAATATAGTGTCATCAGCAAACTTACTGAGGGTGCACTCAACCCCTCATCCCGATCATGGGTAAAAGATATTAATCAAAACTGGCCCCCCAACTGAGTCCTGGGATAACATTTTTCCTCGTAGGGCTTTGCTGTTCTAATTGGTTGAAATAGTTTTGATAAGGATGGTTTTTGTTTCAGAATATACTGGAAATCAGGAGTGGAAAAATTAATTTCTATTGCAAAAAATGTCATCTATTTTGGTTGATGTTTTTCTGGCATGTCCTTGACAGTGCCCAGTGACAGAGATGCTTTGGAGTTCAGTGCAGAGCTAAAGGTCTACACTGGATGTTTTGGGGCTAATCTGTTGTTTGCCTTGTGATTGTGATGGGCTGGTTTTGTGTGGTTGTTTTGGGTCGGGGGGTGGGGGGGCAAGTCGTAAATCTGGTTATGCTTACATTGTGTGTACCTTGATCAGAGAGACTCTAGTGTTTAAACCCAGATCTGGGTGAATTGAAAGCATTACATTTCCCTGTCTTGCTGATATTCCACAGTGAGCAGAAGGCTAGCCAAGTTGAAGCAAGCATGTATTCAGTTCTTTATACAATTAAGCTATTTCAAGTGCACATCTTTTCTTGTTGTTGTAATTATTTTTTTGCTCCCTGCCTTAAGCATTTACCCTTTGAAAATACCTGCTCCTCAGATTTACCAGTACTAATTTGCTACTGTCTTTTGAAATATAAAAACAAGGCTGTCATATATCTTTGGATAATACTAGCTAAAAATGTGGCTGTAAAATGACAGTGAATAGCTACGCAAAAGATATGATCGTTGTCAGGGAAGGCTGGATAAAAAGAAATCCGTTATAGCTTGAGATCTTTGACAGCAGAATTGACGTCTAGCCAGCAGTTCCCTGTCCTGTGTTTTTTGTAGTTTGCTCCTTCTATCCAAGTATAGAATATACATTCTTTTTTTTTTTTTTTTTTTTTCCCAGACTGTTTCTCCAATTTGCCATCACTGGTTACTCTAATGAAAGAAATACCAACCTTTTTGAGCCTTCGACCCTCAGGCAGATCAAGACTCCCACCCAATATAGTGTCATCAGCAAACTTACTGAGGGTGCACTCAACCCCTCATCCCGATCATGGGTAAAAGATATTAATCAAAACTGGCCCCCCAACTGAGTCCTGGGATAACATTTTTCCTCGTAGGGCTTTGCTGTTCTAATTGGTTGAAATAGTTTTGATAAGGATGGTTTTTGTTTCAGAATATACTGGAAATCAGGAGTGGAAAAATTAATTTCTATTGCAAAAAATGTCATCTATTTTGGTTGATGTTTTTCTGGCATGTCCTTGACAGTGCCCAGTGACAGAGATGCTTTGGAGTTCAGTGCAGAGCTAAAGGTCTACACTGGATGTTTTGGGGCTAATCTGTTGTTTGCCTTGTGATTGTGATGGGCTGGTTTTGTGTGGTTGTTTTGGGTCGGGGGGTGGGGGGGCAAGTCGTAAATCTGGTTATGCTTACATTGTGTGTACCTTGATCAGAGAGACTCTAGTGTTTAAACCCAGATCTGGGTGAATTGAAAGCATTACATTTCCCTGTCTTGCTGATATTCCACAGTGAGCAGAAGGCTAGCCAAGTTGAAGCAAGCATGTATTCAGTTCTTTATACAATTAAGCTATTTCAAGTGCACATCTTTTCTTGTTGTTGTAATTATTTTTTTGCTCCCTGCCTTAAGCATTTACCCTTTGAAAATACCTGCTCCTCAGATTTACCAGTACTAATTTGCTACTGTCTTTTGAAATATAAAAACAAGGCTGTCATATATCTTTGGATAATACTAGCTAAAAATGTGGCTGTAAAATGACAGTGAATAGCTACGCAAAAGATATGATCATTGTCAGGGAAGGCTGGATAAAAAGAAATCCGTTATAGCTTGAGATCTTTGACAGCAGAATTGACGTCTAGCCAGCAGTTCCCTGTCCTGTGTTTTTTTGTAGTTTGCTCCTTCTATCCAAGTATAGAATATACATTCTTTTTTTTTTTTTTTTTTCCCAGACTGTTTCTCCAATTTGCCATCACTGGTTACTCTAATGAAAGAAATACCAGACTTTTTACATTTCAGAGGTGTTATTTCATGGTCTTCAAACTCTGCCATCACTGTACTAATTTGCACAAACCTTATGTATTTCACAGAAACCCTGAGGGCCAGGAGTAACACTTCTTTCTTTAAAAAAAAAAAAAAAGTTTTAAATAATTCTTATATTAAGAAGTACATATTGGCCTCAAAAAAGGGATCATTGATGCCCTTGGCACTGTTCAAAATTATGCAAATATTTGAAGAGGCAGCATAAAGTTATTGGCAGGTGTTCCCAGAGAGCAATAGTCACAGACAGCCACAGAAATACTCCCTTTTAAGGAACTGGGAAATTAAATATGGGACAGTAAGAGACCTCTGTCTCCTTTTCATAGTTAAAACAGAAATACTTTAATCCCACAGTGCTGAAGTCTTACTCTTCATCACATCAAAGCACCTCATAACTTTTCTTCCTACATGATACTTGAAGCTGTATGAATAATATTAGCAGCAAACTTAAAGAGCACTAAGGAGAAACTGCCCTGGTTTCCTTTTTGGAAACTGAAAAAAAATGGAGAAAATATTGTTTAGATAATATTAGAAATCAAGTATGGGTTCTGAGTAAATGTACTGTAATTATTTTGACGAAATAATTATAGGTAAGACAGGGAAATACTTTTGGTGTTTGGGTGGGTTATTTTGCCATTAAAGCCAGTATTTGGAAAAAGAAACTTGAAATAGGGAACTGTGTTCTTACCTGCTAGAAGAAAAACATTTAAGAAAGAGAAACATTGGGCCAAAGTTGTGCTTACTGGGTTGGAATTCTGTTCTGGTGTACATCACACACACATCATGTGTTTGAATTGAAGATGCTCACAAACACAGCATTATATGTGCAAATTGTATAGACTGAGTTCCATACCAGTGTAATCTTAATTGGTCCTTGTGAGTATGAAAATGCAGTAGGCTATATCTCTTCTACTGGAATGGGAATAACTTCCTATTTATCTGATTTCTGTGAGAAGGCATTGGTTCTCCTGATTTATCTTGCTTAGATTGGAGGGATAAATTTGAAGCACAGTTTATGTAAATAACCGTGAAGAAAAAAACACACATAGTTTAGTCTTGAGAAGAGTTAAATTTTTAAGAGAAATGGAGTTTTACGTAAAAGACAAAGGTCACAGATTTAAAATATTTCCAGCTGAAAGCTTTCTGTAATTTGCCCTTATTATAATGGAGAACTTGGCTGTTATACTAGGAATGACACTTTTTGTGTTGAATTACTTGAAGTTCGTTAATTTAAATATTGCAGTCCTATTTACATTAATTTGGACAATGCCTCATTACTTTGTTTTCTTTGTAGTTATTTGAACTGCTAGGCCCTGAAGGTTTTGAACTCATAGGGAAACTCCTACAGAACAGAACCCTGATTCTGGAAAGATCTTTGACTTGTCCAAATGATAACAGGTTCCAGACTCTGCAAGGTAAGTGACTACAAAATCATTATTCCAAACCAGATAAAAAGTACTTTTCTAACCATTCAGTTGTATTTCAAACAACAGAGCTATCTGTGTATTCAAAAAGCAAGTTAAAAAGAAAAAAAGGGGAAGGTATGTTTATATGGTCTTAAACAAAGAAATTGTGGTCTGATTATATAGAGGAAATAAAAATTTATCAGATATATTTATTTACTTTTGAACTGCCTATGGGCATGTGTAATTTTAAAATTTATTAACTGTTGCACTATATCTCTTTTAAAGGATTACTCTAAAAATAAGTTGATCTTTGGTTATTCCTCATCTGATTTCCTGTTTACTCTTCACTATCATCAAATGTAGGTCTTGGGGAGAAAGAACAACCACTTCTGAAAAAAATAAAGCTTAAGGATGGATAAGAGAGGGGTAAAAAGGAATTCAGATTTTACATTTTGATTTATGTTTTTATAAGATAAATTGCCTGCACAGAATAATTACTTTGAAATCTGGTTTACAAATTGTTGTTTAAAAATAAGTAATCTCACTTTACCTTCTGACAAAAAGCAATCTGATTGTGAATAGGTTGTGACTTGGGATAAATCTTACATGGACATAGCACCATGCAGCACGTTGCATGTTCACACCTTACAGAGTTAGAAAACTGTGACTAAAACAAGTAATGATAGACTTGGGTATCTTCACAATAATTAGAGAATGCAAATAAACCCTTTTAAAACTCTAGTAGAAATCTGGGGAAAACAAAGCTGGAATCCAGTACTTACAGAGATCCACACCTGTTACATTGCAGAGCAGTGCAAGAAGTTTATAGGAGAAAATGCTAAACCAAATTATGGTTGTCAAGTTACAATTCAGTCTGAACAAGAAAGGCTGTTAATGAAACAGTATCGTCGTGAAGAAAAGCGAAATGCCAGAAAAGAAAAACAGGCTGGGGAAGATGGAGAAGTTTCTGGAGAAGGACTAATGTGCTTTGATCCCAAAGAGCTGAGGATGCAAAGGTAACAAATGCCAAAAGCTGAGAAATGCTTCTGTTGTATTTGCTACTTCAGCATAACATGATTTATTTTTCTTTAGTTTGCTTTGGTGATCAGGTCATTCTGACTTGAAGTCACATTTTGTTACAAGTATAGAATTTTTTAAATATGAAAACCTAATTTTCAGGGAAAGCAAACAGTGATCTGCTTAATGAGAATCTTCTTGATCTCATCTGTGTGGGCTGGAGATGGAGATTATAGGTGCAGACTATCTTTCTCAGTTCCTGTGCTCACACCACTTGCTTAAGATTTATGAAGTCTGTACTAAATCTATCGGAACTAACCTCCCTTTTTTCATCTCAAGATTAATGGATACTATTTTCCATGCTGTCAGCTAAAGGTAGTGGGAGGAGAAGGGGAGGGAGATAATAAGGAGCAAATAAGCTGTTGTATTTTGTATTGAAAAAAATACACTAGGACTAGCAACTGTGAATACATGTTGCTGTTTTGCTTTAAAAGGAGCAAATGCATTTAGGAAAGCCTTGCACTTTTTGGATTGCACTTCTGTTTTTTTTATAAACTGTGTTATAAAGGCTGCTTAACTGATGCCAGAGAATAAAACTCAAATAAAACTAAAAAATTCCTTTGTTAATTATTTTATGCAATGTTTTTTTCCTTAAATTTCCACAGCTCTTGTTCTGACTTTAACGTATCACATTCTTTTTTTGTGATGGCTGCCTACAATGGGCAGAATTGTTGCAGTTGTTTTTCTTTTCACAGAGAACTAGCACTTTTGAATGCTCGAAGTATGCCAGTCCTAGGTAGACAGAGAGAGATGGACTTTGAAAAAATTCATTATCCTCATGTTTATGATTCCCGAGCTGAAGCTATGAGAACATCAGCATTCATTGGGGGTGCAAAGGTATGTGTTTGGTACGTGACTGTCTTGAACAGTACGTCTTCCCCAGGGAATAATGTACAGCAGGGTTCCCTTTGTTCCCTTAGAGACTCTTCTTCTTGTCAGAGTTCAGTGTATGAAGCAGTATTATAGATTATAGAGGATTTTCAACACTTTCATATATTCTGTTTTTATTTTAAATCTAGAAGAAATAATCTTGTTCTCAACTAATATATATATTTTTTTACTATTATTATCATTATTTCAAGGGTCACTTAAATCAGTAAAATACTATTTTTTCTGTCTTTTGGACACCATTGAATTGACTGTTACAAATTGAATGCTGTATGAAATTCCAGCCTTAATGGCATTTGAGATGTAATAAAATGGAGTTATCTTTTTGTCTTTTGGGGACCATCTTCTGAGTAGTAAAACTGATTATTTTCCATCTTGGGGGTTTAGGACTGTCTATAAAATGAATCAGTGAGAATTGCTTTTATTTTGGATACATTTATTTGAAGGAAAGTGATAAACCATTGTTTAAAGTTGGTTATACAGAATGCCACTTTTTGTTTTCATCCTTTTAATTAATTTTCCTGCAATACTGTTTTAGGTCTTCTTACCAGAAGCAGTTCAGAGAGAAAACAATAAAATGTATGAAGAGGTGAAGATCCCCCATAGTGAACCAATGCCTATTGGTATTGAAGAGAAAATTGTTTATATTAAAGACTTAGATGAGGTGAGTAAACCATTTCAAAGATAATACTTCTTGCTTTATAATACGAAAGTTTAAAGGAAAAATATTACCAATTAATATTCTGATTTGTGATGTGTAAATGTAGCCAATTAGTTTCCTCACTACTGATTTTGAGAATATTTGTTGGGGGATGTAGTTCAGTGATACAATCAATCCCTTTCATGATGACTCGGATTCAAGAAATTCCTGCTCTAACCTACTTGTTCATGAGTTGCAGTTCTTAGTTCCTTTGGCTGAACAGATAATGTTCAGCTTTTTATGATTTTGAGTTGTGATCTGCATTACTAAAATGAAAAGATTAAGGCAATTCTTTTTTATTTCTGGAGACCACATGGAGAAGTGAGCCCAAGCTTCTGTATCTTGACTTGTGCAGATTGACTTGTGACTTCCTAGCACTATTTTGCACTCCATGAGACATAAATGTTTTAACTTCTATTGATTTAAAGTGGTGCAAAAGCTGAGGTAATGGAACTAAATTGGTTGTTAGTATTTGCAGCCTAGAACCTGCAGCAATCCCATCATGTGGACCTACTCACTACACATTGTATGTGCCAAATCTGTTCATGAATGGTAGATTTCCTATTGATTTCAGTAGGGACCTAAAGAGCAAGCTGCATGTGCATATGAAAAAGGTTTTATGTTTCTTAGTTCTTCAGCAGCATACAACGTGGGAAAATGTTTCTCTATTTTTTCCCTGTGGGAAACCAGGAAATGAAAGTATAAATCTAACACAGTTATCCAGAGCATTCTATTGGGGTTCTAAGTAAAGATTGTGTCTTACATACAATACTCTTTTTAAATAGGAGACAGTTTCTGAATCTGTTCTTTTTTTGCTTGGGTGGCAGTACCTAATGTCATAGTTGTGAAGTGACTGACAACTTAACCAGATAGGAAAGTTGAGCCACTGCAGCTGTAAAATGTGACATTTTATGTGACAGTTTTCAGCATGACAGCTTTTTGCAGTGAAATGTCTTTCTCCTAGGCTAAATACTACCTGCTAACCTGTAAACTTTTTGCAGTAAAGTACCAGTATTTCAAGAGACAGTAACCTGTTTCAGAAAAAAATATAGTTCAGACAGAAAATTAAATATTTTTTTGCAGATTTTTATACATACAACCTTTAAAATAAATTTTACAAAATGCATGAGTTGTACAGATTTCACAAAAAAATAATCTCCTTTGTAAATTATGTATCATCAAGAGGTATACTTTTAAATTTTACAGTTGAGTCTGGAATAGAAACAGCTTTCTTCAGAACTTTTCTCTTTCATATGTTTCCTGTTATGGGACATCAAAGAAGAGATTCAACAGCAGATACAATTTTGAGTGTTTGAATACTTACATATTTAATTTGTGTTCCCAACTTTGATATCAGTTTGCAACGAAAGGTGACAAATTTATGAATAGCTTGTCCAAGTGCAGGACTTGTCAGGTTCCCTTTTCCATGAGTGGAACTCGTAGTTTCGAATCTTATTAAATAGCACCTTTTTTTCAGTGAGGTAAAGAGCCTGAGATTGCCAATATGTGCAGGGTTTAAGACGTAACTGGTCAAGACATAAGTACCTTGGTTAGGGCAAAATTTCTTTTTGCTCTCTCTGTATGGCTGTTCCAGATCTCTAAGCTCATAAAATCTTGGTTGGTGCTTAAAATTTTTGTGAAAAAACTCAAGGCAATTTAGAGGGCAAGAAGTTTTTCTGTCAATACAATTGATTCGTTTTTTGTGAACTAGTGTAAACAGAAGCAGCACAAAGTTTTTGAGTTCTAACCTTAGCATCTATAGGTGCTTATAAGATAGCTCTCTTACATCTCTGTATAGCTCTGTTTGTAAGGTTATCTACAACATAAACACATGGGCAAGGAGAGGTGATGGTAAATACATCTTGACAGTTCATGGCAGAATTGAAAGGCATGACAAGGAAGCTGAGAGTTTTTACTACTATGGGATGCCATTAGTAGTAGGGTTTTGATCTAAGACATTTAGTTACTCTAAAAATACAGATTAACAAGTTACTATGCATATGTAACTCATAATAAAAGTCCCCAGGTACTGTGGTGCTGTCACAAAGGTATTTGTCACACTTTTGTGGACAAATCCTGGTGGTTTTAAAACTGGTAAATATTCTTCTTTCTTTGAGTTTATTCATTTAGATTTCATCTGTTCTCTGTTTTACCAGCCCCATTTCTGTTCTGCTTCCGTGAGTTTCTTGCCTTACCTCATTGCTTCAGGTAGAGAGTATAGCAATTTTTGTATAATTATAACATTTCCTGCATCTTCTAGGTAATCACCTTGTCCAAGTGTGGAGATGTTAGGTAGTCAGGAGAACTACTGTACAACTGACTTTATGCTGAAGAAGGAAGTGTGCTTCTATTTAGATTTGATTTATGGGAAGTTTTTTAATGGCTGGTATCGATTTCTTCTTAAGGGAAAAAAATTTATATGCCATTGATAATATCAAGAACCCTAGATCTTGATCTGAAAATCTCAAGTGGTACCTTTGCTTAATGTTAAAAACCTGAACTGCATCAGACTGAAAAGAAGTAAACCTCACTAGGAAGTGTGACCAGTAAGAAAGAGCATGAGAAAAATGGGAGCAATACAAAAGAAAATTAATTCTCCACTAATGCTTTGTATTAGGTGTGTTGACAAGAGCGGGTCTGTGCATGTACAAAGACAGACCAAGAATCTTGTGCTATGTAACTAAGTGTATTTAACATACTAAGTATTTTTTGGAAAATGCAGCTGGAATTAGCATAAGTGGCAGTCA
Source organism: Chaetura pelagica (assembly GCF_000747805.2). Classification (NCBI taxonomy): domain Eukaryota; kingdom Metazoa; phylum Chordata; class Aves; order Apodiformes; family Apodidae; genus Chaetura; species Chaetura pelagica. The sequence goes on from NW_009953302.1 coordinate 28,049, forward strand.
GTGGTGGTGCAGAGACTGAGGAATAAAAGTCTTCATTATTCAACTTAATAATCCCATTACCTTGCAGGAGAAAATTCTGTTACACAGCGACTAGTTTGTGTTTGTGTCACCTCTGTCTTTGAACAAAGCAGCTCTATAAGAGAATCTGTAAAGTGTAGGCATAACATGCTGCTGGTAATGAAACTCAATTGTAAAAAAAATATATATTACCTTTAATTTTCCTTTTCAAAGACAAAAGAAGGTAAGAATTAGTCTAAAATGGGCTAATTTGTATTCTTTTGAAAAGAATTCACTTTCAACTGAATATTAATGTGAGAACTTTTGGAGTGTCACAGGAGTTTATTTTTCTTTTTTCTGTATGTTTTCAGTTGCATTAAAGTAAATTTAAGGACTCTATACCTGTTTCTCATCAGTTATATGATATTGATCACATTGTCAGCAGTTTGGTTGGAATATTTGACTGCATAACATGCATATTGCAGAATATACTATTAAATTTAATCTTCAGAGCTCTTAGGGTTAGAACTGAGTTCACGATAAGGAGTTTATTTACATTCTGATCTTTTGGCCAAAGGTTAAACCTCTGGATCATGTAAGCAGAAGTATTTAATGGTTTTAAGTATTAGTTCAGATTACTTATATTTTTCTCATTTCCTTGCATTGATACTAACTTAGGTTGAGGAGAGATGAGTTTTTGGGGTATTACAAAGATTCACCTCACTTGGGACAAGGGTAAACGCCCCGGCTCTGCTACAAGGCAGCAAATCCTACCTCTAATGTGATTTGTAGACAATTAATCTTCTTGGCATTTATTATTATATGAAGGGCTGTGTTTTCAATACAGTACAAACACATGTGGCTCGTAAGTAGCTATTTGGTCACAACAAATTAGTCTGAAGCATTATGGCACTATTACTTGAGAGAGTGGCACGCTAGCTGTGTTGTTTCAATAGCAAGAATTTAAAACACGGTGCAAGTTTAAGTGCAAGCTTAGATTTATTAGCTTTGGCTGCTTGACATGCAGCTTGACCGGTACTGAAATATATATTTTGTACTTACTATAAAGGTGTCTTTGTGCCAGCCTTTTTGCCAAATAAATGTACCTTTAAAGTCATAAACTCAGGTCAGGGAAAGTTCCTCTTCAAGACTGTGAAAACAGGTTTTATCTAACAAATTGCTGTTGGTGAAAAATGACTTCAGCTTTTTACCTAAAGTAGGTGTTCAGGGTAGGATTTATTTCTTTGTTTCATGTTATTTCCATTTCCTTTTACTCGCACTACTTAATGGCCTAAATAAGAAATAGGGTTTTTTCTTTGCATTATGTGAAGGAATTATTGCAAAATCAATATTCCCTTTTTTTCTGTAACGTTTTCTTGTTTTCAGGGTTGTACAAAGTCTACTGAATAGAACTATGGATTTTTTTTCACCATAAATTACATTTCTCACATCCAGAATGTTACACCATTTATTCCGCAGCTGACATTAGTGTATATTTAAGTTTAATATTTTCCAAGCAACACTTGGCAGTAGGACTGATTTGAATACTTTTTAAAAAATCTTTTTAATTTTATTGAAATATTGTTATTTAGCCAATAAAGTGTACTAGCAAATTACTCTGAGGAAAGTTTACAAGTTCTGTAACCATTAGTACCAAGTTAGGACAAGGAAAAAAGCTGTGTAGGTCATGATACAATGTGTTTTATAGCTGGGTAAAGGTATATTAGGAATTTCAGTCTGTCCTCGTATTTCATGAGTAAGTGTCAAGAGAAAGTAGAATATCTGGCAAATCCTGCCTGACCAACCTAATGGCTTTCTACAATGGAGTGACTGCATCAGTGGACAAGGGAAAACCTATGGATGTCATCTGTCTGGAGTTCTGCAAGGCCTTTGACACTGCCCCCTACAAAGTCCTTCTCTCCAAGTTGAAGAGATATGGGTTTGATGGGTGGACTGTTTAGTGGATAGGGAATTGGCTGGATGGTTGCATCCAGAGGGCAGTGGTCAGCAGCAAGATGTCCAAATGGAAAATAGTGACAAATGGTGTCCTTCAGGGGTCCGTCTTGGGACCAGTGTTGTTGAATATCTTTGTGAATAATATTGACAGTAGCATTGAGAGCACCCTCAGCAAGTTTGCCCATGACACCAAGCTGGGTGGTACAGTCAATAAGTCAGAGGGATGGGATGCCATCCAGAGAGACCTGGACAAGCTGGAAAAGTGGGCCCAGGTGAACCTTGTGAGGTTGAACAAGGCCAAGTGCAGGGTCCTGCATCTGGGCTGGGGCAACCAAGATAGGAATACAGGCTGGGGGAAGACATGCTAGTGAGCAGCCCTGTGGACTAAGACCTGGGGTACTAGTGGATGAAAAGCTGGGCCTGAGACACCAACATGCAGTTGCAACCCAGAAGGCTAACCACATCCTGAACTGCATTAGAAGTGAGTCCAGCTGATCAAGAGAGGTGATTCTGCCCCTAATGAGACCTCACCTGAAGTATTGCATCCAGCCCTGGAACTCCCAACACAAGAAGGACGTGGACCTGTTAGAGTGTTTCCAGAGGAGGGCCACAAAAATGATCAGAAGGCTGGAGCACCTCTCTTATGAAGACAGGCTGAGGGAGTTGGCTGTTCAGCCAGGAGAGGAGAAGACGGGTACCTTATAGCAACCTTCTAATTCCTGAAAGGAACCTATAAAAAGGCTGGGGAAGAGCTGTTCACAAGGGCATGTAATGACAGGACAAGGGATAATAGTTTTAAGCTACAGAAGGATAGATTTTGGTTGGACATTAGGAGAAAGTTCTTTAATATGAGGGGTGGTGGATCACTGGAACAGGTTGCCTAGAGAGGTGGTGGGGGCCCCATCTCTGGAGACATTCAAGGTTAGGCTTGATGTGGCTCTGAGCAGTCTGGTCTAGCTGGAGATGTCCCTGCTTATTGTAGGGGGTTTGGACTATATGACCTTTAGTGGTCCCTTCCAACCAAATACATTCCATGATTCTATGCTCTCCAGTAACAGGTTAACGAGAATATTGGAGGTCAGATACTACACTGCTATTAATCTTAACATTTATGAGTTCTAGCTTAATCTTCTTCAGTATGTGAGTTAAAATATATTCTATCATTACTTTAGAATACCAGATGCAAAATTTATCATTTCTGCATCAAATGGTATTAATAGCTAACAGCCTCAGTGAGAGTTCTGTGCATTATTTTGTTTAAATTGCCTGAGTAAACATTGCTGCTTTAGCTGAGAGAATGTAAAAATACATGCTTCATACTAAACCAGCAGTTTGTTGTCAATCTTGTGTAAAATAATTATCTTTTCTATTAAGAAAATCCCATTTCTTATTAGAAATATGTCAGCTCTTCAGCTAGAAGTTCTGTTGCTGTGCCGTGCAACAGTAAAGTAGTATTCTGGTCTTAAAATTTACCTGTAATCTAAAGTTGGAGAAAACACATGTTCTCTTGTTGGCTACTAATTCACTGTTAGAAGACACTTGCTGTACTTGAATAAATCACTGAATGTAATATTTTTAAAACATGTGCCCTAGTTGACCATGACTTTCATATTTTTAAATAGCACTATATGAATTCCTGAATGCTAAACAGTTCTTTTTCTTTTAGCAATAGAAAACATCTTCCCATTGTGATAAATCTCTGTAAAGTACTTTGAAAAGTATTCTTACACAGCTCTGGGACAGGCTGCCCAGAGAGGTTGTGGGGTCTCCTCTGGAGACTTTCAAGACCTGTCTGGACATGTACCTGTGTGATCTGCAGCAGGGGGGTTGGACTCAGTGATTTTCAGAGGTCCCTTCCAATCCCTATAATTCTAGTATTATTAGAGCTTTTAATACTACGAATTATACTGTAGCATTTTTCTGGATTCATAAAACCTATTAGTGTAAATGCTAATAATATTTTGCCAGTAAGATGTCCTTTTCTTTGTTAAGCAGAATCACTGATTTTATTGCATTCCAGATTACTAATATGATTTATTTGGGGTAACAACTCTAAAACAAAGCATACGTAAATCATTTAAAGAGAGAAAAAGTCTTGATATGGTAGTATCTAATAGACTTGATATGGTAATTGAAATTCAGATACACTGTGGTGATAGCAAGACTTTATGAATGTTGTAGTATAACTTTGTATTAATTCTGAAATGGAATGTGAAAGTCTGAGTTCCTTGATTTAACATGGCACATGGATGTCCCAGCTCCAGCAAGGCAAAGTTCTTAGGAGCAAAGTTTAGAAGGATCAGGGATTATGACCACCCTCTAAAAGCCTCCGAAAGCCAGTACCAAGAAGATGACAAAAAGATGTTTGACACTGTCACAGTCCTTTGAGAAGACCTGTCTCTTTAATAGAAGATGAGAAACTGATACAATTTTCTCTGAAGCATCTCTGCATTAGGCAGATGTGTCATGATTGAGCAGCATAACTGCGAAAGCAAGATCAATTAATTGACAATATAGGTCAAACTCTTAATACTGGGAATATCTGTACTGGGGACTATAGAGAACTTTATTTTAGTTTGTTCTTTAAACTAGTATGACTGTGTGTGATATACTAAAAAAAAAATTGCTGAAAAATGTTTAATAGATACTGTTATGTGAAATTTGCATATTCATACATTGATTTGGGATGTTGGTCACTCCTTTTCATGCAAATACTAAATTCAAATAGGGAAATGCTCTTTTTAATATTACCATGAGATAAAATTGACTGCATCTGATTTGAATAAAACGTTAAGCCTGTTTCATTTTCTACACAGCTGCCAACTGTGTGTATATTGTGTAGTGCTGCCTCTGAAATGGTTGGAAATCTGATGGGAACACTTACAAAGACAAACCAGTAAAGGGCACCAGCTGCTGAAAAGCACCTGCTGAGCCACTGTGGGAATAGATGCATCTGCCTGTAGCTAGAAGTAATCTAACATAATACCTGCTTTTACCTGTCAGGATTTTAATTTGTGTAAAGATTCAACCAATGAAACTAATTCAGAATACTTAAATAAAAGGAAAAAAAACAAACCTGGGGTGTTTTTCTTTTGTGCAAAAGGCAACTACTGAGTAACAGAAGGCTGTGAAAGCTTCTTATTCTCATAACTATTTTGTGGGTTTGTTTTAATCAACCCAGAGATGGCAGCCAAAAGTCTCAGCAGCATTGTGCATAGTGTCTTACTAACGGCTGCAGTCAGTATGGAAGAGATTATGCTACTGGAGAACAGGCTTCCAGTTTTTGTTTAGTTTAGTTGAAGAAATGGATCTCGGGGTGTTTTGTCAGAGTGTATGTTTCTCTTTTCCTTGCAGTGTATTTGAGTAATTGCAGATGGTGCTGCACTCAAAATATGTATTTTATATATGGAAGTAATTTTATATTTTATATATGGAAGTCATTTTTTTCAATTTGCTGAATATTTTTTTAAAGTGTTGTACTGTTTTCCTTTTGATATTTGAACTTGTATTTTTCCCACACATTGGTGGCCTTACCAAGCAAGTTCACCATCCCTCATCTACCTTTTGTCTTCTTACTGTAGATCAGGTAGAACAACTTGTGTCAATGCTGCTGGTTCAGTTGAGATTTGGGAGAACAGAGTGTCCTTGTAGAAAAAAAGACTGATTGTAAAATTTAGGAAATGTTATTTAACATATGTACTGTAAAAGAGTACTGCCTTTTTGTTTAGCAGTACTGTGAAATTAACTGAAATATAGAAGAAAATTAAGTTGTAGAAAGATTATTACAGCAATAGCTCTTCCTCTGCGAATATCCTTCTGATTGACATTCTTTTTCTTTTTTACTTGATGTTTTTCAACTGTAATTTGGCTTCAGACCTCTCAGTCTTTCTGGGTTTTGATAGGTATTATTGGGAAGAAGCAGTTAAGGACAAGCTAAAGTAAATAGTTGGAAAATACTTTCCTGAGGTGGCATCTACATTTGCAGTTTAAATATTTGGTTTTATATGAAGAGTTTGAAATGTTGCCTTTGTGTACATAAAATAGTCCTGAATTAATTTGGACTTATTTAAAAATAAAAGTACTGAAAGATACAGATACTTCAATAGTATATAATAAGATGAAGTGCTCTTAAATACAGGTTTAAATTTGCTTTCAAAGGAAGTCAATATTTAGGCTCCAAATTGTGATGTTCAACTGACTGTAAATTGAGTGACTTCTATTTACATACTGAATTTTGTAGCATAAAGCCAATGACCAATAACAATCTGAGCATTTCAGGTAAACATGTGCTGCCACAGTGCAGCTGCATGTGGCTCAAAGAAATCCAGCTTTCTGGTTCACAGCATTTTTTTCCTCTTGTGCTTAATCACTGTAATACTTGGAAATCCAATTAGATTTACCTGGTGACTTTGCAGCTGTTATGTTTGTTGACTTCATTGAATGATTATAAGTCAAATATTTAACTTGAGAAAGCAACTTGTGAAGTGTACATTTATGTCGTTGGTTGAATAGAGAGACTTTGGTATAAAGCACATGCAGAGATGTTTAAAGTTTTGAATGAAAACAACTAAAAGTAGTTTTAGTCATTTTGATAATTAAGACTGAAGACTGACTACTGTGCTTCTGCTGTGTTCTGTTTAGGGAACAGCCATTTCTCAATGGAATATCATAGTATGAGTATGGAAGAAGAACGCAATAGTCTGGTTTACTTTAATAGTGTACCTGAAGACAAGCTTTTGTTCTTAGGAGTAATTGACCTTCAATTTAAAGAGAAAGACTGGATAGTATTTTAAATTCTAATTCAAATTACACTCAAGACCAAAATTGTTTGGTTTTTTTAAGAATGTAATCTTGAAGTGAAACTTTTCAAAGATGAGGGAAGTGTATGCTAATTCTGATATGCTTAAACATTTAAAAGATTAACTTGCACTGAAAATATTTTAGATTAAGGCTTGTCTTCTAATAATTTGATTCTAATAATTTGTCTTTAGCATGAGTTTCCATACTCTCCTTGAGACACAGATCTCTTATCTAGGTTAGGAATCTCCCAGGTCTTCCAGTGGTAGAAATAGGATTAAGATTGTCCATCAAGGGATTCAGTTAAAATTCACCAGATGGTTTTAAGTGTGTTAAAAGGTTTGTTAATAGAGACTAAAAGATTGGCTTTATATCTGATAGAATATTCTTCTCATACTTGCACTTTTCATTGACCTCGGGATCACACAGTAACTGCAAATACAGTGAAAGTTTTAACATTTTTGAGGTGTAGTAGTTGTTTGGGTCTGCAGAACAGGGAGCAGTAAGTAATGTAAGCTTAAAGTGGGAAACATTTGTGTGTGTGTGTGTGTTTTGTATCTTACTCTAACAAAATTCTTTTTCTGAATTCTAATTGGAAAATTGGAATTATCCTATCATTTAATCTTTCATTTAGAATATTGGAACTGAACATATCAAGTAAGAATGGAGTTATTTTTTCTTTCCATATGAATAAGTAGATGTGCTTTGTATAATAAGCATAACAGCAAGAATAGTATAAACAATTTCTTTTCTCAGCAACATGTTGGAAATTAATCTGGAGAAGAGAAATAGGAATTTTTAATTTGCAGTAAACAAAATATTGAGGATTTTATTTAGCCATTTGTAGGAATGACTTCATCATTGAACGTAATATGATGAAGGAAGTTTCTGTGCACGTATTCCTCCTTCTCTGCTTTTGTTCCCTGGATCTGAAAAGGATGGGGTATTTTCTGAGTCGAGTCTGTAGGAGTTAATTTTCTGTGTTCCTGATTCTTCTTCCGCTTGCTTTAGACACCTGTGGACTTTTGCCCTTCTAAACATTTAAGCTGAGACTGTCTCCCTGCCATGCATACTCCCTAGATGGAGGCTTTTTGGCTTGCTGTCAAATGTATCCTTAAGCTAAATAAGAATGCCTCTCAAGTTTTGCATTAGCAATTTGCCTAATCAGCAATGAGACTGTTTTGCATATCAATACCTACTATAGGTGCAAAAAAAAAAGTCGGGTCCAGTTGTAACCTGTAGCATGTATCCTTTTCAAAGTAAGTGAGAAAGATCTGTTAAAACTCCAGGGCTGCTTTCTAATCAAGATCTGTCTTGATTAGATTCTCGGTTTTTGTGATTCTGTAGTTTTCAGTGTCTTAATTTTCCCTTAATCTAAACCCTGAGAATTGCTGACTGGAAATGCTCAAATGCAGCTCTTCAGAAAGTATTATGCCTTTATTCTGACCCACACCTCAAGTTTGTGTGGTATGAGAAGGTCTGGAGTTTGATCTCTTTTGTCTGATGTCTGTTCCTTATGGTCACAATTTTTCAAGTTTGGCTTGCTGTGTTCTGTCAGTACTCTCCATCCCTACTACATTTGCCTATTACCTGTCTAGGCTAATTGCAGTAGCCACCCTATTATTGAGAGGTATTTATGTCCTCATCAATATACTGCTTAGGAAAAAAAAAAAAAAAGGAAAAGAATAAATCACATCTCACTTGATATGATGCAGTTGTTTCAAAATTCTGCCAGCTAGTGCAGAAATGGTGATTTCATGCAAGAATTCAACTTTCAAAAAGTAGTTTCTGTGTTTACTTTAACATCAACTCATAATCTCTTCATTTAGGAAAGATTAGCTAAACCCACTTTATATTAGTTGCATAAAATTGTTTCAGTTTTTATGCTGTGTGGTAGTAGAGTAACATTGTTTCTCACCAATATTCATAATTTAAGTAATTCCTTTAACTATGCTCTTAGTATCTTTACTTCTGTTTGTCGGGTTTCTCCCTTTGTCTTGCAGTGTCTACATACTTGAACAAATAGAAAAGGGTTTTATTGTATTAACTCTTTCATTACAGTTACTTTTGAGACAGTGACTTCCTTTTAACAAGATGCACGAGATTGCCTGGGGAATAAATTAAGGGAGCAGCAGAGCTGGGAGTTTGGTTTAGTTGTGTAAAGGCATGAGAAATGATGAGTGTTCTCTGAATAGAAAAAAAAAGCAAAACCTGCAGAATAGGCTGTGGCATGTAAACATCAGTTTCTTCATAGCTTCATCTTCCAAGAGTCTGGGAGTTGGGAGTAATGGAGGTCTAAATACATAGCAGTTCAGGAGGAACCTTGCTGTTTAGGGTAACAACATCTAAAAATTGTTAAACTTCGTAGAGATTTTCTTACTTCTCTCTTTCACACTCTTAGTTTTCGATAGCATTAAGTTCTTTACAAGAACTTGAAACTTTATTTATTAGGAAAGAAACACTCTTGATACTGTTAATATGGATGAAACATGAAGAAATTAAGATCAAGTCCTTCTGTCTTCATACAATTTAAACTTCTGATATTATTAGGAAATGCCACAACTGTCACCAGTTTTCATTTTGCTAGTTTCCTACTGGCTGCATGCTTCAAGGTAATTTTTGTGTGTAATTCACAAATCACTGTAGAAAGCTCCAAGAGGAGGCTCTTTTCTGATCTCCATTTCATTGCTATTATCTGGAATAATTTTCTTGACTTCAGATGCTTTTGAGTTTGCAGTAGTGTCACTGAAATCAGACTCTCTCCTTTGTGTCTATTTGGATGCCAAAATTTATGTACATTTGTTGCGCTGTAGAAATAGTTGCTTTTATGAAAAATCGTTCTGAAACCTGTTGTTTTCCTTTTCCTCAAATGGAATCACCAGAGGATATAATCATTCTGTCTGTAATCTTTTGTCATATTATAACTAGGCTGAGGAACACAACAATTCTCCCTGTGTGAGAAGGAGATTCCCCAAGCTGTTCCAGTGTTCTCAGTCAAAACAGTGAAAGCCTTGGAGCTGTGGTGCTTTTTCATCATTTCCATCAAACACATTTTGGGTTTATACATGCAGAAGTCTGTGGTTTTATTCTCTACATTGAACCAAAGCAAATCTCTCAAAGTTGTATTTTTTATATAAATCAGGGCTTGAATAATTCAGAAATCTATAGAAAAGGTATGACTGCTGCAGCTGTTAGTATAGCATACCTTGTCAAGAGACTAGTTTAGATAATGTTGGTGGCAATGTATCTATAGACTTCAAAGATTTTTTGTTACATCAGGCACCTTAGCTCTTAGCTGTCATGTATTAAGTTAAATATTTTCCCTAAAAACTCTTGCTTTTGAATCAACCTCTCTTCTTTCTTCAACATAGCAGATGATAAGACATTTTTAAAATAAACCCAAAAAAACCTAAACCAAACAGACATAGCTTTTTTTATTCTTTATTTTTTTAATTGACTGTGTAATTCAGGAAGTGCTTATGTTACCACAGTGAGGATAAGACTAAGATATTACAGTCACTGCATTTTGTTTTTTAACTGAACTATTTTGGATTTCCACTGAACGGAGGCTGCTTCTTCTCTAATTAAAGTTGATTTGTTGAAGAGCACTCACAACTTGCAGTTAGCACCCTTTTCTTTTGGGTGAGGGGAGAGTGCTATAGCAGGTTTCAGAAGTATGCTTGGAGAAAAAAGTGAGTATTTTCTGTGTCATATTCATAAACTCTGTAGAACTGCAAGGTCTGGTTAATTAATTGTGTGACAAACACTGAAGTGCTGATGGACTGTGCTGTGTTTAGAACAGACACTGTTAAGACCATGTTGTGAAAGCAGTTGTGTTGCTGAGCTGTAGCTTGCCTGAAGACTGAATTGTATGAACTTATCCATGGATGAGTCTTCAATGGCTTTAGCAGTTTAGTCCTGTTTTTAAGTTGCTGTTAGACCATCAACACACAATTACCTTTTTAACAAGAAGATTGTTTTAGCAAGTCTTCACTAAGTGCAATCTCATTTACTCATAAGTCCATTGTTTGTAACAGTAAGTTCCTTGGGGAAGAACTGGAAATCTTACTGAAGTAAAAATAAGAATTTTATAAAGTCTTATCAGAGCTGCCTTTAGTATCATCATCTGGTTTGTGGAAAGAGTTGCTTCTCGGTGGCCTTTCACATGGATTCATGTGTAAAACTGGTATGAAAATGTGTTTGTTGAGAATAGTGCTCAAACTGTATTCTTTGTATAACTTTGGTTTGTGTAGAGTTCTAGGGATAAATCACCTGTGGACCAGAAAGCTTAAGAATGTTGCATCTCATTCACCTTCAGTAAAAAAAAACCAAAACCAAACAGATTCTGCCATCCAGTGGCTACCACTCCTTTAAGCAAGTAGGGATTTCACTGGCTTGTCTGAAAAATAATTGATCTGTAGAATTCAACTCTCGTTAGTATGTCAGAGGGGAAAAAATGTTTTTTTGGTTTTCAAACTAGGTAGTTTGTATAAAGAACAAATTAAAAACAATTTTAAAAAATGTAGTATGTTTGCCGACCTGTGGACTGCTGTGCACACTTGCATTTCTCTCCCATGTCCATTTTTTTTCTGACTGATTTTTAATGGCAGAACAACTTCTTTTAGATTATGCACTTAAGCTGTACTTGTATTTTGGCATAAAATGAAGTTTTGAGGAAGGGTAATTGCAATATTTTTTTCAGTCAAATGTGGAGCTGGTTTGAAGATGTCTTAAGATACTCTTTTTCTCTGGAATTCATTTCTCTTGTAGCTTTTTTAATCCTTATGTTTCTGTAGAGTCTCCCTACAAAGACTATTATATACATTGACTGAGTATTGTGACTGTGAATGTTTGGTATTGATTTGTCAGTGCCTGCATTTTTCTTTTGAATTGATTGGAAATTAATTGATGTGTTTCATGAAAGACTAGACTCTGGTCAGAATACCACTATTTAAAAAAATACTTCTAGTCCTTACCCAGGCTTTTATAGAATTTGACTTTTTATTAACCTTTATTCCACTCTTAATGTTCCTATTTCAGTTAGTTCAGCATCCTTCAGTGAGTGAGCTGAGGTTTGTTTTTCTAGTTTGTTACACAGCTTTCTCTGGTGTTTCTGGAACATATCTTTATTTATTGCTGTTTACCAAGTCAATCCTTGGTGTTACTCCTTTACAGTAGGAAAAGAGACAGGACAAATTTTAGTTTATAAATTATTTATTTATTTTTGCTAACGGTTACATGTCCCAGGGCTTTAGCATATGCAATTTCTTCCAAATTTAGAGGAAAAGGATGTCTTGCACTTCTAACTTCAAGATTAAGAGAAGATGGAACAGTATATTCCTGGAAGCAGTTTTAGAAAACACTTCATTATTTAAATTTATTAACAATCATGCAACTGTAAAGAGACCTGTATGTGTAACTCAGCTATGTGACTGAAAAATTCCTGTCATTTTTTTCAGAAGACACTTACACCTGAGTTCATTTGGATAACTATGTTTCTGCTTTTGTTTGAAAGCTGCTTCTAGAAATAATGTATAAATTGTGCAATGTAGTGTTTTATTAGTTCAGTTCCACAGTCACCAGTTGTGTTTGTGAATTTTTCTCTATAGATCCCACTGTATTCAGTGTTTACCTGTGTGAACTTTATGGTGTTGATAATAGCTTCTAAAACCAGTTAGATGGAACTGTGGAAGAGCATTAGAGCAAACTTTGTCATCCTGAAATTCAGCCACTTTAAAGAAACTTGATGAAAAGTATTGGAAGTACTTGCATTAGATACATTTGGGTTTTTTCTTCACTAGACTTGTAGCAGTTTAGAATAGATATTTGAATATATTTGAGATGTGTCAAATAATTTGCTTAGAATTGAAAAGAATATTATTAGTATTGGAGAGACTATTACCACAGAAATTACTGGAAATTAACTAAAGCACCCAGAATAGTAGAAAGGGAGATCTTCAGAAGATTCTTTCATGACTGTTCTTTACAGTGAATTTGTGCTTTTGTGGTTTTCTACTGTTACAAGAGGTAATTGTAAAAAATATCAGTAAGATACTTTTTGTTATTATTAGTAGAAGCAGTCTAGGTAATTAAGTCAGTTGAAAGGAAATACTTCTGTGTTCTGCAGTCTCTTTTAAGGATCTATGAAAAGTAACTAAGAAAAAGCAAGTTGATTAGAAAACTCACTTGCTTTATAAATGGCCTGTTGTTCAGTGGCAGAAGTTTTAGAATCTTTAAATGCAGAAATTGTAACTGTGTACACAGGTTCTTTCTTGGTGAAAATCTCATTATTCAGAGAGACCAAGAAGAAGAAAACAAATATTTTTAAAACTTATAGTTTGTACTTTATAAGATTTGAGCATGCAGTAAGCTATCATAACTGCAGTTGCCTATATTAGCTATATAATTTAATTTTTTTTTAAACAGTCTTTAAGCTTACTTGGTTCTACACACACAAGTTTTATGTTCCACTTGGAGGCTGCAGTTTGTTGTGTTGTTGGAGAAAGGTCTGGACATAAACAATTGCAAGATGAAGCTTTCCTCAGAAGCAAAGAGAAAGTTGTTACTGAATTTCTGTGTGTGTATGCATAATTAAGCTTTATTGTGCAAAATGAATCATAAATAATTTTTTTAATAATCTGTTTTTTCAGCAGTTCCTGTATATTGCTGCCTCTTCTTCCAGTTTGTCATTTTAGATTTAAAAATGTGTATTCTTCTAATCTGACCATTGCTGTCTTACCAATGTTTAATTATTAATAGGTTGTTATTTTACTGTATATTAATTTTGGTCACACTCTTGAGTAAAAAGAAAATAAATGCTGAAATAGCATGCAAATTTTGATTAAAAGATATTATCCTGCTAGATTTTATTTTCCTTATGGGTTCAGGATTTGAATCTTGTGAAGGGATGGTATCCTCAGAATGAAAATATTGAATTAAGAAATATATTTCAACAAATATCCTGTTTTACTACCATGTCTTATTTATTTATTTATTTATTTAAAATATATATATGTACAAACACATACACGTATATATATGAAAACCCTAAAATATGTGTGTCGTTTGTTTTAACAGATTGGACAACTTGCTTTTAAAGGCACGAAAAGACTGAACCGAATCCAGTCTATAGTTTTTGAGACTGCCTACAATACCAATGAGAACATGTTGATTTGTGCCCCCACTGGAGCTGGCAAGACCAACATTGCTATGCTGACAGTCCTTCATGAAATTCGCCAGCATGTCCAGCATGGTGTTATCAAAAAGGATGAGTTTAAGGTAGGAGTTTAATGAACCAAGTAACAGCTTTTTAACTTGGAAGGTAAAACCTGTTATATGCTATACATGGGATATGAAATCAGGAATTTTTCAAGGGTATTACAGTCTTCCAAGTCAAAGATAAGGCTAGTTTTGATTTACTGTATTACTGTAAAAGCTATTCTTATTTGTGTTCTAAAAATCTTATTATGGGACTAAAAAGCTATGAAAACACGTTCAGCTTTGATGCAGAACCAATTTTCAAAGTGATGAGGCTGTATAAACAAAATCCATTGTCCTTTCAACAGCTGCACACTTATCCAACAAAGATAACTACTTTTCATATATCACTATTAAGATTTTTCACTGTAAGTGCCTGGCATCATATTTCACAATAAATTGTGATTTGTAATGGTTGCCATGAAACAAACGACATTGTGGGGTTTGGTCATTTATCAAGCCACTGTCCTTTTGGTGCAGATTGTGTATGTTGCTCCTATGAAGGCTTTGGCAGCTGAAATGACAAATTACTTCAGCAAGAGGCTGGAACCACTAGGCATTATTGTGAAAGAGTTGACTGGGGATATGCAGCTGTCAAAAGGTGAAATCCTGCGAACACAGGTATGTATGCTTAAGAGTTTTCCAGTGTTGTTTTGTGTGTGTATTCTTGTCTCTTCATAGGTGCAGTAGTCTTTTTTAAAAAAACCTTCTTGTAAAAGTCTTAATGAAGCAGATTAAATGTTTTTGGTGTGTAATTAGGTTATGTTCTAAAAAGTGACTTAATTCTATGTGGTTAAAGCACTAATGCATATGAAATATCTTAAGCAATGTGCTCATTAAACTTCTTCGTTTCTCCTATTTAGTCTTATTTCTATGGCAACCCTCTTCTGTATAACCTCTGTATAAAATCTGACCTGATTTCCAGTTTGTGAACCATGTTGGATTGTGCCTCTGCCTTTTCAGGATTACAAACTGAGTGTTGTATGAATATGCATGCAAGAACCTGACATTGATAATTTCAGATCTGGCATTCTTTGATCATAAACATCTTTGAAAAGCTGAAGGTTTGGTCTGCAAATGATAAATTCTAGATAAATTTGAAATGCTTTAACAGCATCATTGCAAATATGTCAAAATAATACCTTCTTTTTTTATTTAAAAGCAAAAGTTAATAAATATGTAGGTTCCTGTTAATAGCTACTCTTCTTGTTAAGGACAAATGAGGAAAAGAAAAAGAAATCACTAGGTTAAACATTTGGGCATTAATATAAATGAATAAAATTTATTTTTTTAGCCTCATAAATAATATTGCATAGATGAAGGTTTTTCTGGTTTAGAAGATACTTTTTGTCATACTTATTTCAGGCAAATGCTGTTTGTCAGTGAAATACCATGTTTCCAAAATACTGAGATACTTTTACATCTGTTTCCATATGAAGTTCCCTGTAATTACCCTTCCTTCTCCTGCCTGGTCCAAGAGATAGAATAAGACTTGGATACATTATCAATATGACCATATATAAATGTAACTTGTAGTGATTATTGATTCAGGTGAGTTACATGTTGCCAGTCTTACCTTTGCTGTATTTTACATTTTTATGGTCAGACTCAAGAAAACACGTGACAAAAAAGTAAGTTTATCTGTGACTAATAATAAAGAGGACCACAGCGTTAGTCTAGAATGAAGTCCTGGTTAACAGTTTTTGTATTTAGAAGGCACATATGCCTACATTATGACATATAGAGCCACAGTACTGGGATAACCAGTAACTGACAAACCAGTATCAGTGAGTAACAGCAATATCACTTCATCATATTTACGTTGTAACGCTGCCTAAAATTTGGGTTTACAAAATATAAACCTTTCCAATAGGGAATCCTTAATAATTGAAGTTATGTACATAGACCAAATGATAATTTAAAATTATTTCCTGTTTTCACAGTACTTATCAGCTAGGTCACATAATCATGTAGGTCAGAGTTTTAATAGTGAAAGAGTATGTGTAATCAGCAGCAAAACTGAAGTGATTGTGGAAAAGCCTGCTCTGAATGTAACTGCTAAGTTTGATGAGCAGGATGAAGGTAGACTAGAAAAGGGCTGTTTTCTCTTGCTCTCCTAATTTGCAACATAATTCATAAAATAGCCTCATTACTACAACTCTAGTTACAGCAACTAAAGAAAGACAAAAAAAACCCCAAACAACCCCAAAACAAACCATTTCAGGCATTACTAAGAAATGTGTATAGACAATTATTTACAAAGGTTAAATCTTATTATTCTAATAATGAAAAATTATTCATATATACAAATTATTAATTTAGGACAACTTAGTAAATTAAGTGCAGAAAGACTGCTTCATCATGCTCTCCTGTTTTGATCTAAAATACCACTAGTAGCATAATTCTTCATTTTCTTTTGGGGAATTGGAGAATTGGGCTAAAGTAGATTTATTTACAAAAATCAAGAAGAAATGGCAAGGGGAGGAGCTAGGTAAAAAACTGGGTTTTTTCCTGCCATGAACTCATCCCATTACTTTGGAATTTACTTTTTTAATCTGAAGCTTATTTGTCTTCAGATAGTGTTTAAGGATTTCTACAGTTCTGTGTGTAATTCATAGGCTAGAAACATAACTTTTAGGAGAATGGAGGTGGAAGAAAAATAGTCTCCAGAAGAGGAAAGGGTTACATGCAACCCAAAATGTAGTTCCTAGATTTTCAAAGGGGCTGAAATGAAAGCATTGAATAATTTCAGTTTTACATCAATAATAGTTTTACTTCTTTGCTCTTCAAAATATTTAAAAGACAAATACATAAAGCCCCCGAATTCTGGGACTGTGAAATACTCATTTTTTGTTTTCTTTTGTTTGTTGTAGCTAGTCAGTCTTCCCTTATGATTAATCAGAATGTAGGAGGTGCAGAGGAGAGATAACACCAGTCCGAGAGTTACCAGTGTAATTGCTACTGCTGTTTTTCAGGCTCTGGAGCCCAGAGTTGTTTCATCTTGTCTTATCAAAGTGCACAGAAGATATGTAGCCTTGTTATAAACTAAGGAAAGGGCACTTGTGCTGGATCTCTCTTTGAATATGTTGTTTCCTATGAAAAGCCATGAGCTTTCTTTCATCAACTGTGCATTTAAATCAGCTCGTCCAAGCAGGTTCCTTTCATTGCTTTTTATCCTATATTAAATTGATTCTTCCTTCAAAACTTTGTCAGCCTCTCTAGTGTGTGCATTTCTCAGACAGGAATACTCTGATATGTGTTGCTGCTTTATTTATAGTTTCAGAGTTGCTTTGCTAATCATTACCCTGCTTCCTAGCCTTTACTAGTGCAATAGATTAAGTGCTTGTGCTTCACAGTAAAGCAGTTTTCCTGTAAGCATTAACATTACAGCAGGTGGATGCCTGCACACAATTTTACTACACAAGGACAGTATATATATATGTGTGTATATATATATACACACAGTATAAAATGGAGGACCAGCATCATCAGCTGAAGTAAATTCAGGCATTTCATTGTTTCGAAAGATCTCAGCCCATTCTTCTAGCAACTGAAGGCCTGATAAAACCCTTCCGTGACAATTGTCTTCTGCCTCTTTTCTGAACAGTTAAATTTTTACCATCTTCATTGTCATCCTCAGGTGAATCAGATCAGTCACAACGAAAGACATAGAAATAAGTCTATCGTTAGGTATTAGTTAGAAGTAGCACTTCAGTGACAATCCTGATAATTTTCTCCTTCCTTTCCATTCTTCATGCTTCATTCTTCATACTTTGCCTCTGTATTTAAGGATGTGTTCTGTAAGTGATTACATGCATCTGTTATGCTTATTCTGATGAGGAAAAATTGCTTTATCTGACAAATTTCTGTCTGTCTTTCTTCTCAGGAGTCCACCCTTAATGTACAGTGGGGTCTGCCTTTATTACTTTTTCTACAAATATGTTTAACAGGTGAAATATGTTTAACAGATGAGTATGCCAGCAAAAAAACCCCTAATTACTAATTTAAGTTTTCATTCTTTTTATAATGGAATAAAATCTTAAATGTTTTTAGAAGATGTTCTCCTTTAAAAACATCTGTAGCACAATTTTGCAGAAATAACTTTCTCTGTGCTTTCCGTGCTGTCATTTCTATTAATCCCCAGAAGGCATCCATGTGTCTTGCTACTCCATACATTTATGGTATTATATTTAGATTATTTTGCTTGTGTTGTTCCATAATATGCTTTGAATCTTCATTAACAGTACTGGGGTTCCAACATGTACTTCCAAAGCCAAGCTTTTTTTAAAAAAAAGTTATTTCTAATTTTACCAGTGCAGAAAATGCCTTAAAAAGAAAAATCAAAATATTTATTTTGTTTACTCTTCAGTCTGTCTTCTAAACTTCTTCCCACGTCTTATGCAGTGAAATCCACAGCTACTAGTTACCTAGCTGTAAGATGCAATTTCTCTTCATGTTTTTCTCACAAGGAGGAAATGTAAATATTTAACTTGTCAATTTAATGTTTCAGACATAAGAGAGTCCAGGTCCATTAGCAAATAATTTGTATAAGTGCTTCATTGGAACTAGGAACAGAAGAAAACAAACTTGTTACAAAAATAATGCTATCTATTATACTGATTCTTCTAGAGAGTTCATCTTAAAATTTTAAAGCTTTTTTATAGTGTAAATAAAGATACATTAACTTTGCACTTTCTTTTCCTTCCAAAAATACAATCTAAGGGTGTTTATTTCTCTATTTGATATTTTTTCTATGAGCTCTATTGTAAGCATGTTTGGATACTGACATATATAGGAAACTCTGATACTCAGCCATCACTTAAGCCACAAATGATACTAAGAAAACTTTAGCCATAATATATTGTTTGGTAAGTTGGTTTTGGTATGTTAAATTTAGTGTTTACATAGAAAATATTCATAAATAATAAATGATGTCTTTTTCTGGATAGCATTTTTGAGATAGCATGAAGGGTTTTCTTAGAAGGCAATGGATTATTTGGGTGATTGTCCTCGGTACTTTTTTGAGTGTGCACATTTGTAGCTACTCAGTCTTTGCTTTATACAGTCTAGAAAATGACATAACACAACTTGAAAATCAACTTGTGGGCTTCCAGATCAGTTGTCTTTGACCTTGTGTTTGCAGCAACAAGTATTGTAGTAATAGTTATCTTTTGAAAGTTTGGAGAATACAACTGGGATCGCAGCAGTTTGGCTTTATAATGCAATCACCCAGTCTGAAGGCACTGCCCTGCACTGGGCACAGTAGCCTGTAAGATGATGAGTAGCATGATGAGCAGTGGTATCCTTTGGGGAGCTGCAGAAATACCTTCTGGCCTTAAAAATTCATAACATTTAAAGGTAGTGGCCATCAAAAACCATGTAGAAGATAATGTCCCTTCAATGGTTTATACATACATAACCGGAAACTTGAAAAATAATTTTAAAAAATAATATTGTCAAAGATGTATTATTTTCTTCTAAGGGAAGTTATCTTACTATCCTGTTGCAACTTCAGTTACTGTGAACATTGCTCATCCTTAAAACAGTACCTCAGCAGTTCTGTATGAGGTGTGTTAGGCTGCAGTCCTGGTCAACAACACACACACAAATTCAAATAAGTACATACAAGAGAGGCTGGCATTTTAAAGTTTAAATAAATTTCCTATGATGTTTTTGCTTTATAGTGTGTCTGAGACATGCAGATATAAGCCTAAATTCTTTTTTTAGTCCTATGACTCAAGCTTTGCTTTGAAGGCTGCCAGACTGTCCTGAGCCTTGCTCACTATAGATACATCTTGGTGTTAAGGCCAGAGTATAAGTGCTTTCTGTATTGCTAAAATTATGTAGTAGTTGAAAACAAATTTGGTATTCAAAGCAGGCTAATTTCCCCAGCCTATAAACCTCTACATCTCTGTTCCTTCCGTCTCATATTCTTGGAGTTAAAGGGATTCAGAGAGCAGGAGAAGGAAATTTATTTCCTTTTAAATAAGTATTATGGGGAGATGAATGAAACTATTATTGTGTGAATAGTCCTCTGCCACTTCTGAACGACTTAATATTTTTTTTTAACTCTCTTGGAATACAGATTTAATTTTTTTAATAGAGGGAAGTATTTTCATTTTTGTTACTGTTCTTGTTGATCAAGAAATTGATGATAAAGGAAGAAGAGTTACTAACTTGAAATACATTATCAGATTTCCTGTAGTGTTCACATAGTACTGAAGTACTTCAAGGCCTATAAGAATAGACTTACACATTTACTGAACTTGATAGGCTGTAACTCTACATGTGGGCCTGCCAGCATTCACAGAAACAGATATTTCTGAAACTTCTGGGTTTCTGCAGGCCTCCAGGTACCTCTGTCTCTTCTGCATAATGAATTTTATAAAAACTAACTGCTTGTCTGATTAAATACAGTGGTACTGGAATGAAACAATGCATCTGGTCTTAGTCTGCTTTCAATCTAAACTGCTTCTAAGCATTTCTCCTTAACAAAGCTAGGAAGTAGGAAACCTAGAGTAGCAATCACCCATATTTAAAAAAAACTTTCTTCTTTATAAACTCTTGTAATTTCACAACTCTGAAAAATTACGTGTTCAAATAACTCAATGCAAAGCTTAAATTTGTTTGCTGTAGCGTCCGGCATTGCTGAAATACACAGACATAAAGTGAAAGATTAGACTTATTATCCACGCAGCTCAGTTTTATAAAAGGGAGAGGAGGTGGTAAAGGAAGCCCTACTAAACCTGACTTGCCCTGTCATTTAGAAAAGGGGCAACTAGCTGTTGTACTTGTTCTCTGCTTTTTAGTGCGTGTAACCTACAGTGACGTTGCTTTCAGAGTTGATTCTTAACATTGCTCACAGTTTATGTAGAAACGATCTTAACATGTTGCTGAGAAACCATCCTTCAAAGCTTTAGATTTGAGAAGTGGTACCACTTTCCTTTGTCAAGTGCTGAACATGTTGAGGAGCTTCAAAATGTGAATGGTTTCCAAGATCCCAGTTAAGGAAAAAAACACACCAATAACTGAGTGTCTTTTCATAACCTTATAAACACATTGTGCTTGGTTTCGGGGTGCCTGTTGCCAGACTCTGGTGGCAGGGAGGTGCAGGTGCCAGATGCAGCTGGTTCCATCCAGCTCTATGGACCCTCCACAGGGTGCTGCTCAGCCCAGCAGCCAGGCTGTAAAAGCATATTTTAAGATAGGGCAAAACCACTGTGCAGCATTTGAGAGAGAGGCAGAAGTGAGGAGAAAAGGTGTGAGAAACAGCCCTGCAACCACCAAGGTCAGAGCAGGAGGAGGAGAGGAGGTGCTGCAGGGGACAGAACAGAAATTCCCTTGCAGCCCATGGAAGATGCCATGGTGGAGCTGATATCCATGCTGCAGCCCTGGGAGGACTTCACACTACAGCAGGTCGATGATGCCCTAAAGGAAACTGTGGCCCATGGAGAGCCCATGCGGGAGCAGGCTCCTGGCAGGAATTAAAGCCTATGGAAAAAGTACCCATGTTGGAGCAGTTTGTGAAAGACTGTATCCTGTAGGAGGCAACCCACACTGGAGCAGGGGAAATGTGTGAGGAAGGAATGGCAGAGATGAAGGCTTATGGACTGACTGCAACCCCCATTCCCCTTTCCCTGGGATGTAGAGGAGTTGGGAACAAGGAAGTTAAGTTGAGCCTAGGACGAAGGAGGTTTGGAAGGGTATTTTTGTCTTTGTTTCCTCACTATTTTTCTATATATTTAAAACAAAAATTGTAATTCATTTCCATAAGTTTTCCCTGTTATAGTAATTGCTAAATAATCTCCCAGTCTTTATCTTGACCCATGAGCTTTTCCATCTTATTATCTCCCCCTGTCCAGTTGAGGGGAAGTGAGAGAGTGAGGGGTGTATCTGGCAGCCACCAAGACCAATCCACCACAGCTAGTTTTAGATGTGGATTTTTTTAAAAATACAGCTACTGCTTTCACTGACATTTTACTTTTGGTGGTTTAAATCCAAGATAAATGTTTCATTAGCTTAGTGCTCATTTTATTAGCAGGTTATTTTCCTTCTTAGCTTTAGCCAGCTATTTATACTGGAAATAAGAGTCGTTTTGAACAAAAGGGGAATTCTTACTGAAGAGTATGAGTAACACAGCAGTACTGATGGTGTTTTTGAAAACACCAGTGTTGCAAATGAAAAGAGAATTTGTGTAAGCTGCATTTGCATTGCCAAATACATTTGTTTGATTACTGAGCAGAATGCTTTTCTTGAGGAGAGGAAATAGCTTGAAGGACTGAATGTATTTTGACATCTCGAAGATTAGCTGATTAATTGTACTTGTAAATGCAAGGCAGGAGTGAGAAGTGAAGCAGAGACCACAAAAGCATCAGAGCTGAATAGGGCAAGTAGTTCTGAGAGCAGCAAATGGCATCAGGACCTTTGAGTAATATGGATGATCACTCTGATAGATTCTGTCAGCTGATAGACTGATATTAAGTCATGAAGGCTTTATTCCCTTTTGGAATCTGATACTAATAAAATGGAATAATGCTTTTTTCTTAAGTTCTTATCTGCAATATAAAACTAATCAAGTCTGAAACTATTTGAAGCAAAAGAAGGCTATAAACTTGAGGTGCCTTCTGTTTCATCCACAGCTTTTATTTTCTGATACACTATTTCTCATTTCCTGTGCTTTAACAAGGTACAGAGATGCTTCTAGGTAAGAACAAATAGTAAACTTGATTCCTCATGCTTTTACTCTTACTATGGAAATGGAAACACGTAAATTCTGTTATTTTTAGTGCATTACATACTATCATATTCTGGTAAATGTGTGCTTCCCATTTCATGCCACTGTTAGAAGCTGAATATGCAGACATAGTAATTTACCTTATGTATATATTAAAAAAATGAGATAGTGACTCTTTACAGTACTTTAACATTCACATATTTCTTTTAAATAAGGCTTGTCATATTGTTCTGCATTTTAAGAGAAATCAGATGATGAAGGAAAACACTTCCTTTTTTCTTTAGATTGACATTGTCAGTTCTTATCCTATTCCTGTTATCTCTGCATTTTGTGAAAACTGCATAAAGTGTTTACACTGAAATTTACATAAAGTGTGCAATCTGAAGTACCTTTGAAGTAAGATAATTCAATTTTATTTTTTCCATCTCTTGATGTTTCGTCACTGTCTCTTTCTCCTTCTCCAGGATGTTTTGTCCATCCTGTCAGTTTTCATTCTGATGTAAGTGGCCTTCATCTCCAAGTGACCTTGGTTTTTTTACTTGCAGTTTTTGAAAACACCTGTCTTACTGCTAACTTTAGATGCCAGTTTCCATCCAAGAACAGAGTGGTTCTTTGCTCTAGAAACTTTTTTGCATTAGGTGCAATAACATCTACAAATCCGTTTTGGTATGAGGAGATAAACTGTCATGAAGTGGCCATCAGAAGTGATCCAGGGATTATAAAACTCACAGATACAGAAAAGGCCTCCCCTTTTCAAGTTGTTAATTTCCAAAGAAGCATTGAGCTTGGTTAATACTCCTTTTTCTAGTATGCCTAGAATGAAAAGTAGTGCTAAATTCTATGCACACCTATGGCTTCAGGAGCAGAACACCCTCTTTTGATCAGTGTTTGGAATGGCAGATATAATTTATCCAGGGGACTTCAAAATCTAATACAACAAAGGAAGAGGAAGGCATCTGCCCCTCTCTTTCTGAGAAAACTTCCAGAATATTTCTCACTAGTACAACCTTGCTGAAAGAGAAGTTCCTTTCTTCTGAATTTTCAAAGATATGTGCTATTAAAAATGAGTGTCTTTCTTCCTTTAAGTGAGGCAAAAACCTTACCTTTCAAATGAGGGAAGTATACCAAAATGTTTGGAACAGATATGCTTGCTGAAGTGTATGGCTGAGTCAAAAAAGATCAAGATCTTTTTATACAGTAGTAGTTCTGTAATGCCGAAGTCATCTCAATTTCACAGTGTCATCTCCATATGGATTTCCTTTGTTTCAGAAGTCTTCACAGCCTAGAAAATAAAATCTTGCTCCCTGTTTCATTTTCCATGCTTTTAAAAAAAACCCTCTATTATTTTCCTGTAAAAGCTGAATATATTTCTCAGTTGGTGTTCCTTTAAAGACAAGGAAGGTGTTTTTCAGTAGGTGCCATTTTTATGCAGTATGTGCTTTCTCCCCACTTTTCCTTCCTTCCTTCCTTCCATCAGTTTGGGGAAATAGTAAAGCAGATGAAGAAAAAGTATGTTAAACAGCAGAGAGTCAGTTTGGGGTCTGTAATGTTAATTCTTTGACTAAATTCTTTAACCGCCAGAGGTAAAGGATGTAAACTCTGTCACTTCACATGTGGGACTCCTGGTTGTCTCTGATGATGAAAATAATTAGGAAACAATTTGAATTTTGCTTGTAGAAAAGGTTTCTGGGTAACCTTTCAGTGGGTTAAGTTAATAAGCTTGTTTCTTAGTTGAATTTTTTGTCTGCATTTTATCTGTTGTTGTTCCTGGGACAACTACATTACTTTCTCAGGCTGATGCTATCAATTCGTGCCTTCAGCATCATACTTTCTTTTTTTTTTTTGGCATCAGTCTTCCAATACCCCAATGAGATTGTTGGAAGCCCTTGCGATTTACTACTCTTCCATTAATATATGTACCTATGGCAATCAAGATTTTGCCAGGGGGTGGGGGCAAGAAGTACTTCTGTATCATCACAGTAGCAGTTAGAATAAAAATAGTAGTCCTTTGCAAGAAACTGGAAGTGCTACCTGTGACCTAAATTCATTTCTAGATTTATGACAGAATCCATCTTGATTTTACTGAAATCAGGCTTCCTTTCTTCAAAAATTAAAATTGCTACTCTAAGACACTTATTTACATTTTATTGGAAAAAATATTTTTCCAAGAAACAGATATAATGGTTAATTATACTACATGCCTACCTGCTTGAGGTTATTGCATAATCTGTAGAATTTTCATACAGCCTTTGAGAAGCCTATTTTGTGTTTAATATAAAATGCCACATACTCTGATCAAATGTGTAATTGACTGGCATACTTTGGTATGACTCACTTGGCTAAAATCTTTGTTTAGATTGGCTTGGGAGGTGGGAGTTAATTTTTGTTTTAGCAGTAAAATGTAGTTGAAACAATGCCAGATAAAATAACAGTAATTTTGAACAACAGGAAAAAAATTGTTCTGTGTGTTCTGTAGTTAAAGGATATAAGGGCTTTTTTGTAATTGCATTCTTGGTTGTGTGTTCCCTTTTATTTGAAGTAATTATGTTCATGCCTGACCTAGCTACATTTCCTACAAGTTTTTCTAAACTAATTTGAAACAAAAGTTTTAAGTGTTTTTCTTTTTTTTTTTTCTTTATGAACTTGTATAATTCTTTGGTATTGTACTTAAACACTTACATGAAAATACACATATATTCAGTTTGGATGAAGAGCCCTTGGCATAAGTATCTGCTCTTTTTCTTTCCCCTTCACTGCACACATTTTTTCATTTACTTTAGGCTTTATCAGAATAAATTCAGTTTTAATATACCTGTATTTGAAGCACTTGCATTAATCACTGTCTCTGCAGAGGTTTGATATTACAGTGGAATTCTAAAAGTACTAGTGTACAAGTAAAAATAACTGTGTTTTGGATACACCATTGATCCAGACTGCAACGGAATATATTGAGAGGAATGCTGTTGCTCTTTCACTGTCTGGCTAAGACCAACAGTGTCACCTGCAGGTGAATAAAATAGATTTCTTAATTGGAATTTCAGACACACAAGATAAGTTACCTAATGAATTTGGAAAGATCTGGATATATAACATTCCGGTTAATATCTTAAATCCATTCCACTACTTACTGAGATTAAGAAATTAACTGCAAATGTGTAATTCAAAATAGTTTATTTAAGAAGTGCTTGCTAAAAAGATTTTGAAATAATTATTTAGTGTGTATAAATGGTATTTGAGAATATACTGCCTACTTATTATTTAAAACTACACAGAAAATGTGATTTATTACATTAAAATTCACTTACTATATATGTATTTATAAAGGTGAAAATAATTTCTCAATTATTCATCTCAGTTCATTGTGTTAGAATATTACAGAAGTGAATACAAAGCAAAATGTCAGAATATTGCATTTGAATTCAAAAAATCAAATAAATAAACTCTCTTTAAATATGTATATGTAAAAGATAGGTCTTAGATTATTACATCTGTTAATACAACAGATGTGAATGATGTCAAAGTTTTTCTGAAAGTAGAATAGCATACACATTTAATTGATGCTAAGACAGAGAACTGCTGTGCTTCAATATTTTTTGAGGCTTCAGCATCTTTGGCTAGTGCCAGGTTTATTAAAAATTAATTTTAAAAGACACTTATTTCTTCACTTTTCCATGACTGAGTGAGTCAAATTCTGTCTTGATCTTTATATGAAAGTTTTTTAGTTGTGTTATTACAATGATGAGATCATCCAGTGGCTACTGAACCACATGTGATCTGCAAATATTTTAAGCTAATTGTAAATACTAATGACATTGTCAGGGAGGCTTTTGTGCTATACAGATACAAGACTGTGGGAAGAAGGAAGCCTAGTTGGAGCTGTTAAGTTGCCCTCTCACTTTAGCAGTAGTGCTGAACCTCTTATGGGGAAGCTGCCTTTGAGCTTTCTGGTCCTTTTATGTCATTCAGGTGGGAGATCCATAGATAATACGTGTCAGTCTTGTGGATTCTGACCATAGAAAGATTTTAATAGCTTTGCGTAGATGATCATGTGTTGACTAGTCAGCTGCAGTATTTAGAGGCCTTAATGGTAAGTGATGATGTAAGGTGCATTATTAGTTTAAGCCTATTTTTTTGGGTCTTCACAGACACCAGTTTTGGTTTGTACTGTTTTTATTTAAGAAAATATTTTAGATAATGTCATCAAAAAGCAAATGTTACATCTTCATGTCCTAAAACAAGGTTTCTTTGCTGCTTCTTCCAATAACTTGACCTTGCTTTACTGTATTTTGGACAGTCCATCTTCTTTAATTGTATGCTGGCCAAGTTTTCTTCTACATCTCTCAAAACAGATAAATGTTACATTGATTTGGTAACCTTGATAATGGGGCAGGAGAGAAAGAGGAGAATTCCTAATGGAGTAGAAAGTTTCAAAAGATTTTTAGTTTCGTTGTATGTTAATATGCAGATACTGTAGGTGCAGTATTATAGCTGTAATAAGTTCAGGTAGCTTAATGTGTTTATGTCATGCAGGATGATTAATGATTTTTAATCTTTATGCAGAAGTTAGTGTTCATTTCATATGCTTCAGAAAGTGCATTATATGTCAGGGTATTATACGTAGCATTAATAAAATACTCAGGTGTTGAAAAGTGATCAAGCAGCATGTTTCTGCAATATTTTCCACACCCCTTTGTGAATCACTTAATAAGACTATGATACTAATGAGTTAAAGAAGATACTTCCGTATTTTTAATCTAAATGGAAAACTCAAAGGCTTTCACACTTTAGAAGTCTCTAGTGATCCTGTGAATTTGTTATTCCTTATTGATGCCTCCAGGCTCAAGGGTGGTTCATCCTCCTGAGCAGGAAGTGAAACAATGGGTGGCAGGAGGCCTGTGGGACAAAAAGGTAACATAAAAAGGAAGCATGCAAGAGGTGGATGCAGGGACAGGTGACCTGTAAGGACCGTAGGTACTGTTGGAGTGTGAGGGGACAGGGTAAGGCAAAGCGCAGGAGGATACATGAAGGGCAGCGAGAAAGGCTGTTTTGTGTAGTATCAGTTGGAAGCCTGGGGAAAACCACTGCAAAATGGGGCAAGGGACCTGAAGACAAAGAACATTTAAAAACCAGAGGTACTTCATGTCTTCTTTGCTTCAGCCTTTTTTGTTAGCACTGGCTTTCAGCAATCTCAGGCCCCTGTGACAAAGGGGAAAGTGCAGAGAGAAAACTTAAACCTTGATGGAAGAAAGTCAGGGCACATGGAAATAAACTAAGCATAATACAAGTCGATGCAATTTGATGAGGTTCACCCAGAAGTCCCTGAGGCAGCTGATCAAAGTCATTGTGAGGTTGTCCTCTTATCACTTTTGAAAGGTCACGGTGATCTTCTGTCATCAGACAGTGTACACAGACAGGAAGTCTGCAAGTGGTACAAAAGTGGGAGGAGTGCTTGGCAGATCAGATGGTGTACAGTCATTCAGAGGAACCTTGACAGACTGGAGAAGTTCCAGAGTTCAATGCCATGTCCTGCTCAGGAGTAAGGGATTAATCATATTCAGCAGTCCAGGCTGGGGGACAGGCTAGGAAAGCAGCTTGAAGAAAAGATACAGATGTTTTGGTGGACAACAAATTGAATATAAGCCAGCAGTGTCCCCTTCAGTCTTGCCTCTATTCAAAAAAGTGTTTCCAGCAGCTCAAAGGAGATGATCCTTCCCCTCTGCTCATCTCTGGTGGAGAAGACTCAGATAGATGTGATCAAAGTGTATGAGTATGCTGTGTATTCACAAGAGGATACAGAGGACTGAACCAAAGCTCAGTGGTGTCCAGTGAGAGGACAAGAGGCAATGGGCACGAACTGCAGCACAGGAAATTCTCTGTAAACAGAAGTTCTGTTTGGTTGTTTGTTTTTTTCCTATGAGGATGGTCAGACACTGGAAGTTTGTCTAAAGAAGTTCTGGAGTCTTCACCTTCATACTCAAAACCTGATGGGACACAGTCTTAAGCAGACTCCCTTAAGTGACCCTGTTTTGAGCAGTGGGTTGGACTGGAAGATCTTCAAAGGTGTCTTCCAACCTTGTCTGTTTTGTGATTCTGTGAAAATCAAGATTAGTCTATTTCAATGGAATTTTCTGTGTGAGAGTTACTGCATGTAAGGAGCCATTTTAGACACCATTTTGCCTATTTCACTGTTCCCGTATAATGATTAAAGATGACATTTTGTCAAACACGTTTCAGATTTTCTTTCCAGTGAAGGAAGGCTAATAAGCACTATGCTTTTCATATTTTTAAATGTAAAATTAAGACTAAAAATCTGTATTTTGTCTGAACATTGTCTGAATGTTAAATTCTAAAGTACAATGAATCTTAATAAGTAACAATAACAAATGCTTCAATTGAAGTTCTTAAATTATTATCAAAGAATCTGAAATTCAAGTACTTCATGCTATGAACTAACTGCTCATCTGCATAAGAATAATTAATGAATTTATTAAAAATACCAAATAAAATGTTATCTTTTTTTTGCTTAGGCATTTTTTGACGCTGAGGATATAGTCTTCACTAAAACTTGTAGGAATATAATTTTCAGGAGTGTCTTATCATTAATATTTTATCTATGAAGAACTCAGAAGAATTATTTACTTTCATTGGTTTTAATGGACTTTTATAGCTGAAAAGGTTCTTTGCAAAAGCAATCCATGTGTCTGCAAAATTACTGAGTAACTGTTTTGTGCTTCCAAATACTTTCCTAAGCAGGAAATTTTACAGGATAAAACCCCGGTCTTTTATAGTTGATGCAAATGATGCATTAAGTTAGACCCTACTCCCAGTGTACAATTTAAGGGTACTCAGAAGTCCAATTATCTTTGATTTAGACATAAAAATTGCAGAATAACAGCTGTGCCTGCTGAGTGAATATTCCTCTGCAAAAAGATAGCATATTTGAGTAGAGTTGAGGACAGGTTGCTCAGGGAATGTTCCTCTCTTTTGGCTCCTTTTCAAATGTAACTGCTTCTGGTCAGTTGAAAATGCAAGTAGATTACAAAATAGCATCAGAACAATTTAGAATTTATATCTTCTAAGTTGTCATTTTGCATGCTACAGAGTATTTTAGGTTGTCCAGCATTTATTGTGACTATCCATGGAACAAAAAACACATTCTACTTAAAATATTGCCAATGTTACAGTTAAAAGTAGAACTTTTTCTGTACTACATTACAAAATTTTTTTAAAGAAACTTTGATACTAAGGAATCACTTTACATGTAGTAACTATATTGAAATATTTTCTAATTGACAGTAGAGTTAATATATATATAAAGTATTATAAAGGATTAAAAGTATTTTATTAGCATGAAGTGTATATTATAGCATATCTTATTAGAGTATATGTTAGTAGGTTATTAAATTAATAGAGCATAATTAGAATGTATTATTTAGAATATATGTTTTTGTGTTCAAAACATGTATAGGGACAGGGACAGAGAGCAGAACAACCCCCCCATAATCCAGGAGGAAGTAATTAATGACCTGCTATGGCACCTGGACAGTCACAAGACCAAGAAGGCCAACAGCATCCTGGCTTGTATCAGGAATAGTGTGGCCAGCAAGAGTAGGGAAGTGATGGTGCCCTTGTACTTGTCACTGGTGAGGCTTC
The DNA here is from genome assembly GCF_000747805.2 of Chaetura pelagica. NCBI lineage: Eukaryota > Metazoa > Chordata > Aves > Apodiformes > Apodidae > Chaetura > Chaetura pelagica. Next base: position 58,443 of record NW_009953302.1, read on the forward strand.
ACCTCCAGTACTGTGTTGAGTTCTGGGCCCCTCACTACATGAAGGACATTGAGGTGCTGGAGCATGTACAGAGAAGGGCAACAAAGATGATAAAGGGTCTGGAAACCAAGTCTTATGCAGAGTGGCTGAGGGAACTGTAATTGTTTAGTTTAGGTTGAGGGGAGACCTTATTGCTCTCTACAGCTGACAAGACGTTTTATCAAGGTGGCTGTTGGTCTCTTCTCCCAGGGGAGATTTAGATGGAATATTAGGAAAAATTTATTTCCTAAAAGAGTGGCCAAGTAAGAAGGCAAGAACAGGCTGCCCAGGGAAGTCATGGAGTCACCATTCCTAGAAGTGTTCGAAAAAGCTGTAGACATGGCACTTTGGGACATGGTTTAGTTGGCATGGTGGTGTTGGCTTGATGGTTGGACTTGATGATCTTCGAGATCTTTTCTAACCTAAATGATTCAATGATACTTGTTTAGAATTGACATTTGAAAGTGGTTTTCTAATTGAAGTTTTGAGGATATTTATCTTGGTGTGAATGCAACTTCAGTGCAGTTGTGTATGCTAAGCTGATATTACAACTGTACGGAATAGTTTGAGAACTAATCTGTCATTCTGCAAAAACACATATAATACATATATTCCACTAGTGATAAATATTGGTTTCATTTGATCTTTCAACACCCTGATTATG
>NW_009953302.1:59136-99629 GCF_000747805.2 Chaetura pelagica
TGCTGAATCTCCTTCAGGGTTTATCTGTCTCTGCTTTTAGAAGTTTTTTTAATACTCTTTTACAGAAATCTATTTTTTACCTAAGTCCTACTCAAATTTTATTACCATTTTCCTTATCTGAATGTCTTTATTCCCCAGCCACTGCTGTTTGCTCTTTGAAGACTCTTGCAGCAGTAATTATCTTTGTTCAGTCACGTTTATTTAGCCTAAGCATCAGTTCATTTAAACTTTTTGTGCAGCTCATGCTTCGTTTATGTTTAGTCATTCACATTTTTCACTTCTGACCTCTCAATTGGTTTGCACTTCTTGAATTAAGCTGCCCAAAACATAATGTATTGACCCAAGGTCATACTGCTGCTGAACAGAATGGAGGGTTGATTTAGCATGTCCAAATAACAGCATGTCTGTTCCAAGGTTTCATTTTTTGCAACAGCATTTTTGGTTCATGTGTGGACTGATTTGCTCTTTCTCTTTTTCCCTGTCCCAACTACTGCCTTGCTAGATTTTCAGATCTTGTATTTGTTGAGATCATTATTCCTTATGGTCAGATTAACCTATTTTGACTTTAGCTATATAAGTTAGGCAACTAGTCTGAAGTAGTTGTATAGACTTGCAGGGAGAGCACTATAAAGATTTCTAAGGCTGCTGGTTCATACTAAGGTGGATGAAATGAGTGATTTAGAGTCAACCTAGATGACTAGTGTAGATGGTGGATTTCTGAATTAGCAGGTAAGACAGGGAAGATTAAGCTTATCCTCTTACTTCCATCAATTAATGCATCTGTTCTTTACTTAAAAAGGCATTTTAAAATTCTTACTCCATCTTCTAATGCATTTACAGCTCAGTGCAGCATAGTATCAGTTAAAAGTTTAGTGAGTGTAATCCTTAGTCTGCCATTAGGATCACTCACAAAAGTATGCAGTAGTTTTGAGGTAAATAGACTCTGTGAAGCTCCCTTTGATTTGATCCTTTCATTACAACAGTGAACTGGTGGTATTTCTGCTTGAGTGCTTAAAGGATCCTGCTGAAAACCAAAGGGTTAACGTTACCAGAGAATATAAATCTGATGATCATATGGTAGGTCTGTTGCAGTCACTTTACAACACTGGTTATCATTAATTTAGCATACATAATTTTCTCTGTAGTTTATTTAGACTTGAAAGCAAATTTCATCAAATAGTATTTGCATGAAACCAAATTATTTGTTTGGTGTTTGGGGTGTTATTTTGTGAAAAGGCTCGTAGTGCTGTATCTGGTTTAACAGCAGCATCTCAACTGAACCAAGAAACCTTTCTTCAGTTTACACTTAATATGCCTCTGAGTCAGTGATTTGCATTGATTATCAAAAAAACCCAGCCTGGTTAGAGATAAAACAAACCCCAACAACATTATTTGCTTCTGTACCTTGCAAATCTGTGGAAGAAAAAAAACAACTGTAAAGGTGTGTTAAAAAGGATATTTGGAACAAAATGTCACCATTTCATCCTTGTCTTTTTTCACATAATAGTGGGTTAATCTGTGTTGGGGTAATGCTTTAGAGGAGCAGAACGGAGGGGAAAAAATTGTTCAAGAACTTTTTCTTGAAGAAAAGTTCCTCACTTGTAGCAAAAAATTACCTCTGTGTTCCAGAGAATAGGTATTTGATCACTGATTTCTGCCAAATACTATGAAAATGAACACAGACTCCCTCTTACCCACTCCCTGGGGAATCTTAAAATAATAATAACATAAATAAAAGGTTATAATTATGCCAGCAAAAGTTATTCTGAACTTTTAACATTTACAGTTAATAATGAAACATGCAGGACCTTGGTATTATGAGCCTTAAAAGTGTGCCAGTATAAATGCATAGGAAAAAAAAAGGGAGCTGAGGTAGGCTTTTATCTTTGCCTCCTCAAACTGTGCAGCCCAGGCCTAAAGTTTCCCTGTAGAACAGAGGAAGAATGACTAAAACCCTTTTCCTTACAGCTTTCAGAGAAAAAAAAAGAAAAAAAAAAGAAAAAAAAAAAAAAAAGAAAAGAAACAAACTGCCAACAATATTGCCTTTCTCAGAAACATCAGTGTATTTCTAAAAATGTTATTGTATTTAGTTTTTCCTTGGAAATCATTATCCAGTAAACAAACTATAAACTTTAGCCCAAATACTGCTACAATTATGTTTAAAAATGTACACAAATATATTCTACATCAGTGTTTTGTTGTTATTCTGCTGTATCTTCTATATGAAAAAGGGGATGGGGGAGAAGAAAATGCTAAACAACCCTTGGAAGACTTGCAAACAAACAGGCTGAGTGCAGTGTCTCAAGAGACAGGCTTTTGCTGAAAGTTGTCAGATCTGATTAAGGAAGCTGTTGGTATCAATCAGACCTGACAGTAGTATATCAGAGGTTAGTATAATTATAATTAGTGAACTGATTAACAGCAAAGAGGGTAATCTTTTGGATCAAACTCCTTTAAAACATTCAGATTGTTATTTAAACTCAAAGGCTAAATGGCTAATTATATATTTTACAATATAAGAGCTAAATTTCACAAAGCAAGCAAGCTAATCTTCCTTACTGTGGTTGTTAAATTAAGGTTTGCACTGACTCTGAACAGAATTTTTTTCCTAGAACAAAAAAATGCAGAAAGCAGGTGTTTTTCTCATATTACTTCTCCGTGCAGCTGTTGGGATCCTAATGTATACTGTTTTCCATAATTTGTCCTCAGATTAATGTGGGTATTCCAAATGTAAAACTTTGTATTCTTTTAAAAATACTATCACAATCTTCAGTGCTTTCACAGCACAATCAAAAAGGAATTCTTCTGCCCTGTTCATCTGCCTGACTGGTTTGATTTCAGTTTATTGACTCTGTCAGAGTCTATTGTATTGAGGTTTAAAAGTAGTGTTGGAGATTTTAAATAATTTTTATAATTCCTGGGACATTCAGGACTGCTGAAAACATAACATTTGAAATCCTAACATACAAACTTACATCTATTAATTGTAACTGTGAAACTGAGTATGCAACAAATAATATTGAAAAAAATCATTTCACTCACTCCATGTAAGACACATCAGTGGGATGTGTTATTATTATCTTGCTCTGCTAAGGAGGTGTGCTGATATATAGTGAATCAGTTGCCTTTTTATTAGGTAAACTAGCTGGGTTCTGTAGAAGAACTAAATAATCTGTAATTATATTAGTTCCTTCGATTAAGTTATAAAATAAAACATGCTGAACAAAGTTACGTTTCATCACTGAAAAATTCAGTTGCTGTTTTAATGAGTTCTGAGTGGCAGCTGTAACAATTTATAATTTTTTTTGGTTCCCTTGTTGGTTTCTAGATCTATTATTGATGGATTATTTGTGTTAGCTTTGGTAGCTTACTAATTGTTGCTAGTATGCTTCAATTTCATGCACCCCTGTAAGTCTTTCTATGCTTAAAAACTCCATCTTTTATGTAGATAATTTTTCTAAGTATAATCTTATTCTTGGATGTTTCTAAGATACTTTTAGATAGAGAGATATATATATGTGATCCTGTATTGTCATTACTTTAGACTACAAATACATGCTAAGATTGGGTGTAACATTTTATGTTCAGCAAAATGTGCACACTGTTCATATTTGTTTCATATTTGTATTGTAAGGAATTTGCTTCACTGGAGACATAGTTGTGTTGTAACTGTGTAAAACCCAGCATTAGATGGTAGTCTCTGGTTTATGAAAAGCAAAATGTCTGTATTTACTATTTGTTACTTCCTATATCCTACCTCAAATTCTTGTTTTGAATTGCTGTCCTCTGCTTTACTTTCTATATGTTTATTCCACTCCCTGCCTGAGCACCCACTCTCAGAAGGGTTTGTGAACTGTGTGATTACATCATACAGAGGAAGAGTGCAGTAAAAAGAGGAATAAAGGCAACTTTATGGAAGTCACTTTCTGGCTGCTGCTCTTGTAACATGGTCCCATGAAGGTTTACCTCGGAGAGTGCCAAAGTGTTAAATGTCCCTCGTGGGTGGTGATATCAGATATCTAATATTAAAATTTATTTATTAAAGGATCTCAAGTAAGCTGCTGGAAAGGTAAATGTTCGGGCTGTGCCAACTGCTAGAAATTATTATTGGACTCTTTAGAAATTAATGGAAAACGATTTCAGTGAGACTATCATCTTCTCACACTAAGAAAAACACCAAACAAAACCAAAAGCATGCAATCAAAGAAATACTAATTTTCACAGTCATTCAAAATTTTGGCAGTGGGTGTTCAAATTATCAGTTAGTGTCATCCCTTTCAACTTCATTTTTCAAAGTGAAATAATTAGACTTTTTGTTTGAGTTCTTACCTTAACATTATGTAAAGTAACATGGGGATATGTTAAAAAAACACAAAGCTAAATGAAATAATTTGGGGTTGAAAGATGTATTTGTCTTTTCAAAACTGTTATCTGTTTTGGTATAAAAGTGAAATTGAGCAGCAGTCCTTACCTAAGACAGAAAACTCATTGTGATAAGTCTGTGTTTTCCCTAGTAGAAAAAGTCAGTGTGGATTAGTTATTAATGATAGTCCAAAAAGCTTTGGAAAAGGAGAATTGTTTGTGCCGAGAGAAATTTAAGTTGACAGTAAAAATATTGACAGTTAACCCATTTGTACTCAGCCATACTCTAATACAAAAACGAGATTGAAATGTCTTGCATGAGTTGCAGTTCATTAAGCAAATGTGACACTTTATTTTCTAGCTGTTTCAATACTGAAGAGGTGAAGTGGTGAAATAGCAATATAAATGAACATGCTTCTCAGTGTGCTGATAACTCAAGTCAGAGTAAAATGAGAAAATCTTAAAAAGATGTTTCAAGACTTGGTTACTGTGTCCTTCCCATGCCCCCAGACAGAAAGCAGAATCCTTTTGATGAGTCAGAGTTTTGATGATATAACTTTGTGGATAAAATACGTTGTCTCTGAAAATTAATTATAAATAGAAATGCCACTACCACATTTAAAACTAATTATGAGATGGATCATAATGCTCCTGTTTATGATTTTAATTGAAAAAAAAATCTGTAGCTTTGCTAATAACTGCTGATAGTCAACATTTTCTTTTAGCTGATATTTTAATTAGCACTTTATATATTTGAATTCAGTTTATGGTTTGAGACTACAAAGCTTATTTGTTTGCAATTTTGTGGAGGAATTTTTTTCTCAACTGTAATTTCTATCTGCAAAATAAGCATAAGAACCAATTGTTTTTTCTGGCAGGATATTCTCTGGAGATCACTGGCCTTACTAAATAAGACAGTGTATCAAGTATAGTTTTTTAACTCAGGTCATTACTTTAAGTAACATTGCTGTTTTAAAGTAAGATCGAAGTAAAAGACTATAATAATTAATATTTAGCCATTGCTCAGAAACAGAAGGATTAATGACACCATTTTAAATATATATGCTAACGTGAGGGACATAAAAAAAAATCCAAGCCCTGCAATCTGGGCATTGCCAATTTAGGTTTAGCAAATTATCTAAGGAGTTTGCATTTGTAGTATTTCACACCTTAAGGTCTTAATATGCATCGCTAAATGTATTTCTTCACTGTTTGCTAATTAATGTTCTGTGGAGGTGCAGCTGCTAATTTTTTGTGGTTGACATAGCTCATTTTAAAGTGATAACAGTTGCATCTGTAGTACTGTTATAATTCAGTTCATAAATGATGGTCATACATTTTGACACTACCTATTTTGTAGGAGTACAAGCATCTGAAAAATCTGTATTTGCTAACAAAATGCACCCAATAATATTTTAACAAAACATAGAAACAACCCCACACAGCACCACTCTCTCTGTGTAATTAGTGACTCCGTCATTCATGTGTGAAGTTTTAAATATTGCAGGAAGGGAACAACTTCTGTAATATCACAAAGTCTCTTCAGGAGTGATTCTTGGTAATTAGTAAAGACATATATTTTGGTGGTAAAACAGTTGGACTGCAGCAATATTGTGAGGCAATGCAGGAAAAATATTTCTCAGAGGAGAATAAATAAACATTATCAAGATAGATCTGGTGGAGATCAAGGGAAGAAAACAGTTTTCATAAAGGCATGTGTATTGTAAGCTACATTTTTTCCTAGTATTTTGAAAGAAACTCAGCAGGATGTAAGCAATCCAGGAGGTTCCTGGAGTCTATTGGTGAGAACTTCCTCCTCCAACTGATAAAGGAGCTGTCGAGGAGAGGTGCTTTGCTGTATCTCCTACTTACCAACAAGAGTGGATGTGAAGATCAAAGGCAGATTTGACTGCAGTGGATGGTGGAGCTTGGGATCCTGAGAGGAAGGAACAGGATGAAAAGCAAGCTATGCTACCAATCCAGGAGTTATGTCCCAACACCAACATGTTGTTGGTTGGTTGTTCTCAAACATGAGTCAAACGGTGGCACACAAAACCCTGAACTTCAGGAGAGCAAACAATAGGCCTCTTCAAAGAACTGCTTGGAAGATTCTCATGGGTTAAGGACCTGGAAAGAAGAGAGGCCCAGGAAAGCTGTTTACTATTCAAGGATCACCTCTTCCAGGCTCAAGAGCAGTCCATACCAACAAATAGGAAGTCAGGCAAAAATGCTAAAAAGTCTGCAATAAACAAGTTGTTCCTGGCCAGAGAAAACTGGCCAGACTGGAGAAAAGCAAATGTCACTCCTGTCTTCAACAAGAGCAAGAAGTACAATCCAGGGAATGCCTGACTGGTCAGTGTCCACCACCTGAGTAGGTGATGGAGCTAATCCTGGAAACAATTCCCAGGCACATGAAAGATAAGAAAATTGTATGATGAGTAGTCAGCTTGGCTTCACCAAGAGGAAGTTATGCTTGACCAGCCTGATAAATTTAAATGGTGAAAGGGCTGGCCAGGTAGACGAGGGTACACCAGTGGGTATCATCTACCTAGACTTCAGTGAGGCCTTTGACAGTGTCTCCTACTGTCTCCCACAACGAGGTTGTGAATCCACAACTGGCTGGATGATGGGGCCCAGAGTGTGGTGATCAGTGGTGCAAAGTCTAGTTAGAGGCCAGTGACTAGCGGTGTACCCCAGGGGTTAATACTGCATCCAGTCTTGTTCAGCATCTTAACAAAGTGGTCTGGATGATGGAGTGGAGTATCAAGTTCACTGATGACACCAAACTGGGAAGACAGGCTGACAGAGGATTGTGCTGGCATCCAGTGGCACTTTGTCAGGCTTGAAAATGACCTGACAGGAAACTCAGAAAGTTCAACAAAGGCAAGTGCAAAGTTCTACCCCTGGAAACTAGTAACCTCATGCACCAATATTTGTATACCTCACAGCACCATGTTTGGAGGCCACCTGACCTGTCTTGATGTTTTCTCTTTTTGTCTGTCTGGGATCTAGTAAGCAGTCTTAATTTTTCATGTATTAGTACATTCTGTTCTCACAGATAAGAAGATTTTGTTTGAGCAGAAAATGTCATGAGTCACATTCTGTTGGTTTAACATCATCTGGTTGAATTTGAAATTGGCTGCTGGTAGTATCTGGTCAACAGTTTAGATTATATATATATATATTTTAAAGTATTCAACCTTGGCTGCTTTGAATATAGCAAATGCTGGCTAAATTAAAACAACTTGTTATGTAGGCTTTTGTAGGGACTTACTAGTATTACATTTGTTGTAGAAGCCTTATCATCTAGTAAGGCTGAACTGTGTGTTCTTAGTGTTTTACTTCTGAACATCTGAAGTCAAGAGAAAGACAGATCACAAAACTTGTTATTTATGAAAGAACTGATAGGGATCAGAGGCATGTTTTCCTGTTTAACTGTAGACTTAATTTGTTATGTGAAGCATGAGTTCATTAAATACTGAATGTCAAAATGTATTTATTACTGTTCATTCTCTTTTTCTTTAAATAGAATTTTTAAAAAATTATTGAGAGAAAAATATAGCTGTAATATTGTTTTAAGACTCAAGGGCCTTGATATTTGTGTTAAAATAACCTTGGAATCAAAGTCTGTCAGAAGAAACTACATGTTTGAGGGAAAAAGTTGCTAGTTTAGTTAAAAATACTTTGTCAAATGAAGTTAAACTGATAGAAGTAGGAAGAAGTTATGATTTAGAATTCCTATTTTAAAAGCGCTATCATAAGCCTAGTTTGCTCATCTACCTATCATTTGTTATATCTGTTCTCTAATAGGATCAGGAGTCTGGAGTGTGGTCAATGTCAGGAGAGTTTTGGAAAATGTGTGTCCTGTTCTTTAGATCCTGTCACAAGTTGATAAAGCTTATTTAGACACATGGCCTACTTAAAGGTTCATGATGTTGGGCTGTGTTTTGTTTCAGTATCGTGCCTATTTATCAAAGCTGTTAGAAGTTAACCCATTTTGCCAGTTCTTAAAATTCTTCAAACATTGGTAGTTGACCATTAAAAAAAAAATCAGTCAAGATAGTCAAACTCCATCTTCTTTTACTCATTAGAACATTCATCTTGCTCTAGAAATCAGCTGAACAAGATTTGCTGAGTTTCTAAACTTTACTATTGTGCCCTATGAAACAACAGAACCTGAATTTTCCTTTTTGTATTTTCTGAGTGATTTTCAACTGCAAAGTTACAATTAAGTTTTCCAGGACTGGTAAAAGTTGTTTAATCTGTTTTGCCTGTGCAAGGACCAAGATACCAAAATGTATAACTTGAAAGTATGGCTTAGGATTTCTTTGGGAACTGGGAGCTGTCAGCTCAAGCTTTAGATGTAAGGTGGATCTTAGCTGTTTTCTGTGCTGTGCTGAAGGTTGGAAATAGTTTATCACATATATTTTTAGTGGGACATATACATTAAATGACTCACACGATTTTTTGAGTTGATTCTTAATTGTTTTAAAGAGGAAAATGCACAGGAGCTTGAAGTTATTAATTGGTATTTCCATATGGTTGTCCATACTGAATCCTACCAATGGGATCCAGCAGGTGTAGACTCAGCAATCTGCTGCATATATAAAGTCAGTAAAACTGAAAATAGCTTTGTAAATTTGACATTTACTTCACTGTATATTACGTACTGGGTTTTAATGAGGTTTAATCTGGATTTTTCAGTGTAAATGCTTAACATTTTGTTTGCTTTGCTCTACTAGATGCTTGTAACTACTCCGGAGAAATGGGATGTAGTGACAAGAAAAAGTGTTGGTGATGTAGCTCTCTCTCAGCTGGTAAAACTCTTGATTCTTGATGAAGTTCATCTCTTGCATGAAGACAGAGGACCAGTACTGGAAAGCATAGTAGCAAGAACTTTACGTCAGGTAAGAGTGAAAAATCTTTTAAGTAATTTTATTTTGGTCAAGAAAAGATAGATTTCAGTGTAAAAGGAGAAACATTTAGACAACAAAATCCAAATGCTTAGGCAGCTTATTATTAATTTTGTAGCTATTCTGCATTTATTATGAAGAAAAATTATTGTCTTCTGTCTTCTTTTCTGTATTGTATGAACCATCAGATTCGTAGGACACATAATTTGTTACAGAGCTATTTATTTATGATTCATTTACTCAACATTTATTTACTCACTGTACAAGTAACAGCAACATGGAAAATTTTAAAGCAAGTAATAATCAGGCTAATGTTTTAATATAACAAAAATTGACAGTACTTCTTACCAGGAATGCTGATTTTTAATTAGCAGGTTTTCTAGGAGATTCTTTTTTTTAAAAGTGAATAATGGTATCTTCAGCCTAGGTAAAACTTTAAGCATTGCTAGAAAAACCTATGTAACTGTTACTTCAGCATAATGGGTCGTGGGGTTTTTTTCCACATGCTTTAGTGATACTTTCTGAACAGCAAGGTTCAAAATGGCAAAAAGGAGAAAAGGGTGAATGTGTGGGGGTTTTTCTTAAATCTTGTACAGAAGAAAGATTCAGAGTTAGACAATAAATAAGTCTCAGTGGTGAGATATACATTTACAAGAAAAATGAAATGTGGAATTTTGGGATGAATATAAAGGTTTCAATTAGGAGAAATAATGGAAAGGCTTTTGGAGGATAGAATGCCTTTTTTGTTGTTGCTCATGCATGGCAAAAGTATGTCAATACAAATAATCTGTAACAAATTTAAAATAAACTCAGTTGCTGTTGTTACGGCTCTGTCTGTAGCACTTTCACTGTTTAGAACCTTTTAGCTTTCAAGATGGTTCATTCTTGGTAAAACTACATTAACCTTGTTCAGGATCTCTGAATCATCCAATTTCAGCTCCTCTAGGAGCAGAATACAATTAATGTCTGCTATAATCCAGTACACTAATTTCCTGTATAAAGAAAAACATAAATAATAATTTCTTAGAAAAAGCTAAACTTGGAAAGATGTTTGGTGTTGTTTTTTTTTAATAGAGAATAGGCCTTTGTAAACTTTATGCTACCTCAAGGGGACTAAAGCTTAATCTGTTTGATATTGTATTTTCTTTCTTAAATGGAATTTACTAGCTTTTTTTTCCTTAGGTGGTTTTAAATTAAAGTATCTCAGCAAAATTGTAGCATTGACCATGATGGTCATTGTCTTCATGCCACATTGCAAGAGTCATTCATTTTTAAATGTGACTTTTGGTGAGGCTTGTGAGGTGGGCTTCAACTGTCCAAAGTAAGTGTCTAGAGTAATTTTATCTGCACTAGTTTATTCACCCTGGCATCCTGTTTCTGCTTCATTTGGACACAAATCTCCCAAAGATACTTTCCTTTTGTGTCTGTCAAGTTTGTGCAGGTAACTTGAGGAATATAAAATCTGAGGTAATTATATCTTGGGTACTGAAGTCTACCCTTAGTACATTTATTGTAATATAGTAATATCTTGCTTCAATACTCATTTAAAAATAGCTCTCTGGGGTGCTTTAATCTTCTAGGATTTCAAGGCTTGTTTTATCTACCAAGTTGGAGTTCAATTCATCTGGAATTGAAGCTACTCATTTGTAACCTTTTCTTAAGAGAAACAGTAGGGAAGAAAAACAAAACCCCAATTTTGAAATTATCTAACCTATCACCTTTCTGAAGACCTTATTTATTCCAAGTTGATAAGAAAGGCAGTATTGGAGCCCCCTATGAATATTTACAAGAAAGTAGTTGAAGAGAGGGAAAATTTGCACTATATAAATATACGAAAAAAACCCACAGTTAAACAGAGAACAAAAATACTTGTAACAGTCTTTAGAATTATGCAGTAGAAAAAAAATTCAGACAAAAATATTTTGTTTTTCAAGGGAGTCTGGGGATAGAGAAACAGGTAATGTTTTGTGCAAAAGTTTTAGCTTTTTAATATAGAAACAAATAGTAAAAGAGTTTGGTTTAAAAGTTACACTGAAATGTTATACTGCAGCTTCTGAGCCTGCAAGCATAACTCTGTGAAGTTTGCAATATAAAGCCATAACTAATTATGAAATTACTGGAACTTCTATTAGGTGACAAAAAAAAAGGTAACAAAGTTTTTTTTATTTCAGAAGTATTTCAGTAGAGTTTATTGAAAATAATATTACAGATGTTTCAGGTGTAAAATGCCACACCTAATAATGTTTTAATTATCTTTTACAAAGAAAAAATATTTGATTACATCTCTTTGGTTCCATTCCCTGCTCATAGTTCTGTTTTCTGTGTTTTTATACAAATTCATAAATGTCCCTGGTGCCAAAACTAAACCAAGGGTATTCAGCCCATCCATGGAGAATGATATGCTTCTGAATTTGATGATTCTGTATCAAATATTTAGCTCCTCTCCAGCCCTTCTGAAAGTAGTTCTAGAACATATTATTCATTAATATTTGTAGAAACATCATACTCATTCAGTATTCATGCACGCAGGACCTAAGATTAATTTGTCAGTTCCTAAAAAAAACACAACAAAACAAACCAAATAATAGACAACATCAATCTAAAATACCCTTATGTCAATTACACCACTGCAGTAATTGCTGAAATCCATTACTTGATTTGAATACTGGTTTAAGACATCAAAAATATTGACTCGTTTTTCCTAATTTGTAGTGGGGGGATTCAGAAAGTGATTAGGCAAGTAATTCAAAGAAAAATACATTGCAGATTAATAGTCACTTGATCAGAATGGAGACTGTAGTAACCAGGTGCTGTGCTGGCAAATGCATGATTTGTGTATGTCTTTTTAAGAACTAGCTACTAGACCCTACTGCTGTGCCAGATGAGCATGTTTTGAGATCCATAATCATTTGCTGTACAAATACATCCTCAAAACATAAATACCCTGGTGCATTAGCAGTTCTGTCCTAATACTTACCTCAAAATACTTCAATTATGGTTGCCCTTTCCCCCAGATGGACACTGAGTCACATCACTTACTGTAAGACTTTGACATGTTCATTTTCACTGACAGCATTTTTTAGAATCTTTAAACCTGGGAGGAGCATATATATTGGAATTGCTGACAGTTTTACTTACAGGAGAATGAACAGTATATTTGTGCATGTTTGCACTTTTCAAATTTTAGAGGATGTTTTTGCAAGTGATTTAAATTGACTTTGCTAAACATTTTGGTAGGAAAATTGCTTTGAGCTCTGTTATATACTGTAGGTGTAACATCAAACAACTTTTTTGAATGCCATTTACAGCTTTGATGTTTAAAGTATCAGTCTAGAGCATAATGTAGATGTAAAACTGAAATGCTTAAACTTTTTAATCAAACTTTCCACACTTCTCTGGTATCTACTAAGCTTATTAGCTTGAAAGAAAAAAAAAGATTGACCACTTTTAAAGGACACTGAGTTATTTTTTAATAATTATTCAGAGATTTTCATTACTTCTTTGCTGCTTACAGGTATTTTTTTCACAAGAAAATACACTGAATATTATACTTGAGTGATACATGAGGGTTTTTTTCCTGTCCCTGAGTTTTCCTCTTACCTGCTTACTAGAAGTCAGAAGCAAACAAGTTCAGAGGTTTCTCACCCAAGGCCAAATGTCTAATTGTTACCAAGTTAGGAGTTTTATATGCTTGGAATCCCATTCTTGAATAAAAAAAAATCATAATGAGCAGTTCTGGAGGAAAAAAAAGAAGACAAGGCTGATAGCTAATGGCCTAAAACCAGCTCATTAGATCTATATATCTTGAGTCTAATGGTAGCTCACTGTAGTTCCTATATGTGTCTTTTGAGACTAGAATGGCATTGGCATTTCATTTGGTTCTTTATATGTCATCCTGAGTGGCTGCTGTTAATCTTCTGTCTCCTTGATGTCCCTTACAAAGGCTAATCAAGTTTCTCAGAATCTTCTATTACAGGATAAACCAAACAAGCTTACTGAAAACTTCTGCAGTATTTTCTTTGTTTTCAGCTATAGTGCTTTGGGGCCCTTTTTGCTGAACTTTCTTGTATTTATGATTGTATTTTTTAAATATGTCAACAACATGGGGAATAGAATTCTTGTGCTAGTTTTGGTGGTAGGATATAAAGAGATAGAGAGTTTTCCTCCTATTTCTCAGTTCTATCCTTTTATACCTGTGATAATTGCATGTACTTAATTTGCTAACAAGTCATCTGCAGAGCTTGCATTTCAGGTGCTTGTTCATTAAGTCCTCAGACAAACCTCATCATGGTTGCTGCAAGATTCATTTGTTACCATAAGAATGATTCCTGAGAATAGTGTCTTTTTTTGCAGCTGTGGCCTGTTTTACTATGAGCTAAATTAAAATAAGTTTAGTTTGATGATCAACCTAGATTTATCTGCATGGCTGACACATACATCGGTTATATTCTGCCAGTCACCTGCTCTTCTTGTCACCAGTTATTTTTTATTTACTGCATTTTGTGGATATAACTATTTAATACAGTTGGGCTTAGAAAGCAATTTGAGGCATCCATTTTTAATTGTTGTTTTTCAATTACACATTATCTTTAAAATCTGTCAGTTCATCAGCTTGTCGTAAATTTAATACATTTTCTTGCTATTCTGTGATGTTATTTTTAAACAGGAAGGTGTGCAGCTGTATGTCTAATGCCTTACACGAGTCTAGATCTATCTTGTTATGTCTCCTGGCAATCCTATAGTTGTGTAAAAATTACTTTTTTAAAACAACATGGTTTTTAAAAACAAAACCTAATCTCCATTTGTTTGGAAAATAGTATTGGATATTTGAATGAGTCTAGAGAAGCTTTTATATTACTTTGCATGGAGGTGATGTCAGGAAGTCATTCTGCTTGTCATTTTTTATTATTGATATGTGAACATTTTTCCATTTTCGTGATATATCCAGGGAGTTTAAAAGGTAATAGTGGTTCTCATATGGTTTATGTTATTTCATAACTGATAAAGCAGTTAAACTGATTTGTAGAAGTGTTCGTGTTTCTTCTTGTTTCTTTGGAAACAAAACAGTAAGCACAGCATGAAAAGGCATTCTGTCATTCAAGAAAAACTGACATGTCACTGTGCAGGGCATAGAAATCTCTTAATAGGTATATTCAAAATGTCATTTCTTAAGGCAAAGTATCATATACTTAATATTTAGCTGAGGGAAAATAATATGGCTTCTGATAGTGCTTTCTGCATGGTTACATTTTTTCAGGACCACTAGATTTTTAAATATGTTCTAAATGAAGAAGGACTGAGATCACAGTATTTTCAGGGTTCATTGGAAGCAGAGTAAAACTCATGTATAAAATTGCTTAACTAGATGGTTGCCTGGTAACAAATGCTTTTTGTGCACTGTGTTTGAGTTATAGGTAACATCCTATGTATAACCCCCAAACCAGCATTAGTAATTGCATTTTTACTGTGTACTTTTGATTTTGAAATTTTCCTGTTTTTTCCATTTTTATTCCAAAAACTAGTAAAGCACCACCTATGAGGACTGATTGACAACTTCTTAATTCTTTTATTAGCCACTAAACAAGGTATCAATAAATAAGCAAACATTGCTGAAACATTCTAATAAACTTCCTTATTAGTAATTTTGCAACACCTTTAATATTTTTTTAATGCTCTAAGAATTCATCACTTTTTTTTTCCTTTCTTTTTCTTCCTTTTTTTTTTTTTTTTTTTTTGTACAATGGGAAAAACAAAGATCCTGCGGGAGGCTGAGACTTAGAGCCATTCTGTGTGTAGGGTGGTGTCTAACTAATAACTAATGTGAATCCCCATATGCTGCACTTCATTCTTACCACTTTTGAGCAGGGAACTCGGAAACCTACGTTTTTGTCTAATAATTAATCTTCTCGCACATCTAGACAAAAGCAAAGAAATGCTTGTGTCTAATTTTCCACTTATCTTCAGTGTACATCTGAAGGGCATACAGACTGTAGAGGGTGTGTTGAAGTTACCCTGGGTCATCTGAATATTAGATTAATTTCTAACCAGGGGACAATTCTTCAAAGATGAAAATATGTAAACTTCTCTACTTCACTTAATTCTGTGCTTGAGTTGAACAATCAGGGATATGCTTTCCAGCTTGATTGTAATTCATTCAGTGAATGTGATATTTTAATACATGGAAATGGGAAGACTGCCAAGATCAGAAAGTTCAGGAAGAACTTTAGAAGTCAGATAAAAGAGTATCTCTGTGCATGCTCTGTATGCTCTCAAGTGGTGGCTGTAATGTAATGAGATGATATGCAAATCTTAAAACCTATTAGGAAGAAAATGATCCTGCTGTGATCAATTTGCAATCCAGAGAGGCACTTCCCATAACTGACCCTTTTTAATTCACAGTGTAAACACAGATGATGCTTGAGTATGGAACTAGGTGCTGAGTAGCTATCCTCTGTTTATTTTTCCTGTATACATGGAATCTCACAGTGTGATAATCAGATTCTGCAAACGTGTATGGAGAACATGCTGTCAATTCTCCACGTGCCATATTGAATGCTTCTGAATTAGATATGTCAATTAAATGCAGTTATGGCAATTTTCTTTCTTATTTCCTGTATAACATCAAATTAATAAGATATAGTAAAGCTTTCAAAGAACATGATGTACAAATACTGGGACAGTTGTTTTCTAAAGAGAACCTTGTAAGTTCCAAATGGTGCTTATATTTTAATTGAGCTAATTAGACACATAAGAATACTAAAATGTTTAAGATTGTGTGCCATAAGTGAAGAAAATTTACTCAGCTGCATACCACCAGCCATTGAGAAGGAACGTCAACAGAAAACTTTGTCACCCAGAAAGTCTTTTCAGCAGTTGTCACTGCAAATTCAGGAAAAGACCTTGTGGTCATAGTGTCATGTCTGTGAAGGCTTAATCTCTAATTGGGACTTCTAAATAATAAGTGATCCAACACATGAAAAATATTAGGTTTTCAATGGAATTTAGAAAGGGCATCTGCAAACTTTCAAGGCTTCCTTTTCTTTAGAAGAATCTGAGAGCAAAAGACACTAATGCTTGCTCTTCAAGGGATGCTCAGAAAAGCAGTTGAAAAATGGATGCAGAGAACTCTGTTCTAAAGATGTGTTAAATTCTGAAAGACATTATGAAAAATAAAAAGCCTCTATAATGGTTGGACAGGCAAGTAATAGATAAATAATTAAATCACAATTAATGCAAAAATAAGTAGTGTGTTACATCTGTATATTGAGGCAATTTCCTTTTTCTAACTTTTACATTTAGTGCAGTTTTAGTCACTGCTGTTTGTATATTGTCAGGTATAATTAAAAGAATAAACAAAACTCATTCTGTATATGTAGGTGATGATGTGCAGAGCCATAGGATTTTAATTGCAGTCTGAATTTGATGTGAGCATAAATAATTGGGACACTTGTTATGGTACATTTTGTCTTTTAGGGCAAATGGCCTTTTTTTTTGGTTCTTGATTATTTTAAATACAAATTGACAATTAATATTTTGTGTTGCTAAGTGGACATAAAAGTAAAAAGATGTTTGAAAATATTTCTTTGTTTGGATGGCCATGAAAAAAGTTAAAGAATGTGATGGAATGTTTTAGAGTCTTAATAGTCTTCACTTAATTATGAAAAGTAACAAAATGTTGGTATAAAGCAAAAGACAGTATTGCCTGATTTCTTATAGCACTCTGACTTGATTTTTGTGGCTTGATATAAACAGAAAGTTTATTGCCTAAATAATTTGTAAATTTTAGATTTATAAATTGAAAAAAAAAATTAAGTAGGCACTCTACATATGCAGAAATACATGTGAAGTATAATATAACACCTATTTTGTTTAAAAATTTCCTATGCATATTAGTAATTTTAATTACTTGCTTGTATTACCTTACTGCTGTAGTTTTCATGTGGAGTTGTAATTCAGGGTTTTCAAACAGCTCCTTAACTCCAGGCTAACTGCTAGATCAGTGAAGTTAAATGGCTTCTTTTTTTGCAAAAGTTTTGAAAGTGTCAAGTCTCAATAAACTGTAACTGTCCTCTAGGCATAGTTTATGTTTTGAAAGAAAACTCTGAACAAACAGCTTACAGTTAATTGCTGTAAAAAGTCATACTTCCATGGTTATTCAGCAGAGTTCTTGTTAATTGTTTATATACTTGAAATGCTTTTCTACCTTCAGATGGAACAGAGCAGATTTTCAACCTAGTGATTTCAGGCTCTGAGGAGATTTGAAATAAATTATTATTGAGCTTAGCAAAATCACATAATGTTTTCCAGATTGGAGCTCAGTTACACATTCAGATTGTTGTACTTATTGTCAGGTGATTGTGAGCAGAGGACAGGATGAATATATCAGTAAGTGGTTACTGTTCTTCCAGATTCGAGTTGTTTGGGGGTTTTATAATGTATAAACATTAGGTAAATTAAACTTTTGTACCGGGCATTGGCAGCGGGGGCTGCAGAGCAGCCCCTGTGAGGAGCAGTCAAGGCTGCCCCGAGCCGGACACAGCTGGTTCCTGCTAGCTCCAACCCACCCCCCGCAGGGCTGAGCCCCACGGCAGACAGGGTGGGAAAAGGATGGGAACCTCAGGGAAAGCAGTGTTTAAGAACAGGTAAAAAGACTGTGTGGTGGTTGAGAGAGATAGGAGTGGAAAAGCAGTGTGAGAAACAGCCCCGCAGACACCAAGGTCGGTGCAGGTGGTGCTGCATGGGAGCAAGCCAAAACCAAACCAAAGTGAAGAAACACAGGCAAAAAAGAAAAGCATCCATTCCCTTTCCCAAAAAAAACCCTCCCAAACAACAAACCCCACCTCAAATACCTCACAACTGTGTGGTTGAGGTTGGCTGTAGCTCATAGGTCATCTCGTAATCCAGCTATAAAAAGGGGCAGGAAATCATAATTATTATTTGTAGTCTTCAGCTGATTGCTGCCTTTGGTCCTTGCAGGTGGAAGACTTTTGAAGGTGAAGTTTCTTATTTGTCCCAGTCATGGCAAAATTTGCATTTTCATTTAAGATTTTGTCGTATATGGGCTTTTCTTTGCAAAGCTGCTCTTTGTATAAAATGCAAAAGTCAATCATGAGGTTTTCTGTGTAGTTTAGTTGGTTGCATCTGTGGTTTAAGCATTTATTTTTGCCACGGGTCAGTCCATTACCAGGCAACACAGTGGTTTACTTGTCTACTTGATTTCTGTGGAGTCGTGGGAGGTATTTTCTTTCTGGATTCAGTTTATTATTTTAATACACTTGTTATTCACCAGTTTTGTGTTACGCTATGGTGTATTTTACCTTCCTTGAGAAGTCTCTCCATATAATTCTTAATCAACTTTTTGGAAAACTTTTAATTAATCTGTTTTAATTACATGGTACTTCCTTTCACTTTATCTCAAACACCTGAGTGATTCAAAATCTGTATTCCAAGTAGAATCTCATCTTGTTCTGAACAGGGTTTAGCCAGATAGAATTACCAGCCTTACTCATCATGAGACATTCACGCATTTGATGCAAGTTGAGAACTTTGTATATGAGTTCAGCTATAGTGTCTAAAAGCCTTTTGATGAAAATTACTGTGAACTTAGCTTCTAAATTATGCTAGTAAGAAAGTTGTGAGCCAGCCTACATGGCTATTAACATTTCAGAGGAAATGGGAAAATTCTTGCATACTTTCTTCATTCGAGTCTTTTGGCTGGCTTCATTCTTCTTGAAAATTACCTGGAAATCTATCTAATACGTAGCCCTTTACATGGGACAGAGTATTTCATTGTAATGCACTATTTCTGTTCCTTATTGAATCTGAAGACATGTAATGCAAACATTTATGGAATTGAAAGTATCTTCAGCACTGTTGAAGTACTGCTACATACTGGAGAAATGCAGATGGTAAGGAACTAGAATAGATTGCCTGAGAGAGTTGTGGAAAGGTCTAAGCAAAAGCCAAGACTGAGGAATGAAGCAAATTGCATTCTTCTTTCTTTTCAGAATTGTGGTGTGATTTGGACTAAGGAAGAAATGAAACCAAATTATCTGTCCTATTTTTGCCTATAAATTGGACTATTCCTTCTAAATAAAGCCAGTTTTACTGCTTTTATTCCTGCATGTCAGTTAATGACTGCTAACCTTTTTGAGGACAAAAGAACAATAAAACAGGTGAATAAGCAAGATTTGATGGAACTGCAGAGTGCTCTGGTTTCTTCAGTACAGGCTAATCGCTAACTCACATCTGTTGTGCACCTTTTGTTTCACGTTACTGGATGTTTTGGAACTCTGTGCTTGATTTCTTGTCTTATGACTCATTTACTGGTTTTATGTTTTTTAATAGGTTGAATCTACACAAAGTATGATTAGGATTTTGGGCCTTTCAGCTACCTTACCCAATTATCTTGATGTTGCTACATTTCTGCACGTCAATCCCTACATTGGACTATTCTACTTCGATGGCCGTTTCCGACCTGTACCACTGGGGCAAACCTTTATAGGAATTAAGACAACCAATAAGGTAAAGAATCATGAAAGCCAAAGAAAGGGTTGCAGTTTGTTCCAGTCGTGCTTCATGTATGTGTGTATAGGAGGCACCTGTTTATTATGCTAGAGGTGTTTTGTGAAGTGCGTTTTCTTCCTTGATGAAGGAGAAATCATCACCCTCTACTGCAGAATCACTGTACCAGCTGATTATTCTGCCTTTCTCATTTCAGTTTTTCATTTGCTAGAAGCAGTGGTGCTTCTTGTTTGGCTGTAAGGGTGCATGAGGAATGTTGAAAGAAAAATACTCACTAATAAAATCTGGAAATATATATGTTAATATACATTAATACTAGTTGGATACAAGTTATTGATTGAAACCTTAGCATGCTAAGCCATTAGTTATCATATGTTCACATTTGATAGAAGACACTTTAAAGTAGTCCCTAAATAAGCTTCTTTACATTTTGTTCTCTTGCTTATTTTTGGAAGCATCAAGGCCATGGTTAGGTATAATATTCTTAAAAATCATAAGTACAGTGCCACTTGACACAAATTATAATTCTTCTTTTAGTACAGGAATTGATGCAAACACTTTTCTCTAAGATTTCTCATGCATCTCACTAGCTGATAATCAAAGGCTGTATAGCTCAGCTTTTAGAAAAATCTTATTCTGCTATGATTTCACTTAATAGAAACCAAAACATTTTCAATCAAAAGTGAATTTCATAGCTTATGTTTTTTGTAAAAATGAATATTGCCTTTTTTACCAGGTTATTTAAGTAGTTCATTCCATCTGCAGTGCAGGAAAGAAACTTACTTTA
Organism: Chaetura pelagica; assembly: GCF_000747805.2. Classification (NCBI taxonomy): domain Eukaryota; kingdom Metazoa; phylum Chordata; class Aves; order Apodiformes; family Apodidae; genus Chaetura; species Chaetura pelagica. The sequence continues at coordinate 79,723 of NW_009953302.1, forward strand.
CAACTGTAGGGAGCCATTTCAACACACAATAATAGTTTACCATATGGTGCTTACCATGATTTGCATATTTTAACCTTCATTAATTGTTTCAAGTACCTTCACTTTTTTTTTTGCTGTTGCTTTTCTTTAATCTTTTCCCAATACTTGATTTGAATATTTAGTTCCTTTCCACTGCATGGTAAGAAAAAAGGAAAGACTCCCTTTCTTCATACTCACTTTAGAATGCATTTCTGATTTAAAAATTAAAGAAATATTCAAATTATCCTTTGAAGTTTGAAATTATTTTAAAACCAGTAAGTTTTCTGAGAAAATATGAAGACAGGAGGAAATATTAGGAGGTTGTAGCTGTGCCGAAATCTGAGTACCTGGCAGATAAGGATAACTGCAATGTAATGTTGCCACCAAGACTTTCTCTTTCTGCTTTTCAGAAGAGTATCATTACAGAATTCATAAAGTAAAATACATTTTGCATTCAAGATAGTACACTTAATAGCAAATGAAAAGTAAAAGTATTAAGTCTCTTTTAGAAAGGATTCCATTCAGGATAATACTCAAGGTGCCAAATTATTTGCCAATATCAACATCTTTCAGCTCTAGATGAGAGAAGAAACTCAATGTAAGAACCCATGGAATGAAAAGCAGTTCTTGCTGATATAAAAAGATAGATTTGCTTTTAATGTAATGGAATGACATGATATTTTTCAGGTGCAGCAGCTCAATCATATGGATGAAGTCTGTTATGAAAATGTGCTGAAGCAAATAATGGCTGGACACCAGGTATGTTTTTGTTTTGTTTTGCATTCAGAACACATAAGAAATTAGAGAAATATTAGAACACAAATGAATTAGTGTTGATCAACATAATGATGTCTTAATAAATATTTTGTAATTTTTTACTATTAATATTTTGAACTATGTCACTGCAGAGGTAATCTCTAATCTTGAGCACACTTTTATAGAAACAGCATGGAAAAAATCTCAATTGGCTACATAATGTTAGTTTCAAGCTAAGGTGAAAATTCCTGGTACTGTCTGTGTCCCTTAGATAATTAATATATGTATGTGTCACTTTTTTAAAATGACAAGGCAAAGTAGTTTAGTATCTTAGACACCTTAGATTTAGTTACATTTAATGATTAAAAAAAGGAAAAATTCAGCACATGTTTGTACATCTTAGCCTTTCCTGTATCTTTCAAATTCTAGTGTCTCCTGTTAGAGATGGGGGATGAGAATTATGCAGTGTTCAAGATAATGGTGCACAAGAGCTCATTTCAAATATCCTGGAGTTTGTATTTTGTTTTCAAAGGAAGCAATCCTTCATTTTGCTTACAATTGAGGTTTCTGCAGTGAATTTTCAATTTTGGTACTCCTCTCTGCCAAAATGGTGGATTTACCTTATTTGCCTGAATGGTTTATCATTCTGTTATCACTGTGTTCCTGAATCACCCCCTCAGAATGTCTCATTTTTCTTAGTGATCTGCATGTGCAGCAGTGTGAGCAGCAGTAGTTGTAGCAGGTATTAGCACCTGTTTGAAGCAGGAACAATACTAGTGCATTGTGATCTTTGAAAAGGCTTTTCACTAGTTCACAGATGTATAAAACCCTTTCCCACACAGTCACACTAAGGTTTTCCCTTTTTCACAGAAAATTCAGATAATAGTATATTTTAAAGATGAACAGTTGGTTTATGACTTGTGGGAAAAAAAAATCAGCAACAGCTTCTTAGTCCTCCTCCTCCCCCTGGTTTAACACCATTCTTCCACTTATCTCTTCTTGTTGATATCAGTTAGTGCTGTTGCATTCAGAAAACTTTCATGAAGATTACATACCCAAATGCTGATATTTTCCTCACTGAAGACTGTTAAATTTGTTGGCAGTACCAAGGGGACTTTATTTTCTCCAAATTGTCAATTATGTACATACCTCACTAAATTCTTAACACTGAGGTACCTTCGTTTGCTTCTCTTTCATTTCTTGTTATGATTTCTTGTATTTTCACTTGTTGTAGATAAACCTGGAAGTAGCAAATTCTTTAAATCAGCGTGTCTAAAGAATTCACATCTCTCGGATTCTTGGCAAGAAGTTGCATGCTGTTCCACATTATTTATTTCACTTTTCTTCCCCTCTCTTCACACTGAGGAAAAAACTTATACGAACATATATAAATTTGAAACTTTCAAGTTCAATAACCTGTTTAATTCTAGCAGGAGATGTTTTTTGTAGCTTTTCTAGAGAACAGTTTTAGTTCCTGTACTACGAGATGAATTAATGAGTGTTTTTTTCTATAGCATGAATGAAGACTGAAAGTAGTCAAGTGAAGAACTGTGTTCTGCTTGGAATTACAATTTCAGCTGCTGACATTTATTGGTGTCAAGATCTGAGATTTGTGTTTCAAACCAACAACCGAATAAGGAGTGTATTCAGACAAAGCAGCAGTGTAGTTTCCCTTGCTATAACAAAGTTGATTTGATTTCACAACATTTGGTTAATTAGATTCAATTGATTGTAAAAGTTAAGCATTTCTTTGTTTCAAGGTGTTTGTTCTGCTGTGTTGCAGAACTTTCCTAAATACAGTTCTAAATGCCAACCAGTTACACTGGACTTTTCTTCAAAGTATTTCAAACATATTGATCTTGATACTTATGAAACAAACTCACAAAACCTATGAAACAAGTCCTGAAATGAATGAAACAAAACACTAGCATAGAGTCTTCGACAATGCAGAATCAAGCATTTAAGCTTATCGTATAATACAGTTAATTATAGTGTGTGGGATTGTACCACACACCTTACCAAATTCCTAATACTGAAGTGCAGTTAGTTGCTTATCTTTCATTTCTTGTTAGGATTCTGTGCATTTTTACTTGCTGTAGATACAACTCTCTGACTTTTTAACAAGTATGCTATGACAAATTATCTGTCTAGTTATCAGAGCAACTGCAGATGTTAAAAAAAAAAGTGCAACAAAATATTGAAATGCCTGCCCCATAGATGAAGATTAATATTCTGAGTGAATATGATGAACATTCCTCTAGGAAGGTTTTCTTTAGTGTCTTTTCACAATTTTGAGAATATCTTTTCATTTTCTGAAGTTATAATAATCTTCCAGTTTTCTTAGTTTATAGAAATCTACTACTTTGTGTTCATGTTCACCAACCTCCTACAGTCATGCTTGTGTTATCCTTGAAACTTAAGTTTTATTTACATTCTATGTATGTAGTTTGTTTGCTTTTTAACAAAGCTGTGGTTATTCATAAACATGCTTGTTAGAAAAATACATTCACACCTTCTGCTTAACACTGAAGAAAAAAAAATCCACAGCAGTTGTATGTCTGTATGGAATTCAGGTAATGGTTGGAATTTCCTAACTATTCATGCAGAAAAGTGTGACAAACACAGATCTCATTAGTAGTGCTCCAGAGAGCCAAAAACCTTCCTGTTCTCTTATACTGAAACACAAGAAAGGAATACCAGAATCTGAGAAAAATACTTTCTTTCTTCTAAAGTTCCATGAGTTTGTGTACAGCTTCCTTCTGGCCTTCCAACTTTCACAGTGTTGTCTCTTTTGAGATCCTTTGCCAGAGTCTTTGGAATAAATAACTGAAATTCAGCATTGTTTGCTTATCAACAGCACTGTTAACTCATTTTCAAATAATTCTACCATGCCAGAACTGAACAATTTTACACTTAGGGAAGCCACACTGATGTGTCTCTGTGATATAGATTACAGTGTGATGCTTGAGTGATGTTATATGTTCATGTGTTCTAATAGATGTACATGTGCTTTCATTTTTTTAAACTGAGGCTAGTAGGAGGTAGTTGCATTCTCCAGACATGTGTTTTGACAGATGGAGAGAAGCTTTTTATGTTGATTTTTCAACAGTATCCTCTGCAAGACTTCAGGCTCTTCCTGGCTACTGGGAAATTAAGAGTTGGTGATTCAGCCTTTAATTTTGATGCATCTGCTCAAGCTAATGAGATATCTCATTTGTAGGCTTCACTTTGAATTACCAAATGCATCTGAAGCTGTAACATTTGTTTTACAACTCAATTCTCCTCTTGTTTAACTTGTGAACAGATATAATGATAGGTGGCTTGCCTTATTGAGTTTCCTAGGGGTTTTGTTCCAGAAACTTTTAATCATGACTGAACTGCTAAGATCGGAAAATGTCCCAAAGGTTTCCAGGTGCTTTTTAAGTCAGTGTGATCTTTCTGTAGTATTCCTAACAATGTAGATCTTTATTAGGAGGTTAATCTGTCAGATCCTCTTAAGGCTTGCTTGAAGTGACAACCTCTTGTGTTGTTAAGTTGGTTTTCCTGGGAGTGTCCTTCTTTGCTGGTGAATGTACTATGTTCTTACATTATCTGAAAAGATGTTAGATCCTCTTGGACTGATACACACTTTTAGAGGGTTTTTTCTACCTCTTAGTAAACCAAAGATTCTTTAAATGAAGAAGGAAAAAAAAAAACACCAAAGCACCTGAAGTTACACACTGTTTGTTAGAGAGTAGGACTCCATGCTTAGTTGCAGGTAGTTTTGCTAGCATTTGGTTACTGTTCTGTTGGAGACTGGGTGAAGACTCAGTCACTGAAAATTATAATTCCGTCACAGTGATTACAGCTGTCTCATGTCAGGCAGTCACCTGTGGTGGGCCACTTGCATTCACAGTATTAATTCAGCTACAGAGCAAAGCTTCTTCACATGTTCTCTTTGCCTTTGGTGTTCTTTCAGCACATCTCCTGTATTTACTTGCTGCACCTTACTTTCCTGCATGTTTTTTTTCTGACCTTCAGTTCACTATTAATCTACTTTTCTCCCACAGATACCCAAGTTTTAGTCCTGGTTCATTTGCCCATTTGCCATTCTGGCTGTTTATCACAATTTTCAACTTGTAGTGCCTTTGGCATTCTCCTGTTTTCTGAAATCTCTTCTCCTTTTTAAGACAACGAATGTCTCAGGTATTTCCCACTGCTTTTTAGACTTCTCTCTATAACTCTGAGATGACATATTGCCTGTTTTAACTTTTCTTCCTCTGACTCTGGTACTCAGTGAAACTCCTTGAGGAGTTTCTCACTGAGCTTTCAGTTCACAGTAAAAACTGACTGTTCAGTGGAAGTCTTTCTGTGGTTCTCCATGCCATTGCTGTCTGTGCATTGCTCGTGGTACTTACATACTGAGGAGACATCATGGCTTTCAAAGAAGTATTTTCAATATGCAAAGAAGAGTTTTTCTGATGGCCAAATATGCCAGGTTGTCTATTGCAAAGAATCTGGAGTTTTGAAAAGGTAAATAGCTATTGAAAGCCTCACCACAAAATCCAAAAGGAGATGCTGTAGTAGTATTCCTACCTATTTAGCAACATTGATTGTTCACTTGAGTGCCTGCAGGCTTTAGGAACTATAAACCAGTGGAGATATGGCATATTTTTAGAATTAGCTTGCTGGAAATGTTACTGCTGGGACTAAAAGAGGAAAAACACTTAAAACGATGAACAGTCTTAGAAAAACCAATGATGCACAGAGTGGTGATTTCAGACTGTGCATTCTGTGCTTATTTCAATTCAGTTTTCCTAAAAGCCTTTTGAAGAAAAGTGATTTTTTGGGTAATAGATTCTGAGCTTATACTCTTCTGATTTGAACTAGTTTCTTCAGTTTAGCTGGCTTCTTCTGTCTTACCATTTTGCTTTTGCGGTATTGCCTCAGCTGCATTTGACACACCTATGCTTTACTTTTTTATCTTTGAAAATGAGATATGGATTTCTTTTAATATACAGAATACAACCATGTATACCTGTTAAATTTTTAATTAGTGCATGCATTGGATGATTAGTATGCAGTTTTCTGGAGACCAAGCTTGCTTTACTAATTAGAATTTATGTATTTAATTAGAAAGTTGTTCCATGCCACTGTTCTGCATTTAGTTCATTAGAAGTAATATTGGGATGTTATATGTTTTTCCAAAGTCTTTGAATAATTTTTAAGTATTACCTTGTGCAGATTGTTAATCAGGATTTTTGATGTCAGGTCAGAAACAGATTACACTTGACTTTATATAGTCAAAACTGATTCTGTGCTATATATTGCACATACAGAATTCTCTTTGTCTGTAACTGTTCTCTGTTTACAATAATTGACTTCAGCTCTCCAGTACTAGGAAGTGTCATCTTGTTTTTCTTACAGCACTGTCTTAAACCAAAAAAAGAAACAGAGCAATTATTTTAAATCTATTATATGAAATTGTCAGAGCAAATTTGACAGGTATTAATTTCATCTGTAAAAATGATGGATTAAATTTCTTTATTATCAGTTTCCTAGCTGTTACTTGGTTGCAGAAGCTGTGTGAAGATAAAAGTTTAATAAGCTTAGTTACTGCAACTGTTGACAATGTTTCTATAGCTGTGTCACAAGATAAGATTTAATAAAACAGTGTTTTCTTCAGAGGTCTCTCTAGAACTTAGTAACTTGAGAAATAGCTTGCCCTACTGTTTTTCCTGGGTGAAATAGTGTTGATAGTACACTTGGAACAAATAACTCAGAAAAGTTACTGCATTTGTTAAAATGATTCTAAAAAATCAATCTAGATTATTTTTTTTTCAAGACTTCCATCTTCTAGCTTAAAGGGTTTATTTCAGTCTCAGTTTTTGTAACTCTGTATCTGTATAGATTCCTCCTACTTTATCCCCAATGTAGCTTATTTACATATATGTGTGTGTATATTGCTTCTGTATTCATATATGCACACGTGTAGGTAGTCGTCCGAAAATACTCAAATACAGAATGTAGAGTGGTCTGACAGGATAGCTCAATTATGGCTGATCATTTTACTTGTTATTCCTCTGTCAGCTGATTAAGTGAAGACTTAATACTTGGCATAGTTTTCTGTAGAATTTCTTTTGCAGATTTTGCACAATTAGGGCCCATTTGTGTATATGGTTTCTTTAACAAAATCACAGACAAATTAATTCAGTGACAGTGCCTTCTTTTTATGTTCTGCATCTTCATCCTTTATTTATGCACTTCATTTCCACAACAACTGCTGTTTGCAATTTTAAGGATATAATAGTTAATAAAACCTTATGCCTGAGTAAATTAAAATTTGTATCTAACTTTAATTAAGAATGCTATATTGATCTGCTGTGTAGAAGATGTGGTTAAAAAATGTTATATACCAGATGTTTCATGTTATTGTCAAATGATACGTGTGTACTATTTTCCTCTATACTTTCTGGTCAAATCTTTTTGGCTTTAAATATTTAAAGCTGCCTATATGAATAGCTCAGGAAATTACAGGAAATGGGTGCCATGAGAAGTTACATGTGTAATAACTCATTACACTTCTATTAGGTAGCCTTCTAAGTGTTTATGTGCTGTATTTCTGCTTCCTATGCTAATTTTTGCATATATATTTGTCTTTACATGGTAGCGTGTCTGTATATGTGTACTCAGGTGTTCATGATGAATTTGTGTAGACCAGAAGTCCCAATTTAATATCTTTCCATTAATTATGCATTCACAAGATGTTCAGTCTATGTGTGTAGACTCATACAGCTGCACAATGTCAGTATTGGTAATAGAGCTGTTCAAGGTGGCAAGTGCTACTGTTTGGAATTCTTCTTCTTCTAATATTAAGAATGTACATGCAATGATTAAAACAAAAAATCAAATTTCATTCCAAATGAGTAGCTTTTCACAGCCTAAAATTATGTTTAAGTGAAATAATGAATAGTTGCATCTTGAGCCAATCGGCCTTTTTTGCGTGGCCTCCATGATAAGTTGCAGCTGTACAAGTGTGGTAAAGGCAGCTTGCCCAGCCTTGCAGCCTAATGCAATGAGTTTTACTAGCTCTGGGTTAAAAACTGTTTTTCAAACCCAGGCTGCAGACCATTAGTGGTCTAGATAAATCTATGGATCCCTGTCAGCTTCATACTGTTGTTTAGTAAGAATTTAATGGAAAGGATAAATGCTACTCCAGAAAACATATTGAGGATTGGGGGTGGTCTAAAGCTTTGAAAATTCTTGCTCTCTACCAGAGATTCCAGTAGTAATGGCATTACAGAATCACAGAATGGTTGGGGTTGGAAGGGACTGCTGGAGATTATCTAGTGCAACCCCCCTGCTAGAGCAGGATCCCTACAGAAGATCACACAGGAACACATCCAGGTGGATTTTGATGATGTCCAGAAATAGAGACTCCACAATCACCTGGCCGGCACAGCTTTTTGCAGTGCTCTGTTACCCTTATGGGAAAGAAGTATTCTTGTATATTTAGGTTAAATCTCTTCTGTACCAGTTTGTGACCACTGCCCCTTTTTCTGTTACTGGACACCTCTGAGAAGAGTCTGGCCCCATCCTCCTGACACTCCCTTTAGATATTGTTAAGCATTGATGAGATTCCCACTCAGCCTCCTTTTCTCCAGCTGAGTGGCCCCACCTCTCTCAGACTTTCCTCACAGGGCAGATGCTCCAGTCCCTTAATCAGTGCATTTTAATTTTAAATGAACAGTAATAGAATCAGTACTAATAAGAAAATAGCTAGAAAAGCTGACTTTTCTGTCCTTTATGTGTTCAGTAGATTTATTTATGTTACTGGATCTTAGAAAAAACAGAATATATAGAGGTTGACATGGCAATGTTATTATTGTTTTTACTTAAGTAAAAGGAATGGGAATAGATAGGAAGATTTCTCCAGTATCCTCTATGGTTCTTTGCTTCAGTAAAGCCAGATAGAATCTGTGTATTGCTTCTGGGTTATTTTTTTCATATGATGGATGATATATATATATAAACACACACACACATATATATATATAAAAAAGTATAAATAGTTTTGGAAACATGAGATACATGGTAAACATGACAGCTCTTATTCTATAGTTATATTTATCAAAAATAGAATTTATGATAATGGAAAAGCATTTTATTGTACAAAGTCAAAATAGTTAATGTCAGAACAGGACAATGGGAAATGCTTGAAACAAACTGCTGCATGATCTTGTTTTTCTAAAAAAAGATGCAGTGAAAAGCTACTTATAATTTTGAATAATAATTGTCATTCAAGACCATTGGCATCTGCAAAAATGCAATTGTTAACTGCCTAATGACGTATATTTGCATAGTAATAAACTAGCTATTCTTTCTTCATTTTCTGTACAAGAATAGATACTGCTATTTCTATTTCTGTCCTGTTAATTAAAATTCAGAATAATTTCTGCTGCCTGTAGGAGTCAGTAAAGTATTGTTTGTTTGTCTTACTGAATAATTTGCCCTCTACTTTAATTTCCATTCTCATCATTTTTCCTCTCCATTTTGTTGTATATTTAACTAATTCTACAAATGGAAGATAGCCTAGATCCCATTATAGTGGTGTGAAATGGATTTCCTTTAGTGTCCAGAATCCATATTTAAGCATTGATTCCATAACTGAGCATTTATTTTAAAGGCCATCTAATGTAATTCGAAATATAGTAAAACAAGATCATAAACACGAGTGCTTGCAATTTTTAAAGTACTTAATAATTTAGATCTTTCTAATGTAAATTAAATCAGCCAAGCCAATCATCATACATAAGTGGAAAGCATTCATAACTGTTGTATGGGTATAAAGGAAGCATCATGAAGTTTCATGTTGGCAAGTACTTTTTACTCAGAAGCATCCTTCCTTTGGTGCTGCTGCATACACACTGTGTGGAGTTTTGAGATCATCAGAGTCTTCTCTTCTAATGCTAGAAGCTTAGTGTCAAACTTAGGGGTCCACAACTGTTTTACCCATAGCTTTGAATGGAAATTAAACAAAACCCATGTATCTTTCATCTTTATGTAGTGACAGAAGACAGCAGGTCATGTTTTACATGAGCTTAACTGAGGGCCTCTCTGAAAAGCCCATGCACTAGTATGTGTATCATGTGGAACAAAGAAGAGAAATTCTGGTTCTATGTCCAGTTGCTGAACTAAGATCATATTGAGCCATAGCTGACCTGATTGAGTGCTGGAATGGGTGGAAACAGACTCTTGAGCCAGGTAAGGCCAGGATGGCAAGAAGCTTGCTTGTGTGTGAGAGCACAGCAGAAATACCTGGAGATCTGTTGAGAGATGGATGAGGAGCCAGCTGAGAGCTTAGGAGTAGCCAACAGACAAACATGAGCCGCTTTGTTGCAGGAATAAAGTAGATGAGACCTTCTTCAGAGAAGTAAGAGAAGACTCATGTCTACTGTCCATGGTCTTCCTGGCAGACCTGTTTTTTCTGGACTCCAGTATCTGAAGGAGCTACAAGAAAGCTGGAGAGGGGCTTTTGACAAGGGTTTGTAGCGAGAGGACAAAGGGTAATGGCTTTATACTGGAAGAAGGGAAATTTAAGCTAGACATTAGGAAGAAATTCTTTCATGTGAGGGTGGTGAGACACTGGCACAGGTTGCCCAGGGAAGTTGTGGAAGCCTCATCCCTGGGAGTGTTAAAGGCCAGGTTGGATGGGGCTCTAAGCAACGTGGTCTAGTGGGACCTGTCCCTGCTCATGCAGGGGGATTGAATCTAGATGATCTTGAAGGTTCCTTCCGCCTCAAATCTTGTCTCTGACCTGAAAGATGAATTCACCATTTTGGAGTTATCTTAGAGAATGCTAGTTTGAAAGACATGTTTTCCATCAATAAAAGTCAGCACAAACATCTTTACAGTCCAAGGCATAGAAAGGGTGTTTCAGTGGATTTCAAGTACCTGATTATAGGTTTTCATTAATTCTTTTAGACACTTTTTATACATGTATATGTGATGTGTTTTTTCTTTCCTCTCTAAGTGGAAATATAATTCCCACTAGCATCTAGTTACATGTTTCTGATAACAGAAAAGTACTAGTTCTTGGAGCTACTTTGAGTACTAGCACACTTCTCAGTGCTTTTCCGATGCACAAACAGGTTTCAAAAAGATTACAGCCTGGACTGTGCAACACTTGGGAAATGCAGGTGCTTTCTGTGGTGAATTCCAAATAAAGTCTTTTCTTTGGTGAAGACATTTGATTTGTTTCATACTTTAGAAAAATTCTGGGCACATAACCTGGCTAGAGATATTTGCTTTCTCCTTTCTTGTATATTTTTTATCATTTAAAAGCTTTGGTTTCAGAAGAGCAGCAACAGACGCTTTCAGCACTAGGGCTAGATGTACCAGAGCTGGCTTTGAACTGCAGGGTACAGATCTAATTACACAGCTTGTAGCTGTGGAACAGCTTCTCTCTATTCTAAATTACTTTTCCTAACTTACTTGCATAATTTAATGCACAGAGATTTTGCCACTGAAATATAATATTCTGTGACACAGTTAGGACAGCCTAAATTAACCCTCTTAAGACTAGATTGCTGTCTCACAATGTATTTATTAAATGCTTTCCAACTTCATTGAGGGGGAAAAACATTCAACAAGATACCAATTTTTAGCTAGGGCTGGTTCTTTACAAGCGTATTTGTTGATGTACAAAGATTACAATTAAACATTAACCTTAAGATGGGGCACCTCTTACCAGCTAATAAAACAGTCCATTTTTTTAAACCAGACTTCACATCTGTCTGCCTCTCACTGAGGAGTTCTTTTTATTGTCAGCAATTAGTGCAATCATTCTAAATCTAAAAATCTGATCAGGTGTTGATATGTGATCGTGAAATACATAACAGTTAATGAATTCAAGTGTGTATTATTAGTTTAAAAACAGTGGGAGGTAAATTTCATTAAGAAAATGTCCTACACATCTGAAAAGCAGGTATCTTTCTGTAAGAACTGTAGAAAGGCTTCTGTGTAGAGGACAGTTTTACATTGCTTGTTTTCTTAGTTATTGTTTACATAAGAAGGTCTTATGCCTTTCTGAACGAATTATTGCTATTAGTTCAGACATTGTCTTCTGTAAAAAAAGCCATATAAAAGGTTACAAGAATTTCAAATGTGTTCATTGACCAGTGAATAATTTGAGGGTTTTTATGGATTCGACTTTTATTTCTTTTAGTTCATTTAGTGCAAGAGATTTAATATGGTAAAGAAGTAATTCTGTGACAGATCACATCTTTATTCCAAAACAGTAAAATCATGTGATGCAAACAATAGAGAATAATAGAAAAGAGATGGTCTGTTACATAGGACAAAGAAATACTTCCCTGAAAAATTTTATTTTGTCTTTGCCTCTGACTGTTCATGTCTGATGGTATAGAAGCTGAAGATGCTGAAATAAAAAATTTCAGAAGTTCATACTAATCAAGGCTTCTAAATTTGGAGAATTATGACATAGGAAGCGTTGATCTGATAATTAGGAGTATTGGGTATTCGTGGCTTCAAAGGAGTTAACAGAAGTTCTGCTCTGAGTTTATCAAATCATGTATAGGAAGCAGTAGGATCTCACATCTTGTTTCACACTCAGTGAATACATTTAACCTTAGTTTCACTTGCACAATGGGAATATGAGAACACAATGCTGTATATGTTATTTTCTTGGTGTTACATAATCCTGACTTCTTTTAATTATTAACTTCACAGCAAATCCATTATGGAATTGTTAATTCTTGAGAGTAGAGTTTGATCAGAGTATGCTAGATAAAACAAGATAATGTATCTTGTAAAACAAGAGTAAGCTAGATAAAACCAAAATCTTGATTCATTAATTGAGCATTGTCTGTATCAGACAGAATGCGGCAGGTAAAGTTTCAGTGTAAGAAGGGAGATTAAATACAGACTGTGTTTGTTAAAGACTGACTTCCAAATTTAGTACTGTCCTGTTTTGCATGGTAGCCCAGCCAGCTCCTTCAGGTCAGGGTTGGCAATTTCAGGTTGGTTTTGGGTTTTTTTCATTTCTCCTGCCTAGCTACTATTCCTAATGGTGTACTTGAAATATCTTCCAGTTTCCTGTCAGAGAAACAGTCTGCTTGTTTTTTCTATTCTTGTGGAAAACCCAGCATGGAATTGCACTTGTCCTGTTTAGTACCAGCTGCCTGTGGACAGAAGCTTTAGAAATCATAACTGAAGTTTTATCAAGTCTATGCCAAGCCTCTCTTAACTGAAAGCAAAAACATATGCTCTTTAAATATTAACCCCTTGGCTCACTGAGTAAATGGAGTAAAAAAAGTATGTTGACACTCCTTATGGCTACAGTATATTTTTCTGTATAGTTCTGGATATCAGAAAGAATTTTTCAATATTATTAATTTATTCGATATTTTTTTTTAGTATAATGGTTAAAATAAAAGATAAAGGGACCTTAGAGCATAAAGTGCAATGTAATCCCAATCCATCTGTCTTGCAGTTCTTGAACCGTCTAAACTGATTGCCTCCTAGTATGAAAAAAGCTCCCAGAGTTGTTTCTGAACATACACTATGGCAGGAATAATAGAATCATAGAACAGTTTGTGTTGGAAGAGACCTTAAAGATCATCTAGTTCTGATCCTCCTGCATGGGCAGGGACATCTCCCACTAGACCAGGTTGCTCAAAACCCCATCTAACCTGACCTTGAACACTCGCAGGGAGGGGGCATCCCCAACCTCCCTGGGCAACGCGTTTCACTGTCTCACCACCCTCGCACAAAATAATTTCTTACTAATGTCTCACCTAAATCTCCCCTCTTCCAGTTTTAATCCATTACACCTTGTCCTCTTGCTACAAGCCCTTGTCAAAAGCCCCTCCCCAGCTCTCCTTAGCCCCTTCAGGTACTGGAAGGGCCACTAGGAGGTCTCCTTAGAGCCTTCTCTTCTCTAGGCTGAGCAGCCCCAACTCTCTCAGATTGTCTTCATAGCAGAGGTGCTCCAGCCCTCAGATCATCTTCATGACCCTTCTCTGGACTAGAGACCTTAAAGATCATCTAGTTCTGATCCTCCTGCATGGGCAGGGACATCTCCCACTAGACCAGGTTGCTCAAAACCCCATCTAACCTGACCTTGAACACTCGCAGGGAGGGGGCATCCCCAACCTCCCTGGGCAACGCGTTTCACTGTCTCACCACCCTCGCACAAAATCATTTCTTACTAATGTCTCACCTAAATCTCCCCTCTTCCAGTTTTAATCCATTACACCTTGTCCTCTTGCTACAAGCCCTTGTCAAAAGCCCCTCCCCAGCTCTCCTTAGCCCCTTCAGGTACTGGAAGGGCCACTAGGAGGTCTCCTTAGAGCCTTCTCTTCTCTAGGCTGAGCAGCCCCAACTCTCTCAGATTGTCTTCATAGCAGAGGTGCTCCAGCCCTCAGATCATCTTCATGACCCTTCTCTGGACTCTCTTGAGGAGCTCCTTGTACTTATGTGCTGGAGGCTCCAGAACTGTACACAGTATTCCAGGTGGGGTCTCAAAAGAGCAGAGGGGCAGAATCACCTCCCTGGCCCTGCTGGCCAAGCTGCTTTTGATGCAGCCCAGGATATGGTTGGCCTTCTGGGCTGCAAACTCATGTTGCCAGCTCATGTTGTTTTGATTGCTTTTAGGTAAAAGGCTCCAGTTCTTATTCCAGCACTGTTGTCATTCTCAGCAGTGTGAGAAACATGAGAAAATATGTCTCATAAACGTTTTGATTAGTGTTTTCATGGCTTATGAATATTGTATCAGTGATTCTGCTGTTACAGTGGTAATATTCCTGTGGGCAGTAGTATCCTATGAGAGTTGCAGTAGTTCTTTTTTATTTATTTGTTTATTTTTTATTCTGTTCAATTCCCTGCCCAATACCCTGGACTGTATAATTTTATTTCTGCCAAGAATTCAATTTTTTCTGGGAAATTTCAGTTGATTTTATGAACTTATTTCTTAAGGCATTTTGGTCTTTTCTAGTACCCCTCTCAGCTGTGCTTTTAACGTCTGCATTTCTTGAACTCGTATGTATGGTATCTAGCATCTCAAGTAGATGACTGCAGGTGTGCCCAGTTCTCTGTAACTGTTTCATTGGTAAATCTTCCATAGTGCTACTTAATATTTTTTGTCAGTTCTTAGGTTAATCCTCAAGTCTGTCAATGCTTCAAATAAAATCAAGGCACCAGACTTTGGAAGGGGGTTCAGATTCTTTACTACTGAGACAAACTGATTATTGAGTGATGTGATTTAAAGTGTTAATTGAAGTGGTCAATAGCCACGACGCAGTTATACAAGATACTTACATTTGTATGTTTGTGTGATACTCTAGAGCAAAGTGTCAGCTATTAGATTTTATGTTTCTACTGAAGTTCATTTCGAGTTTCTAGTATTTCTGGATGACTATTGAAGATTAGGTATGAATGTTACTGCTTCATCCACCAGTGTACAACTTTTATCACATTTTCATCCCAAGACAGAGATTGTATGACATGTTTTTTCAAGGTGAGGTAGACCTAAGGGCAGGGAAGAAACCTGAAAAATAACAACAGTTTTTCTTCTGACTCTTAAAAATAGTTTTGCCTTGTGTTTTGGTGTTGCTTTGTCTTAGTAGGGCCAGGACATCATTATGACAACTTCAGAATGTCATTTCCTAAAGTCTCTGAGTGACTGTGACTGGAACTAAGAGGCATTTTCCTCACTTACAGTTTCATGAGTGAGCTCTATACAAGCATTGCAGTTGCTGTTCATTAATACAATAATAGAAAGGAAAATTCTACAATTAAGGGCCTGTTTTCTACTATCAAGTTTTCTGTGACTCTCTCCTTTATGTAACTGTAGTGAATTACAGTTTTCCCTGTTCTCATCTCCCAGTACAGCTTTTTTACCCCTCCTCCCCCCCTTTTTTTTTAAGTAGATGTAGGCCACTAAAGTGTTACATCTAGGGGTTTTTTTAATCACTCTAACTTGTTCAGTTTGAGGTTACCTCCTAATATGACTTTTTCTCTGTATCTTGTTTAAACAAGCCATAAAGAGCTACACCCTAGTTAGTGAGGAGGTTTATTGGACATAGATACACACCTGTGTGCAGATTTGCTTGCTGCTTTTGACTTGCAGATTTGTTTGGCAAACTTTAAAAAGCATTGTTACATGGAGCTGCTCTTTTAGCTTTGTCCTTCTAGCCATACAACTCCCACCCACTCAAACAAAGAATCAGACCACACTTCATTTGGTCTTTGGTTAGGAATTTTTAAAAGGTTAGGAGAACCAGTAAGATATTTATTAACATTGTGTCAAACTATGCAGAAAGGTATTAATCTGTGTTTGAACTTAATTAATATTAATGCTATGTAAACACTATCTTAGAGTTGCCATTGTAGACTTCAGGTGGAGGTTAGGGACTTCAAAATTAATGCAAGATTGAAATAAAATAGAATCTAAAAACTTAAAATACAGTGTAAAACCAATTAACAAATCTTTAATCTCTCTGAAGCAACATTAGTTTTCTGCAGTACATGATGTATTACGTTTTTTTGGTGTTGTTCCTATGGGAATATTTTGTAATTAAAGTGATTTTTGTTTATTGATTGAGACTTTTGATACTTCTCATCAGGCCTGTTTCTTTCTGTCTTAAGGTGATGGTGTTTGTTCATGCTAGAAATGCAACAGTACGGACTGCTATGGCTCTTCGAGAAAAAGCAAAAAACAATGGTCATATTTGTCACTTTTTGTCACCCCAAGGATCAGATTATGGACAAGCTGAAAAACAGGTAAGTGAAATAATTGATGTTGGTAATCATTACCATCCTAGAACTGATGTTTTAATGAGATAGTCCAGGATGGGAATAGGTGAAGCATTTTTGAGCTTCTGGGAAGATATATTTTGCTCTGAAGGGACATGTGGAATTGCTGAATTGAGTAGAGGAAAAGAAGGAATAAGGGTGAAGAAGTGCTGTTACTTCTGTTTTTTTAAACAAAAGCTGATAATAGGTTGTGTTTTATGCAACCAGTACCACTTGAGAGTAGCTTTCATGTAATCTTCAGCACAGGAAGTCCCTAAACCACAAATTGCCACAATTTGAGAGAGTACATACATCGTGCTTTTTGCACTCTATTCTAAACACCTCCACCTGTCCACTCCTTAAGAAAACTTAAGACAGAAAACTGTCTTAAAGTAATCATCTGACCTAACCTGTAGATTTACCACCTTTCCAAAACTTTGTGACTTTCCTCATGAATGAACTAATGGTGAGCAATCAAAAGGTAATCTATTTGAGAGGCCTAAGTGGGAAAGCCATTTGAATCTCACAAGGGTTAGTTCCCTTAATCTGGTCTTCCTAAAAATGTGTATAAGGATCATAAATTATTGTAGTATGTTGAGCAGTGTCCAAGTACGTGCCAGCTGAAACTATATATTTTTATGCATTCCAGTAGTTTTGTCTTTGTATGAATTGAGGTAGTTGACCTCCCTGTTTTTTATCTAATATGTGACATACAGAAGTAACTGAGTCTGCAACAACTTCTTTTCATCTGTTTGAGCAATATGCCAGTATTTCTGTTGAGAGAATATTTCCAAAACAATACTTATCATAGAATCATAGAATCATAGAATCTTAGGGGCTGGAAGGGACCTCGAGAGATCATCTAGTCCAACCCCCCTGCCAGAGCAGGGTCACCTAGAGTACATCACACAGGAACTCATCCAGGTGGGTTTTGAATGTCTCCAGTGAGGGAGACTCCACAACCTCCCTGGGCAGTCTGTTCCAGTGCTCTGTCACTCTCACAGTAAAAAAATTTTTTCGGATATTCACCTTGAACCTCCTATGCTCCAATTTACACCCATTACCCCTTGTCCTATCACTGGTCATCACTGAGAAAAGCCTAACTCCATCCCCCTGACACTCACCCCTTACATATTTGTAAACATTGATGAGGTCACCCCTCAGTCTCCTTTTCTCCAAGCTAAAGAGACCCAGCTCCCTCAGCCTTTCCTACTTAATTCAGTCTTGTATGTGCCATTTACATCTGGTGATATAAGTTGATGTCTAAAGGTAAGAGTTAACAGTGTCTTGTTGATATTCCTTGAAAAATAATGTTCTTTCTCTCTCCCCAAGTAAATAGGAGAACACTGGGGATATACTTACTCATTGTAGGAAGTTTAATGTATGTATAAGGTGCCTTCTCTCACTGGCAAATGTGTTGATAAACTCTTAAATATTTTGGACCTCTATCAATTAAAAATTTTCAGAGGATTTTAGATACTGTGTCTGCCTTTAGGTCTAATAAATACATTAACTTATTTTATGCCTCTAAAGAGAATGTGAAGTGATTCATAGACATTTGAAATCTGGGTATTTTTTTAATTAGCTCATTTTCTGTTCCTTATAGTAGTTGTCTTACCATCTTTAGATCATATGCTGCCAGCCAAAATAACACATTCAATCAGCTGTTTGTTCCCAGTAACAATTTTCCATGAGGGAGTGAGCTGTTGGTTGCCAGAATTTGCCCTGCTGGGGTATCCTGGTTGTGACCAGCCTCTTTCCTGACTGCTCTTAAGCTTGGGCGGGAAATTCTAGAGTCATTGTATTGTAAAAGGCATTTTGAAAGGTGTGCTAGTCTACAGTACATCAACAGGAAGAATCAGCCCTGTTTATAGCACTTCTGACTGCTTCAGAAAGTGATGTGTACTGTGAATGTCTTTTGATGTGATACTGTGGGGAATGGTCCACAGATACAGTACTTGCTAGTTGTGACTGTAGCAGGCAGGTTACATCTCTGAGGGAATGAGTTGTGCTCTGTTAGTTAGGTCTTTGGCTGTGCAGAGATCCACACCCAGACACATGCAGCTCCTGTCTGGTTCAAGATCAGAGCAACAAGGAACAGACAAGGAGGTTAATGACAGATCACTGTCTGTGGGGGGGTAGTGGAGGTGACTTGAGAGGAGCTACTGGCAGAAGTCTCCTCCTGCCAGTCCTTCTATTTTTACGGGAAATTTCAGCCATTTTCTGGGACTGTGATAGCATTTTTCAGGTAACACATGAAGTTCATAGGCTGCTTTCAGATACAGCTTTTTAATCCAGCCAGGCCCCTACTTGGTTTGCTGCTCAAGCAGGGTAGGACTGCAGGCAAATGTTGGCACAAATGCCAATTTTGGTTGCAGTGATTAAGCTCAGTATTCAGAGAAAGGCTGTGGTGATAAACAGTGAGTGTTAGGGCTGTGGTCTTTAGCAGAGCAGTCTTTGGCTTATTCAGAGAATTACGTGGCAGAATCCCCAGGGAATCTTCCAGGAAGTAGAAGAAACTCACTGCTTTTACACAGAAGAAATGGCTTAAATAGGGAGAAGTTCACCTTCAGTGAAAGCAGTCATGACTTAGCATCATGGTGCAGGAACTTGGGAAAGAGAGAGGTAATGAAAATCAATGTTTGTTGTAAGCTTAGCTGTAAATGCTATTAATATATAATGCGAATAAAATATTGTCACTAGATTAATTCATGTAAAATGTACTACTTGTTCTAAACAAATTCCCAAGGGAATTTCAACTCTTTTATGGGGAAGCTACAAGGAACATAAAGCATGAAAATGCAATGTGAGAAATTACAGGCTCTTTCCCAAGAGAATTTGAAAATTTCTTAAGAAGTAGTACTTAGGAAGACAGCAAATGATGAGACTAAATGCAGTTATGAATGAAGCTGATGATGGTTGGCTGGGAAAGCAAGACCGAGTAGTAGGACTCTTAGTAGCAGAACAAATTTATAGCCAAGGACTGATAAGAAGGAAAAGGAGTGAAGACCATAGCAATGAGTTAGAGAGAATTGTGTGCTTCAGCATAGTACACATGACTATCAAGAGACAGAATAATAAATTATTCCAGTGATGTACACAGTACGTCAGATATTCCAGTACATGTGATACACAAATCTTACATTAATGCAAACTGACATTATTTAACTTCTTATGCATGTAAATATGACCTAGATCTTGAAGAATAATATTAATGCTTTTATCGATGTTATTATAATTGTACAAATTACATACTCCAGCATAGTTAAAGGCTTCTTCATTGGCACATAAATAAACTTCGAGTGAGAAAAAAAAAACAGAATGAAGGCCTAGTCATA
>NW_009953302.1:99649-125496 GCF_000747805.2 Chaetura pelagica
CTACACACTTCCAATTGCCCTCTTTCAGGATGTGTTCAACAAAAAAGTTAAATTAATTTAATTTTACTTACTAGAAAAACTAGGTATTTCATAGGTTCTGTCACCTGATAAATACTATCTGCCAAAGGAATTTTTAAGATATGAATAAAATCTAATACTTTTCTCTGTTCATAGGAAACTTGTTGCTGTTTAAAATAAAAATGCACATCACAGGTTGAAATTATTATGCCAGAGCATATATATTTGAGACATATTTTTATTTATATACAGTTACCACAATAAGGATACTAATCAAATAAGATATATACTCTGCCAAGGCAGCAACTCTGCATAAACAATCATCAATAAACATAAAATGAATAATATGCTAGCAACATTTTGCTAAGCAATTAAGGCTGACATATTAAGACTTATGAGTACACCAAAGATTTCGGTGATCAGAGCATGTGGGGGTGTGTTATTAAAACTATCACTGTTCAGTCTAAATTTTCTTCTTCTGTCTTAGCAGTAAATATTTCTAACAGAAGTTACTATAGTAACAGCAATAATGTTCATGTATCTTACCAAAGGGTTTTATAATCACATGTTTTGTCATAGAAACTTTATGCACTCCAATTTTGGAAGACTTCAAAGTGTAACAGATAAAGACACAAGGCACAGTGAAGTCAGGCTGAATATAAAGGTGTGGGGTTTTTTTTCCCTTAAGTTTCTGCTCCCCCTTCAATAAACCCATCCTGTAATTCAACACCTAGGGCAGGAATAGCACTATCTGAAGCATGTGCAATGCACATCTATGTTCAGGTAACCTGAAAGTGTAGGAATTTTCTCCTCCACTGGTAATTCTAGTACTGGAGAAATTTACTAAGAACTTCAGTACCACATTGGTGTACAGACAGGGCCTAAGTGTGTAGGCATTAGTGACTGTCACCAGGATTTATAACTGTTCCTCTTTCTGCCATGACAACTCTTGGGGGCGGGGGGAAGTCAGAAACACTGCAGACACACACTAATGGATTCATAGTTTTTGTGGACAAGAAGGACCAGCTGTTGTGAAATGTTTATAATGTGGTGTACAGAGTTGAGCAAGGCCTGAATTTCTGTTTGAGATACAGCAACAAGGTCAAATTTCAGTCTGAATTGGCCTCCCCCCTACTCTAGACCTAGGATCTTTCCACTTATTTAAATGTTTCACTGTGAGAGTTCTTATTCAATAAAAGAATAGTAAATTGTTACCTGGGATTGGTCAAGCTACTCAGTAAGTCTCTTAATAGCAAATTTCTGGTGTCCAGGAGAGTAGTGGATAGAACATTAATACATACTCTTCCTTAGGCTTTTGCTCTTCAGAGAGATTACTCCTCTCTACAGTCTTTTCAGTCTGACCTGGCACAGCAGTTCATGTGCCTTATGTTATGAATCAGACACATCTTATACAATAAACTGAATATTAACATGATAAAACACATGACTTCTAACAGCTTTTCAGGGTTCTTTTTAAAATCCATTCTCAAAACACAACCTAGGTTCTCTGTTCTCAGATATCTCAAAGCTCAACCTGTAGGTGAGCAAAATGGCACTGTGGAACTGACCTGTCCTTGCAACCATTGCCATTCCTTCAGAGTGCTTTTGATTTGCAAACTTGTACCTTTCTTTAATCAGTGTGATCACATTTCAAATTTTTGGTCACCAATACAAATACGAAATATTCATGGGTGAAATTAGAGAATTTGGATCTCTGAAGAACCTCATTAGGCATTCTGTCAAGTCAAAGTTTCCACATACAGTTAATTTCTTTGATCATCATTGCTTAATTTTAATCTCCTTAATAAGTGAAATTAATTTTATATAGTAGTAAGTTCCCAGTGCCACACCAAATAAATGAGATTTCTGACAGAAGTCTAACTGTATTATATCTATGCTGTGTGATGCAGAATGATTAATTTAAGCTACATAATAACAATATCATGTTTGTCTGACAAGAGCTCTCTTGTATAAAGTGATGTTTATTGGCACAGTTCTCAAAATATCAGACTACAGGCCATTCAGTCTTCCCATTTCATTTGACATGAAAGTTAGCAATACCCAGCAGAGAATAATCTTGGTAATGTAATACAATCCTTATTTTGTATTCTGTATACAGTGTTCACTGTATTGGATGGAGAAGATGTTTAGAAACATCTGAAATCCAGTGTATGACTTAGAAGAATAAGCAATGCCCAAATCATGCATGTTCTAGTCTAGACAAAGCAAGTGTAAGTGAAGGCTACTTGAATACACAGGAGGAACTGAAAAATAGAATGGTAAAAAGCATTGTATTCCTTGCTGGCCTTTGAAAGCAATTTTACTAATCCTCTTAATTATCTGTCGAATGTTGTTAAATTATTAGAAATTAATTTTTAGAGAACATTCATCAAATATTTGAGGTGTAATAATTTGTTTGACATTTAATTATTTCAGAGCAAATCCTCATTTTATTTTTGTTTTACTAAGAACATATCTAATATTTGATATGCCATTAAAAACTATACAAATAAAATGAGGATGTGTATTCAAATATATTAGACTATATTAAATGTCAAACATATATTGAAGTTCCCTATCTTTTTATAATTAGTATGGTTTTTTACTATTGAAAAATATTGGCTAATTATTGCTTGGAGAATGGAATGAAGCTCTTTATATTTCTTTCATGGGATAGTTTATTCAGTAGTCCTGCTTAAAGGTCAGAAACAAAATTCAGGAGATTATGTGGTCCCAACAATTGATGGTTTAAAGAAAAATGTGATCTGTATATAGTGATCCTACTGCTTTAATGAATCCTGAGCTGTGGAATTTAGTATGAAGAGGGAAATAAATAGACCTTTAGGTTTTAGAGAGGCCTATTTACTGAGAAATAAATTATGAACAATAGAAAAATGCCTTCAGGGTTTTTTGCAAAATTCCTGTATATTAGAGTTAACTTAGGCATTAACTGTTGTAAACTGAAATAAAAAGTTGTCAGAAACAGTAAACTATTTCTTTTTGCTTTTCTTGACCTTTAAAAAGAAAAAAAACATCTGAAGTTTGATTTATATTTGTTATGATAGTTACTTTTTTGTGTCACTTTAGAAATTGTATTTGTGCAGCCTTGGACTTGTAGTCCTGTTTTCTGTTTGTAGTTCTCTGTACCCCTTTACATTTTATACAGTCTACTGGGATTTTCTAGTGGTTTTACTATTAATCAGAAAATATAAAATAAGCATTACCAATTTAATTCCATTATCAACTATCTGAAGATCAGTCTTTGATCCAAGGATTTCAGAGTTGTTGGCTTGTCTCTTGAGTTCTGACAGTTACACCATTGGAGAATCAAACAACAGTGCCTTGCTATCCTGTGAAAAATAAAATGGACCGTTTTTTTCTGCTAATCTATGGGCTTGATCATATATTCTGTTTTATCTATCATGAGGCTTCACCTGATGTGCAAAAATGCTTAGTTTTATTCTGTTTACCACTAGAAAGCTGCCTCATGAATATTTCTTCTACTTCCAGAGGCTGGGCTGTGTTAGTAATGGCACTTCTAGAAGCAAAATAGGTTGGGAAAACTTTGTCTAGAATGATCTCTGAGGTTGAAAATACAGCTGACAGGAGTGCTAATGGTTTGGTTCAAGGAACTACAGAAAGGCTTTTTACACTTTTTTGCACAACTTTTCAGCAATTTCAGAGTTATTCAGGTTAAAATTGGTGATGGATTTGATCACTGTAAATGTAAGATTTAATACCTTTTCTTACTAATCCTCCATGGAAATGCTCTGACAAACTGTAAGAGAATGTGTTGCTTCTCCTCAGCTTTGGGGATGTGTTAGTGTCCCTTTTCATTGTTGATGATAATTTCCTATTAATACTAAATGTGCTCAGTAAGATCATTCAAAACTGTTGTCATATTTATACTATGATTAAGCTTCTTTCTTTAAATGAAGGTTATCACAGCCTCCTGCAAGGTATGTGCAGTATTTGCATTCAGTCAATTCAGGTCTTAAGGTAAATACATTTTTTAAAATATCTTTATCAGGATGCTAAGTCTGTCATATAAACTATAGTAGTACCTAGAAAGGTTGGATCAGATGATCCTTGAGGTCCCTTCCAACCTGGCATTCTGTGATTTGTGCCTATATATTTAGAAACTGAAAATCAAAGTTGTATTCTGTGAAGGAATATTTTTGATTGTTTGATTTAAATCTAAGATTGTTGGGGTTTTTTATGTCTTTGATCAAAAAATACACTGAAACTTCTTTCTTTCTGGATATGGGAACAATATCAGGTTCATGGAGGTTCCTTGATGTCAGGCTATGACATTACTTACTGTCATGAGTAACTCCAACAAGTTACTGGATCGATTCTGCACTCACAGAAGTTTGCACAGTGTGTAATAGCAGATGTGTATTTTTTCCTTTAAAATTTACATAAATGTTGATGTCACTGTAAAACTAAATTATTTCAATATAAATACGTGCATGTTTTAGAGCTGTAGTTTATTTAACTATGTTCCTATGCATTCTTAGCTATTTCTTACATGAGAATTTCTTGATCTGCTTGTCTTTCCTGAAGTTTTAACTTCATTCTGTGTTGCTAACAGAAAAGTCATGCATCATTCTTTTTTCTTTTGACTGGAAAAAGCCCCTTTCAGTTAGCTGCTATAATGTTTTAATGTGTAATCCATTTCAAAAAGGAGTTTGCTGTGTCTTTTCACAGTAGTTATGAACTGGTAGCTTCCCTGGGTATGACAATTTCAACTTGAAATCCCATCATTTTTTAAAGTATATATGGATATAAGGCTGTGCTAATAGTAAAGAAACACATTTCAAAAGAAAACTTCAAAGCCATTCAGAAGGGAAAAACAAAAGCAAATGCCATTATTATTGTTTTCATATTCACAAGGAAGCAGGACTACTACTATCTTTCCACTTCCACACCATGGTTTACTACCTACTTTTGTTTTTTGCCAGTGTTTGCTTTTACCATGTGTAAAGAAGTTCAGTTATATATTAAAAATAGATAATATTACTTGAGAAGATAAAGCTCTCTTTTCTTCATATTTTCTTCTGTCATTTAGCAAGTACAAAGGCTGGAAATAATCTAGTCACTTGTGAACACTCCAGCAAGAGGAAATTATAAGATAATATTAAAGTCAGCATAGGTATTCTCTGCCCTAGCCCCTCTTCTGCCCTCCCTCAAAGAGCTTGGCTGGCTCAGCTGTTTTTAATCCCTAGGGATTGTTCCAGTTAATAAATTAAAAAAGAAATGCTTAATTTACTAATGACCCCTAGGTCTTGCAGTCCTTTTCCAAGACGTGCCAGTTAGTTCTTGGCTGCAATGCATGATCTTGTGCAATATGTTCACAGCCAGACTGTAGACAATAATCATATTTTTCAGGTATGTTTTCTTTATAGGGTACACCAAACCATACTGGCAAATGGTTCTGGTCACATGTAAGTAGCTTATCATAGAAACCATATGCTGACTAGATAATGGTATTTAAAGAGATCCTATCTACTTAGGAATTCATTTGTCAGGAAATGGTGTAGCTGGAGTAATTATTAGCAATGAAGAGCAATGGTTGAAAAGTTAATAGGAATTTGTGTTTTTTTTCTGCTTTGTGCTTGTTGAATGTTCCTTGTTGATGATTAGTTGTACTTTTTATTTCATGGTAGTCATTTTCAGATTTGATACTGTTCAGTGATGGATATTCTGATAGAAACTATATATATTATATACTATATATATATTATAAACTATATATTTTATTTCTTTTAGAGAAGCTAAACAGTTAATTTTTGAGGTCCAGTGAATTTTATTTGATTTTAGTTTTTTTTTCTAGCTTCACAGTTGATTTATAAAGGATTATTGCAGGAGTCTCAAACTGCTGTTCTTTGGAGTTACAGCTGAAGGTTTGAGTTTTTTAAGTTGTTGGTCGTTGCTTCAAAGATGCAAACCATCACAGAACACGCTTTGTAGTGGCCTTTCCTGAAATAAAATTCATAACAAAGCAAGTAGTTCACAGTTACTCTGTGGAATAAGTCTGTGTGCCTTCTTCTAGGCTTATTCAATGTTTTTACTTCAAAATACCATGATTAACTGACCATGTTTCTTTTGCTTCCTGAGGATTTGTGTGGATTTGTTTATATTGTTAAATGATAAATATATAGGATATCTTTAACTCAAATTGGTTTTAATTGGCTTTTTTGACCTGGCATAATTGAAAATTACACGTTCAGAAATACCTAACTTCATAGAAAACATCACTGCAACATATGAAACTATATTACCCTCTCTCTTTAAAACCATTGTTAGAATAAGTGCAGTTAAATTAATTCACCTGTTGCTTGAAATACTGTTCACTTAGGAATGGATAGATTTCCTCCTGTTAAGCCCAGACTGCAGCAAACACTATTTTTTCCCAAGGTACAATCAGATGCTTGAGTCAGTTTTTCATTTAGCAAACATGATTTTCATACCAGATGGAAAAAAAATAGTAAATTTCACTTCAGTTCATAATCTTAATTTCATTTACTTCAAAATAAGCAAGCTTTCCAAATACAGTTAATTTTGATTATGGCTTGATGGAATTGTTTAGCTACCTATACTTACCATTTTAGTTATTATCCACTTTCCATTTACAGCCCCCCCAAAATACCCTAATTTAGGCAAATTTAGTTAGACTTTTTGACTATTCCTTTAGTTTATTTGCACAATATGTAGAGTAGATCAGAACTGGACAGAGCTATTTTTGTGCTGAAGTTTGCAATGATGTCTTAGTTATAATGAATTTTGAAGGAATGAGTAAAATTTCTGCGCACTTTTAAGAATTTTAAATAAAAGAGCAATTAGAAGCAACCATTAAGAGTGAGGGGATTTAATTTGATCCACAGTCAGTCAGTACCACATGCTGAGAGCTGGAGGTGCTTTGGAGAAAACAAAATAGATTAAAAAATTATTAATGATACTTTCGGAAAGTCATTTTTTTCTAGAGAGCTACAAATATTTATTGCCATACAATTTTTTTCTGGTTTAAGTTGTACTGTGTGTATGGTCAGTCTGGTTTTTAGTATATCCTATATATGTTTTATATTACTAACACTTCTCCATAGTAGGAGGCCAGAAGATATGAAAGCTTTGATACATACCATGTTTAGTTTTATCTTCTGGTTGCTTTGAATTCATCTTAAGCTCCTTTGAAATGGCATTTCAAAAGCCAGCCAAGGTTTCAAAGGATACCTGCTTGTTGGAAATCATTGTCCTGGAGAAAAGCATTGTATTGTATAAAACCACAGACAGCTTTAGGATGTACAAATACCATTGTATATCACCCTTAACACAGTGAAATTAGAATTTTGCCTGAAGTTGTCAAATCTCTTTTGTACAACTTAATTCTTTTAGAAACCTCTCTCTGTTGCTAGCAGATTGTTGCATCAAAACCAGCACCAACTGATTCAGATTTCCTAACATAAAAAACTAAAAACCTGTATCATTTTCTTCCCACTGCTGAGATTATAAATTAACATCATATAAATGTGTATTTGGATGCATCTTTGTAAATGTCTCATGTTAGTAATTTTAGTCTCATTCGACCAAAATACAGAAGTAGAACTTAAAGTTATTTGTTAGTGGGAACTACACTAACACCATCATGTTTTTGACAAGTCTAGAGTATACACAGACTCTGCATGAACTATAAAAAAAAGGGTGGATAACAAAAATTGAGCTTACTCTGTATTATGGAATGAAAGTAAAATAGCTAAAAAAGCAGGAGGCAGATTTGGAAATGTATGGTGTGTGATAAGGTGCTGGAAGAGTGCAGATAGGTAGACAGCAATAAAAGAAGAATTTCTGAATTTCAGTGATTAAGTAGTAATTCTTAGAAAAATTTGTTTCCCATTCCCATCCCACCAAACATCTCAATAATATCAGCAGAAATAAATCAAAGAATTACTTTTTGTCAATAAAGCTCAAACAATTGAAAATGTAAATTTCTAGAATTTAAAATCTTATTTACATGAATTTCCAAGAAAAATTGTAGGCTTTTGGTAGAAAAAGGTCTTAAACAGATTCATTGTTCTTATTTGGATAAGACATACTGAGAAGCATTGACACTTGGGTAAGTTTTTTTCCTAGGATATTTCCTTCCTGTCAAATACTAATTTTACTTATTAGGTCAACCAACTTGACTAAGAAGCAAGATTTGGTTTATGGTCTTCTGAATGCCTGTTCTGTTGCCAACTGCTGTGGAACAAGCAGAATCTGTTTCTTCTGCAAGCAACAGTCACATATAATATATATCCACTAAATATTTTAAGAAATTCTAAAATCCCACAAGTGCCACGTCCTAGTCTTTACCATATTCCAAATGGAAAAGCCATTTAAGATTAATCCTGTCAACACTTCTACATACTCTAGAATGGAACAGTAAAAGAATATTAAGAACTGGGGTGGTATTTCTTGAACATTTGGACACCAAATGTGTGGGATTAATTGGAATGCGTTTCAGGCAGTGGTTTCGTTCAGCTTCAGACTTGGGTAAAATCATTCTTAACCTGTAAGGAAAACCAGAAAAACAACAATAGCCAAGCAGGACAGATCCTGTTTTGACATATTTTCAGATTATGTGCATATGGCCTGAATATTTTTCCAAAAAATTTGCACAGAACTTTCCAATGTGAAATTTTTTTGGCTCAGAATTTATATATATTTATAATTCACATGTAAAACAGTTCTAATTAAACAAGAAGAAGTTTTCAGCATCCTCCTGACTTTGTAAAAGAGTATTTTGTAGTTTTGATAACCAATAATATTTAGGATATCTTAGCAAAGATTTTTAATATTTAATTTTCTTTAAAGTATTGGAACTTAAATTGTGATTAATTTATAGATTATAGATTATAATCGTGCACTGGTTTTATTATATAAACCTATCAGATCTTGCTCTATCTATATTGCTATCAACTATTAGTTAATCAGATATTGGTCCATTTTAATTCTAATTAAAAATATAGGCCTTTGTTACCCCTTTAATAAAGGATAGTACCAGAATATAGTGGAGTTGTCATGTTTCTGACAGTGTTTGTGCAGCCAGGGAACCCTGAACCTCTATCCTTCCCAGTGCCTCACCAGCAAGTTTCTCACATTTATGTTTTGTCCCGATTGCAATGGAAGCCAACATGCTGATATATCTTTCCCGTGTGCCCAGCCATTTAAAAATGCCTAATGAAAAGTATTTTAAGCTTTCCAGAAAATATTGTGCAGGTTTATCCCATCTGTCAGAAAGCTATATACGTGATTTCAAAAGTTTATGCACAACCTGTCTGTTGTGCAAACTTGTCCTTTTCAGTGACAGAAGGCAGAAGTTATGAAAATGTGAATTGCTGAGGCAGATCTGGACATAGGCCAGCAACCTCCTTGAATATTGGAAGATTTTTATGAAACTTAGCAAAGGTTCTAAAAAAAAAATTAGGCAGTTATCCATGTTTCCCAATAGATACAGGAGGACTAAGACCAAAATGAAGTTTGTGTAGGTAAAGATAAGTAAAAACATATAGCTTTTTCTAACAATCAAAAATGTCTTCAGGTAAGAAAAATAAATAGGGGTTTTATAAAACTGTAACATAATAGTTGTTACCTGAGGAAGAACGTTCTATATACAGGTACTGATTGTCTTAACTCATCAAGACCTGAGATAGTCTGCCCTGCACATCATTAGTGTACTTGAGACCACTTGAGTTTGCAGCATCTTGGTTCTTTGAAAGGCAATATTTTATGGCTGTGGTTCAGTTTGACTGGCAAATTCAACCTCTGCTTTTTTATGCATCAAAACCTTGAAAGTATCAAGGTTTCTGAATGTTTTATTTTATTTTATTTTTCCAAATAAGTATGTGTAAGAGCTTCTCTAAAAACATTGTCTATTTGAATAATGACCTTGAGCATCATTTTTGAAGAAGCCATGTTTATTTCTGCTAACTACTGTGAGGATCTGTCATTTTCTGCAGGTGGTGCTGGATGATTCACTTTGATTATGATAATGTATTAACAATATGAGATGAAATTTGAATTTGTCTTTTGCAAAACTGTCATATCTGTGTTTAAGGTTGTGACTTCTAGTTTAGTAGTTGGTATGCTAGGGAGTCTTCTCTATCTTAAGATAGACAAAAACTGTAGGAAGTGAGTTCAATGTTGGCTTATAAATTTGGAAGTTCTATAATATTGAGAACTGTTGACTAAATACTAAAAAACTAGCATTGCTTGATCACTTGGATACTAGCATTCGGAGTTTCAAAAGATTTGCAAAGGCCTTTCTAGACTATGTGGAATAATAATAAAAGCAGTTAGCTCAGGAATCAAAAGCTGTTACATCAAGATTGAAAAGTACTGCACATTTTCTGTCTGAGGGTGCATGTGACTTTACACATTATTTTTGTAATCAGATGTAGAATTCCAGTGCAGTCTTAGATTGTAGAGATCACTTAATCCTAGTATTGTGCTACATGTGTTCATCAAGGACAATCATCAGAAATCTGAGTATGAAACCTTTAGCATCATATTGCCATGTTTTCATTTAAACTGTAGTATTGCAGAACAACTGAAGAGAGGCCTAGTTGCTTTGCAGTTGAAGGATCTCATTGAAAAACATATTGAAGCTAAAAGGAAAGAGAATGTTGGCTTCGGAGTAAGCCCAAAGGACACAGTTTAATACATCACAAAATAGTGTTTCATAGAGAAGACACAACACAGTGTTTAAACTTTTTGCAGATGTGGGTTTTCTGCCAACTTCTGGAAGTGGAAGCAGTAAGAAAATGCAGGTTTGTCCCAGTGATTCATGAGTAAAAACACTCATACAGGTTCACCACTACTACTTAAAATTCTTTTAATGACCTGTTGCACGCATAAATTATTTTTCTGGGTTCTTGATTCAATAGTTACAGCGTAATAAAAAGGTGTTTGTACTGCAGTGTAGCACTGAAAACATACTTGGTTTCTTGCT
This sequence comes from Chaetura pelagica, assembly GCF_000747805.2. Classification (NCBI taxonomy): domain Eukaryota; kingdom Metazoa; phylum Chordata; class Aves; order Apodiformes; family Apodidae; genus Chaetura; species Chaetura pelagica. The sequence goes on from NW_009953302.1 coordinate 110,658, forward strand.
CCATGAGCATGTAATTTCAAAACAACTGCTACAGTTACTTTTGGGTCTTCTCTTAGATTTTGTTCCTGTGAGGAGGGATCATATTCCTTGAAGTAACCACCAGGATCTTTTGTCTATCCAAGATGATGGTTAAGGGATTTCTAACCTTTCAGAGTACTGGACAGGTCTGCAATTCTTTACTTGTTTGCCTATCATAGCCCTATTTATTATTTTTCCTACATGGTCCAGTTTAGTTTAATTTCAGATTTCCACACTTATGGGAAAAATTAAGATTAATTGAAAACAGATATATTTATTAAATTGAAGTGACCACAGAAATGGGTTGAAGGTTGCCAACAAAACCCACAACTATTAATAAACCTGCAAAAGGAAAAATAAAATGGTAATTAAGAATTTAAACAGTATAACTAGGGCATATTGGGGAAAAAAGCAAGATGTATAAGATGCTTTCAACTTGCAAATTCATGTTTGATGTAGATGTTTCATGCAGTTTTCATCATGAAACAGATAGTGGTAAGAAAACTAACTTAATCCAGAAACATTAAATAAATTATTTCGGTTGCGTGTATATGAATTCCAGCTATTCAAGAGGGCTCAGATTTTAACAGCTGAGTAGATCTGGTTGGTAGCTGGGAGGGGGCTGAATTTCCCTTGGAAGCAAGAGAATAAGTGAATCTTTCAGACTCGATGGAATTATTTCCCCACTAATTCTTTGTTTAAGGGTTCATGATGTTGAGAACAAATTAAATTTAAAATCTCTTCAAAATATTAGTCTATTGTGGACAAAATCGTTTCTAAGAATAAATAAGGTGAAACATATAACTTACAGATCACGTTCATTTTTAAGAAAACAAGGTGAATTGTGATTCTTCATCATTTCCTTTTCAGAGTGGTAGTTTTCAATGCTGAGCAGTGAGAGCCACCTTGTGGCCATTCTTTTTAATGCGCGTGGATGATGCTGATTTTATCGTAGGGAAAAGGCCATAGTTCATTGTTTCACTTTAGAGCATTTTCAGGAGTGAGGATTGAAGATAAATACATAAGCACGTTCTGCTTCCAGGCATCTAGCCTGAGGTGCAGCTCTCTGGTTGACCTCAGAGATGAGTTCTTTATGTTCTTAAGAAATTTCTGAGATAATTTTTTCTTATTCCCTCATTTCTTCCTTTCCTCTTCTTTTCCTGCATACATTAATGGATTAATGTATAAAACACAAGATAAGTTACATGTGTAATAAGTCTACTCTATATGATACTTGTGTGTATATATATGTACAAAATACATGTATAATAATATAATATGGACTATGTTCACTGTTGCTAAAAAGAATATAAATTCATGGTTTAGAACATTTCATGGTTTAGAAAAGTAACAAAATTAAGATACTTGTGTGTATATATATGTACAAAGTACATGTATAACAATATAATACGGACTATGTTCACTGCTGCTAAAAAGAATATAAATTCTTTAACATTTCATGGTTTAGAAAAGTAACAAAATTTGTCTGACAATTTTAACCATTTCTTTTTCTATATTAGTAATTGTTTTGGTTACTGGAATAACAGTTAATAAATAGAACAATTCAATATATATATCTTTCAAGTTTGTATTTACTTATATGAAATATATGTATTAAATTAGTTTCAGATATCAGAACTGCAATTAGTTAGAGAAAGCACATGAGGATGAATTGATTACTCTTAGACACAGCTTTGCAAAATAGCTTTATCAATTTGTGTCTTTTGTTGGAAGAGAGACATATCAACATTGATGGTGACTATGAAGGGTGTAAACACAGGAATCCATCAGATACAGAAAAAAATCTACTTTCCTGAATTTGATTTTCTGTTCTGTAATATAAAGTGTATACTGTGTGTAAAGTTGGAGGTTGAATCTGTACCAACGCTCTATCAAGCATTTTCTTTGGGGATTCTAGGGGGTGGGAACGGGATTCCACATAAAGTTCATACTTCTTTTGGGTATTAGTGGAAACCTTTTTTCCTCTGTGGCTGAATTTGTACTGAGGACTTTGAGACAACTTCAGGGTATCACAGGCAACTCATTCCATGAAACAGAAAACTCAAAATGTACTCTCTAATGTAAAATAACTGTAGAAATTTGCACAGATCAGAAGAAAAAAGTCACTTCAACATCTGCTGTTCTTTTTTGTTGTTGGGGAAAACTGAGATTAACTAGGCTTTTAATCCCATACTTTGTCTGACAACAATGGTTTGGGAACATTTCAGTTATAATATATTCTTATTAACTTTGTCTCATCGGAGAAAACTGTTTCTTGCCAATCATATAAGTAGCATTATGACCTGTACTTGCTGTGGTGATGACAGATTCTGTGAATGAATTGCATAATTTTGCCCATGGCAGAGGAAGCACTATGGGAATTGTATTTGGGGTTTCTAACAAGAACAAAATTAATTTATGATAAATAATGCTGCCTGATTAAGTTGCCAATGTCACAAAAAAAAGGATATAAAAAGGATATAAGGTATTTTTACCATTATGTTCTTTAGTTCTTTTATGTTCAGGCATTTAAAACTATAGAATGTCTGATCAATTTTCATGTTTAGGGCCATAAACTTTTCAATTGTTTTGTTCAGCTTCTCTCTGATAGGAGATGCTCGGTGTCAGAATAAGTAGGGATTTAATGTGAAGACAGATAATGCGAATTACAATTAACTTGGAATAGTGAGCTATAATTAAGAGCTGTTATTGATATGTGTCATCTGGGAGTGTTGAGACAATGCCACCTGAGTCAGTTAGAATACACATTTGTTGCAAGGGAAAGTTATTTTGAGGTCTATTTTGTCTTCATTTCTTTCTGGGTTAACTCTTGTTCATTAGTCTAAGTCTGAAACATGCCAGTGGAGTGTTTCAAGCCTAAGATCATAGCACACAGATTCTAGGAGACTGCACATGTTAACTACAAACACATGATGTGTCCAAGCTCCTGTTGTAGTTCAGAGCATTTCAGGCAGTGGAGCCAAGAGGATGCCTGAGCTGGTGTCTGAGCAGACATGGGGTGGTCATGGAGCTGGAGGACTGTATGAGCCTTCTGCCTGGTGCTCATTGTGAAGGGTGCTCAGGCTTTTACTTCAGCTGTACAAATCTGCATGTAGACATCTACAGTGTCAGACCTCAAACTGAGCCCTGCCATATCAATCTGCTGGCAAAATGACATGTCTCAAATACTCAGGCAGTTGCTTTAGTTTCTGGGGACATTTCTCTGCATCAGATGGCATTAGGTGGCCCTCTTAAGTTTTAGCAATGTGTAGATTAAGTAATTATGATGGAACTACCTAGTTATCTCAAGTGATGCCTCCTCAAAAAAGAAATAGAGTAGCAAATATTTTCTGTGTTGATCTCAAGATTGGAAAGGCTATGGCAAGAATCTTAAGTCATCAGTCTGGTTATATAAATCTAATAAAAAATGCTGCCTGACATTATCTTTAAAAACAGGCTCAGTAGGCTTTTCTGTAGTGAGAGGTCACTGGGGATAGTAGAGGTAACACCAGTGTTACAGGTTAGCTTAGCCTCTGTGTTTCCACTCTGTGTAAAGTTTCTGTGTCACAGGATACTGACAATTCCATATTTGACCACAAAAAAATCCATTTTGAAAATAAGCTGAAATCCAGATACAAAATTAACAGAAGGAAGTGTGGTTGTTGAGAAGCTTCAGATTTGGATTTGCAAAGTAAAATATTCTTAGATGCGTAAACCAGTTTCTAAAGATGAGTGATGCAGTAGGAGTATTTAAAATACCTGTCACGCTACATCTGATCAAAACAGATTGCAAGAGTCAAAGATTTTCCACTGCTTTTATTGTGATATTAGTTCATAATTCAGTAATTCATCTTGAAACCATTGAAGACTGATATCCTGGTGATAACCCTGTAATATGCATGTGTCCTGGGCTACATCAAAAGAAGCATGGCCAGAAGGTCAAGGGAGGTGATTCTCGCCCTTCACTTAGCTGTTGTGAGACCCCCCCCTGGAGTAACTGTGTCCAGTTCTGGAGCATCCAGCATAAGAAGGGCATGGAGCTCATGGAGAAAGACCAGAGACAGGCCATGAAGATGATCAGAGGGCTGGAGCAGCTCTTCTGTGAGGACAGGCTGAGAGAGTTGGGGCAGTTCAGCCTGGGAAGAGAAAGCTCTCGGGTGACCTCATAGTGGCCTTTCAGTACCTGAAGGGGATACAGGAAAGCTGGAGAGGGGCTTTTTACAAGGGCTTGTAGTGATAGTACAAGAGGTTTTAAAATGTTATTACTTCAAGTGGTAAATTATATAGACATACTAATTTTAAGGCAGGTGGCATTGTTTACTGTTTTATTTCCTCCTAGAGTCCTGACAGCCCAACAAATGCAGCATTACAAATGTACGTTTGACTTTTAGGTGAAGTGTTTTATAAATCTTTTCAGATTAGGCTGCTCCTTTTCAGATTAGGAGCTGTGAGATGAAAGGCACTTTTAAGGAGAGGTAATGCATGAAGGATGTAATGATTTGAACAGATAGGACTAATAATTGTACAGAAGAAAGACTTAATAAAATTAAAGGATTAAAGAAAATGAAGCTCACTATATGGCATCTAACACTTTTCAACAGTCATTAGCACTAATGTGTGCATGATAAGTAAACGGAGTATGAAAAATGGAAATGAATCAGGGTTGAAGATGGACTGTGGAAGCAGCACAGCAGCTTTCCTCTCACCTGCTTTGTGCTGCTATGCTCTGCATCGAGTGAGAATATAACAATCTCCTTACTTCTTCCCACACCAGGTGATTTAGTGTCTGTGGTATGTTTGATACATGAGATATTTTCTTAAATTTCTCTGAGATCTGTCTGCCCTTTGCGTAAGACCTTTAAATTTAGCTTACTGAAGAAACGTTTTAGCCTGCTTTAAAATAATGGTATATGAATTACAGTATCATAACAACAGTGAGCACCTTGGTTTTGACAGAGGATTTCTAATCTAGTTGACAAGCCCCAGACAAAGTAGAATGATGAATTAACATAAACGTGGATTTTTTTTTCTCTAATATTTGTAAATATATTATAAAAATTACTTGTACAAGAAAATAAGCAATCTTTTGCTCAAAATACTGGAGAGGACATAGGTGCATGCTTAAGGAACTGCAGAGGTAGAAAACAGTTTTTCAAAGCCAAATGTAATTGTGCATAATTGTCTTAATCACTCGTAGTTTTTAAACTTTCCAAAGCTGCTAACTTGCAGGCTTCATGAAGTACAAAACAATGTTAGCAAGTGACATAAAATATTAGGACTATAAATGCTGGATTTGTTGTTTCGGGTTTTTTTCTAAGAGAGGAGGGTAATAAAACTTTTTTCAGTAAATGAAGTTTCTGAGGTCTGTGGGAAACACCCTACATTTGAGCAGGATCTGGCTGTAAAATAGAACTCTGGAGGTGACTGCACAGTGCTCCTTTCTTGCATCAGCTGGTTTCCTCTGGCAGCAAGCCTAATAGCTGCCTTGGTTTAACTGACAATCTGTCTCTAAATTCTTCAGTCTGCTGGCCAAGAGAGCAGAGTAATATAAATGTTCTTGTTTCATCACTTATTAGGTACTACTTATGTGCCCTTTTAGATGTGTAAGGACATCGTGTTACCTTTGAAGCTGAACGATGTTTGATAGTCCACAGGCTTCACAGGTCCACTCTAAGGTTTCAGAACTTGAGAGAGCAGCCTGCTACTCATTTGGAATACAACTAGCAAAAAAGACAACATGGTTGTCAAATGTGTTGATAATAATCAGATGAAGCTGTTGATAGTCAGTGGGTTTTTGTCTTGAAGGTACTGTGGAAAAATGTATGTAACAGTAAGGTGGGGAGATGATTCTGGGCAAGAGATGAGGTTATGGAAAACTGATGGGACATGCATTTGAGTTGGGACAGGGGCACAAGGACTGTAAAATTCATAGGAAATGAGGTTTCACTGGTCCAACCGCTTAAAGATTTCTTAAGAGACTTTTTTGTGTGTTACTACTTTATCACATAAATGAAATCATTATAACTTCTTATAATTAATCAGAGAATAATATACGAACATTGCAATCTGAAACCATATAAACATCTAAAATTGTTCTTGTCATTCTAAGTGCTTGTCTTGTAAGATTTAGCATTGAGTGACACTGAACTACAAAGGATTACTAACGAATCCTTGAAATAATCTTAAAATAGCAAAGACGCAGAAGGAATAAAATGTCTTTAGTTCTGAGACTTGTTGAATATTACTAGCACACAAAATTAGGTGCTTGCTAGTTACATAAAGAATTTTCTTATAGGTCTTCATATTACATGGCTATCAGGGAAATGATGCTGCACATGGTCTAGTTTGTTGTTTTTTTTCATGTCTGCTCTTATGTTTATCTCTTCTATACTATAGGGCAGAAGCTAGAAAAGTGATAAAGCCAAGCCGCACTACTAAATCAGAAGACATTTAATACCTAGGTTTCATCTCTCAATTTATTTTTCCTGTTTTAAGATACATTTCTGCTTTTCATGGTCCTACATATTGAAGCCAGTCTAAAACAGTTTGAAAGCCCTGTCAACTATTAATTCACACTGCACGTTGCCAACCACCTATAGCACTTATAAGAGAAATTCCATTCTTCTGAAGAATCCTCAATCTGTTACTCTGCATAGCTGTGAAGTTGTAGTGGACTGTTATGGTTTAAATGTTGTATGAGAAATTTGCTTAATGTTCACAAATTGATTTTTTTCTTTTAATAATGTCTCAGTATAGCCTTGAAGGAGTTGCACTAAAATTCATGGTATCTAATAAAGAAGCTCTAGCTATATTGGAAAGATCTTGAAGACACTTGCAACTATAATTGTCGCAGAGTAAAAATGCATCCAGTATTATCATGGCTCATCAGGGTGGCAGTTTTGAGTACTAAGAAGCAAGGAGGTGTTCTCAAATGTAACATATTTTTATGGAAACCATGCAGTATCAGTTTCCTGTTGAAGCAGAAATATTGAAATCTTTGCACAGTTAAGCACAGCAACAAAAGGTTCAACTAGCTCTCCAAAGGATGTCAATATTCAACCTGAAATGGGTACAAATTCATCATTGCTGTTGCAATGCTAACCTTGCATGTCATCAAACTGTCTATATCCATGTCTTTTTGTGCTGTATATCTTCCTTACTGGCTAGTTTTCTAACAGCATGCTTAAAACTTCCTCTGTCAGCAAAACAGACCGAGACTGATGACTATTTCATCTGTGTATTCCAAGTAGTTAGCAAATACAGCAACAGGAGTTCCTGTCTCAAGGGCTGGAGAAGAATAGATAGATGCTGTGCTTTATATGTTCTGTGTATCTATACCCGGAGAGAGCAATTTAATTCTAAATTGATGTGAAAGAAGAGCAGAGCTTTACATGATTTTGCATGTGTTTTAAAATTGTGAAGGTATAGAAGTAATTCAGTCGTAGTTGATATACATTTTCATGGTATTGCTAAACTGGAATGTTTTGACACTTGTTTTAATATGAATTGAGATTATCTAGACAGGTTTCTGTTCAAGGTGAAGCCCAGATTTCCATCATACTGCAGCAGTACAAAAAGTCTCTATAATTTTTATTGCATTGCTATGAACAACAGAAAGATGCTTACCATTGTGCAACATGAAAATTATTGTTATTTTTTAATGCATTTTCACTTTGGGGAGTTTAAACTGCATTATTATAAGGAACATTTCTTTTCTATCTAAACCTAGTTCTGTTCTCCATGTGTGTTTTCACAGAATTGTTTTCCATTCTGAGTTCTCACACCCTTTTGGCTGAGAATCAGTAATTCATTCCATTGTAAGACATGCTCTACAGTCTGGCTTGAAGTGAAATGCTAGGTGACTTTGTGTTATAAAGTTCTAGCTGAAGTTGAGGCAGTGTGTTGTCTATACAAATAGTTCCTTTTTTTCTTTGTAACATCTAGACTGTAAGTGAGGTGACTTGAAACTGTCTGCATCCTTGGTGACTTGTTGCAAATCCATCATTTGTGCATGTCAGACTTGCATTCATGATGCTTTCATTCTTGGCTTGCCTTAGCAATACAAAATTTTCTTAGCTACTTTTCTTGGTGAGGTTTGTCACACTTTTATCTTTGTAATATAGAACTGAGGAATCAAATATTAAATTAAATGATTCCCTCTTGTTGAAGTTTCTTAACCTCATTGCTATTCTTCCTCCCCCTGTAGAATCTTACTTCATCCCCTAGGCACCATGTAACTTTTCCAATTTAGAAAAATATGAGGCTGCTGTAATATAACTTAGTGTAATGTAAGAAGAGAACACTGAATAAGGCAAGACATTTCTGGACAACATACCAATCCATTCTTTAACTGGTAGTTATCACTTCCTAATGTGCTAGCGGGATGAAAGACAGCCTTGTGCAGTAAATACCTTATGATCTGCGGCAATTGAAAAATGTGCCAGAAATTCTGCCTCAAACCTCCTTTCCTTATGAATCTAAAAGATTATTTTTTTTAAAGAAACAATTTTCTGATTGGAGCACGAAAACATAAGGAATTATGTTCCTATTTGTGCAACTGCAAAGTACGTTTTAAACCTGTGTTGTTTTGGAAAATCACAGTAACATCTATTGTAAGCAGAGGACATCAAGAAATCATTAAATTTCCAGATCTGAAATTCCCAACAGTTCCACAACTGTGTAAATAGTGTTCCAGAATAGTTCATGCTTGCTTGGTTAGCAGAAAAATTGTAAGTTTTCACTCTTCACTTTTGAAAGCTGACAAGTCTTTTTGGTCCCTATTTACAGAATTCGTTTTCCTTTAAAGGGAACAAAACTTCCCAAGTTTTTTCTTCAAAGAACATCTACGAACACCAACCCTGTAAAAAGTAGAGAAGTGAGCAACCTGGGCTGAAAAGTAAACAATGAAGTCTAAGTAATAACGGGAAACAAAAGACTGTACTAAAATACAGTCAAAGCATATGTCAAGACTGGTAGTCATACACAATGAAAATTGTAAGGCTTTGAAGAAAAGAAGCCATTATTTGTCTTGAATAAAAAAGTAGAAGATGCCAGTCAGAACTTGGATAGGCTGCTTGGCAATTGTTCCTAATTGTCTAAACTTCTCCTCCCTTCTCTTTTTCATACAGTTTTTCTAATTGTGGTTTAAATACATTAAAACCGAATTCTCTGATACTTCAGCCTGCAGTGGCTGTGTGTTTTACAAGCTACAGAAACCCAGTATCTTCTATAGATCTGAAATATTTTTGAAACTTTCACTAAGTAAGCTCTGCCCCGCAGAAAATTGTGTGTGCATATAGAGAGAATTGCCTTTAGTACAACTGAAAAAAATAGTCTGTGACCTACTGAGGACAGACAGATTCCTATTCCAAACAAGTATTTCTAAATTACAGATTGACAGAACACAACCTTAAATCAGTAGAAAGCTGTATACACACAAAGAGGAGAAAATCCAGAAGAAAAGTCATACAACTATAATCCAGACAATTAGTCCTGAACTATGTACTCCTGTTGTTTGCACTCAAAAAAATTGTTATCTTTACATGGGTAGAGGAAGATGCTTAAACAAAGCAGTCACACTCCTTTCTTTCTCCTTTGGAGGCATTTTTAGAGCACTTTAGAGTCCTTACTGAGGTGATGGCAGTAAATTGATCAGATCAGTAACTCATAGGTTTAAACAATGTTAACTTTAATACAGTGAACTTAAATCTCCAGAGGAAGACAATTAGATTATTGACTTTTCCAGGAGAAATTCAGACTGATTCACATTTGTTTGCTAGAATTGCCTTCTTCAAATACTGCCTTGCCAGGTATCCACTAATTATAACCCAGTAAAAGAGTAAGTGTTGGACGGAGATGCTACTTCAGGATAACTGTACAAAGGTAATAGCTAGATACATTTAAAAAGTGAAGGTTTAGAGAAAGAGCCTGCATACTCATTAGGTAGAACAGCATATTGGCCAGACTGCATCCATCCAGAAATGATCTGCTAGGTCATGCAAGTAATTTTGGTTAGGGAGAGCTCTCAGTAGTCTTTGGGTTCTTCACAGGAACCAGATGCTGGGTGAACAGTCAGGGAAGCTGGTGCTGCTTTTGCCAGGAAAGGGCAAACAAATTAATGTGAGGTCATATCAACATAGAAGCGCTACCTGGGTCTGACATATTGAACTGCTTAGTATCTTCTAAATAAAAGTGACTGATTTATAACTTTACAGAAGAGCTTCATGACAAGTTGTTTGTTTGATTTAGTGTATTACTATGTGCTTAGTAAATACCAAGAATTTTTCATTTCATGCTGTTTCTCAAGCAGTATGGAAGGTAATACAAGGCAAGGACCAATTGATAACATGCTACTTCATTCTTTTACTAGAAACAGCTGCCAATAGCTTAGTTATTATGCAGACAGTAGAAGTTCAGTGAGATAAATAAAAGTTCTGATTCATAAAAGGAGTGTCCTCAGGTAAAATTGGAGGAAAAATGCAATCCTTTTTTCTCTCTTTAGACTCCAATTTTTACTTCTTCATGTTCAGTTTCTTTCATAAACTATTGGATGGTGTCACTGGTCATTTTCATGGCTTAATATTTTCTCTAAGTTTCATATATTTGCTCTAACTGCATATATTAAGGAGCCTCGTGGGTTTTTTTCTGTAACCAGAAAATATTATATTTTTCCTTAATATTTTAAAACCCTTTCTCAGCATTTTATTGGCACTGTTGTACTTTTTATCTCTCCCCTTTGAAACGACAGTTGTAAATAAAAGAATAGGACTTACATGAAAGAATTAAGTTGTATAGGTTAATTAATATGCAATATGAATGCAGTGAATTCTGAAGAGCAAAATTATGAATGAGCATGCAATCCTTTGATCATTTCTTTCCATTTCTCTCGATCCTCATACATACCAATGTCATGTTTTTTTATATTTAAGGAACAGGAACAAGCCACTGACAGACTCTTCAACTTCCCTTTTTTTGCTCTACTTTTCTGACCTGCCCTTTATTCCTGAATAAATGGAGACTTCTCCCATCTTACTTTGGTCTCATAAATTTTGAAAGACAATCTGCGTTCTTTAACTGAACCAGCAGAGCAGATTCAGCAGTATGATTAATACGAGTGAGGCAGGGGAGGCATTTGTCCTGTTGGAAGTTAAAATCATTTAGAAAGCCATCCTAAGAATTACACTTCTGGATGTCTTCAGGGAAGTTACAAAGTAGTTATTTTGGAAATAATTGAATTGTATTCATCATACAGCAGTAATTAAAACTGCCATTCTTTGAAGGCTGCAGCAAAAGATACCTTACTTTTTTTTGGCTTCTCTGTGATATCTGGGCGATCAGAGCACCCAGACTCATCAAGGGACACTAATGAGGCCTTAGAATTAAAGAGCTAGCACTTTGTATCATGTAAGGACAGTGCAGAGAACTAAGCATGGGAATTGCTCAGAACTGTTCAAACCAGTGAACAGAGATGATGGTACATCCTGAACAAACTGAAGTCACCTCCACAGAAAGGAAATTATAATTATTGAGTCTTACAGTCAGAAGCATGAAGTTTTGCTATAGGAAGGTGATCATGAGGAAAACACTAGAATAGCCTGTGCCATTTCTGTTACTGAAAGAAAACAGATGATAGTCAAAAGCTGTGTGCTTAGTGGGGAAAAACACCAAAATTCTAAGTTGCAAATAATATCTTCAAAACAAGGAAGCAGAAAGAAAAAAAAAAGAATTCATAGGAAGGAAAAAAAAAAACAAAAACAACAGCTTATTTTACCAGTTGGTGGTGATCTGCTTATTCTGTGCTAGATGAATGTAGCAATTGGAGATTAAAGAGAAGACATAAGTTGATGTTTCACTTATAAAAAAGTAATGTATTGGCAGCTGCTTCTCATAATCAAGCTCTACTGCTCCTTTTTCCTTTTTATTTAGATAAAATGAAAATATAGCTATAAGCCTATTGAAACTTAATTCTTTAATTCATATAGCATTGCTATTTCAGACAAAAAATATGCAGCTTACAGTCTATGTATTGTGATACCTTAGTGATACGAGATGCAAGAAAAGGGTGAGGAAGGGTGTTACCTTTAAGTCTATAGCTGAAATACACTAAAACTTGATTAAATTGGTTTTTTATCTCTCATGTATGCCTCACTTCTCATTAAAGTTAAGCAGGACATTTTTCTGTGTCTTAATTGTGACATTTTTAATGTGTCTTAATCAAGAACTGCACAAAATTCAAGACATTTAAAGGAGAAATATAGGTGGCAGAAAGCTAAACTAGGAATTTATTGAATACATACTGTTTTAGATGCACACACACAAGTAAGCAAAGGTCATAAATCTACAACCCTCTTGAGCAATAAGGGAGGGGAAAGAAAATCAATTCTAATCAGGAGACCAGTGCCAGACCTCATAATGACAACCTCTCCATACAGCTGAGGCACTTAGTAAAATTTCATAGAAATGTTAAGCAAAACCTCTTAGTTTGTAATAGAACAAGATGGGTGTAGTATATAACTTTTTATGGTTCCACTCCCTTATTTACTACTTGTTCATTTTTTTGTCTCTGCAACCATTAAAATCCAGATTTAATAGAATAACCATGCAGTTCATTGGCACAAGAGCTTAGAAGGTGTTTTTGCAAATATGTTGCCATGAAAGGATATGCTGTGTGAGCAGGCTTCCAAGCCATGTCTGAGATGTGAGAATTATTTCTTATAATTTTATTTTCTCATGTCTAAGTTTATAAAATGGAGTTACATCATCATTCTGGAGCTAACTGGCATTCTGTCTTTATAATTTCAAATGGCCACAAATTTATGGAAAGAAAATAAATTCAATTTATGTGCTATTAATGAAATCATTCAGGATACTTAGTGATTTTATTTGCTTGGCATTTGTTTTTTCCTGTGTCAAAAGTGGGCTGTGTGCTTTTCAGTTTAAGAAGTTTATCATCTTCTGTATTGGAAAAAAATTATTTACAGTGTCTACTGTAAATATAAAATAAATATTACAGTGTCTCTAAACTGGTTACCATGTAACCTGGAATTTTAACTCTCATAAATTCAATAAATGAACAGGTAAAACCTGTGAATATTAAATATTTTAAAGATTGTGGTTTAGAATACGTGGTAGATTCTCGAAGCATGCAGATATTCTTTCTAAATAGAACTATATGGGTACATTTAGGTGTATCTACATTGTTTTTAAATGGTTGATAAGTCTTAAGCTTGGAAGTACATGCCTGGAGAAGAGGAGACTGAGGGGAGACCTCATTGCTCTCTACAGCTACCTGAAAGGAGGTTGTAGTGAGATGGGTGTTGGCCTCTTATCCCTAGCAACTAGCAATAGCACAAGAGGAAGTGGGGTCAAGTTGCACCAGGGGAGGTTCAGATTAGATATTAGGAAAATTCCTTCATAGAAAGAGTGGTGAGGCATTGGAACAGGCTGCCCAGGGAGGTGGTGGAGGAACCGTCCCTGGAGGTGTTGAAAAAATGGGTAGACATGGTGTTTCAGGAGATAGATTAGTGGTTAGGGGTTGTAGAGCAGGTGGTTGGGCTTGATGATCTGGAAAGTCTTTTCCAGCCTTGATGATTCTATGATTCTACTTGAATTATAGTCAAACTAGTATTACCATACCTTAGTGTGTTTTCTGTCACAAGCTTTTTCCCTTCCTCCTTTTTTCCTATATTCACAAGTTTCTTTCTTTAAATTGTTGAAATTAAGGAATTTTAAAACTGTACATAAATACAGCTTCCTTCCATATATAATACAAAATTTTACTCTTCGTCTTTTGCCATTAGTAAGTTGCCCTATCTTTCAGTCACTTTAGACAGTAAAAAACAAAGGTATGTAATATGTTTAAATTGTGGAGATTTAAGAACATTGGGCTTTTCCAGATACAAATTTAAAGTCTTATTTTTTATATAGAATGATTGTGCTTTTTAAAAAAATTGCTATTTCAATACCTGTAGCATAGTCACGTGCCAACAGTAGAACAAGCTCTGCTAAAAATTGACATTTCTGGTGGTTGTCTTATCACATAGGACAATTTGCTTTATTTAAGACAAAAGCTAATTACATTGTTAAATGCTTACACCACATTCTGAATGTAATCAAGATCGATCAGAATTCCCGTGTCACAATTATTCTCAGATTTGCAGCTGAAGTGAATTTTCCACATGCCTGTCCTCTGTGAGATTTGTTGAAAAACTCTAAGCTTTGGTACATTTTGTGTTCTTTATGAAATCTTTGTTTCCATTCATTAGCTCATAAAGAGTAAGTTTCATGAACTCCACTGCCACTTTCTCAATTTCTTACATATTAATTTTATGCTCTTCAGCAGTTAATTAAATTTGTCAAAAAAATTATGTGTAGTTAAAAGCTGATTTTGATTTCCTTTAAATGAAGTGTAAATAATTACTGCTAAAACACGAAAGATCAGATATTGAGGAGCTGGATAACTGAAGATGAGAAAATGTGGCTTTCCTACAATATTTTTTTTTCATGTCCTGTCTTATAATTGCATTCCCATGTCCCTATTTGTTTCTGTGTTTGCAGAGATTTATTGTTCATGTTTGGCAGTTTGCCAGTACTGTGAACCATATTTTGCTTTGGTTTACCCATTCAGTATCCCTTAAGTCAACTTTCAGTGGCTGTGTGTCAGGTACTACTGAATGTGAATATTTAAACTAATAATAACAACAACAACAAATTGATCTAAAATGAATTCACTGTAAGATATAGGGCTGAAATTACATTTGTAATAAAAAAATAATGATTGTGGTCAATGGGTAAGTAGAGATTCTCTGCTGACAAACGTAAT
>NW_009953302.1:125507-215145 GCF_000747805.2 Chaetura pelagica
AGGGAAAGATCAGAGTCATCATTACCAGAACCCTCTGGGTGTTATTTGCAGCAGTTATCGATTTTGGAAAGCAGTGAGTGCAGCAGTGAGGAATGTGGAGGAGATGGGAGGAAAGTCAGAGGTGTTTGTGGCAAATCAAGGACATTGAAACATGAAGATCTGATAAACCAGTAGCCAGGGGCGACGGCAAAGAGATTGTGTACAGTGTACTTTCTGACCTTCTATTTAAG
This sequence comes from Chaetura pelagica, assembly GCF_000747805.2. Classification (NCBI taxonomy): domain Eukaryota; kingdom Metazoa; phylum Chordata; class Aves; order Apodiformes; family Apodidae; genus Chaetura; species Chaetura pelagica. The sequence goes on from NW_009953302.1 coordinate 125,738, forward strand.
CTCATCTAAGCTTGGTTTAAAGTGCTTTATTTCAGTTTACAACAGGATCACCATGCCTTTCTTTCTGTCATATTTATTGTAATAAGAGAGCTGTACTTTTCGTGATACTTGAGCTTTAGTCCAAAGCCTTTTTCTCTGAACAGAAAGACAACAGTTCCTGTTGGGATAAGGGCATCAATGCTGTTGGTTTCGGTTTCCTCTTCAAGTGACTGAATTTCATTTTTGCTTCCCTGTTGCTTCAGGAAGACACACTCCAAAGCAACTGGGCTTTCTGGCTTTAGCGTTTTGGATGGAAATCTGTTAGTTTTTCCTAACTTTGAATCAGTATTCAGTTTAGGTGAAGCATGATAAAGCTAGCACCTAGAGTTAAGGGAGATGTGCTCACAGACCGTGTCGGCAGCAGGAGGCGGGAGGGCTTGATGTTTTGCAGACCAAGATCCCAGCCTCCTCTTCATGGGGAAGGTAAAAATGAGGGATAGATGAACAGTTTGGTTCCATAGTGTGAATTTATTAATCCACACTGCGCCAAGGTGATGCAGTGTCTGATGGTGGGGAAGGGTATCCTCTCCTTAATATGAAGTATAGTATGTGGCCTGCTGCATAACCCTATCCTAGCTGCCTGCGTAGTCTGACAGACTTGCTGTTAGGAAAAGCAGTATATTATTCTAAGTTTCAGTGTTCATACTGATTATTTGGATCTCTGTTTACATTAATCTATATTTTTATAAAAATATTCTTTTAAATAATTCAGTATATACTTTGGAAAGAAAAAAAAAGCAGTCAAATTGATTTCTAAGAAAAACATTACGTATTGGCATTGAAGCTTTCCATTAATAGAAACAGTTTCTTTAGTATGATTCATATTCAGTGGGGGGTTTTTGTGTAATTTTTTTTTAATGCAATGCTTCCTGTACTGTAATTAGAAGTTAATTTAATTTTTATGCTTGTCCATTCTAGGTACAGAGATCCAGAAATAAGCAGTTACGTGAGCTGTTTTCTATAATCAATCTAAAGTTGTGTCACAGGAGCATAACCCTTACACATGGGTTTGTCTAATGGACATATTAAAGTGCTAGTGTGTACAGCTACACTCGCCTGGGGTGTCAATCTTCCTGCTCATGCTGTTGTTATTAAGGTAAGAGCTTCCATTACTCTGCACATGGGTATCTGTCTTAAAAGAAGCCTGTAAAGAAGCATAGATATCAAGTTCTTATTTTGGGTTTTGGGCCTGGGGGGAAAAAATGTCTGATTGACTTGAAATGTTCTTTATATCTGATGAAACTGAATCTCTCCAGTGGGAGTCTAGTTTGTATAGTAAAGATTTAAATATATCAAAGATTATGAAAGGATTAGTTAAAGTACACTTCTGAAATCATGCTGTATTTGCCTAATTTCAGTATTCAGCTCATCAGGATTATATTCATGTGTATTTATGTTAATTTTTATTAACTTTTCCTCAACCAGGGAACACAAATATATGCTGCAAAAAGAGGCTCCTTTGTTGACCTTGGAATTTTAGATGTCATGCAGATATTTGGTCGAGCTGGACGGCCTCAGTTTGACAAATTCGGAGAAGGCGTCATTATTACAACTCATGATAAACTCAGCCATTACCTGACTCTTCTTACTCAGCAGAATCCAATTGAAAGCCAGTTTCTTGAAAGCCTTGCAGACAACCTAAATGCAGAGGTAACCTTTGATTAATTTAGAGAAGTTAGCCAAGTTTAAAGGATTCATGTTATTTGAAACAAAAATGCAATATTGTCCCAGTTAAAAGACCTAAAATGGAAATTTTATTACTAGCAGTCTCGAGGTATATATATGTTTAAGAGGAATGAACTGTTACACATGTGAAAGTGTTGAGGGCATTTTATAAATTATATTAGGTTTTGGAAGTGGTGCGAAGGTACTAAATACCATTAACATACAACTGTAGAGATACAGCATTTACCTTTTAATCAGAAGTGTTTATTAGAATTTAGTAAGTGTTCTGCATAACTACAAATTAAAATCTGCAAAAAAATAAATTTAGTTTGTGTAAACAAACTTACTTCACATGGTTCACTGCAATATTAGAAGAATAATGTACTTGCTTGAACTCTTTGTTATCTTTTACAGTGGTAATCAGAACAGGTTTATTATAAGTAATGCAAGTTCCCAGTTTGCTTCAGTTTAAATCTTAACATATTTTCTTAGAAAATGCTGTGGTTTTGAAAGTATTGACCTTTGTAATATTCCAATATAATGATTCAAAAGCTATCTATTGTAATAACCAATTAAAAATATGTATATATACACACAGACACTTTTTACAAGGAAACAACAGAAATTTAAACACACTTTACTGAAGAATACTGTTTTTTGAAAGGCACTGGACATTTTTTCAGTAGAATTAAAGGTATTCAGCTAAACTGAGTTGTCCAGTGATGTCTTAAATATGATTACCCCTTTGACAGATGTGAAGTTTATTTGGCATGTTAAGAATAGTATTGGTTTTTAAGATGCTTTTTCTGTTTTATCAATACGATTCCTAAATATTTTTATTTTTTATCTTTTCATCACTTTAAAGTCTTTGCATTATTCGGTCATAAATAATAATTTTCAACAGAATTTTGAAAAGGACCAGAAATTTGATACGACTTTTGAAAATGTTAATTCCTAGAGTCTTCACAAATGACTGAGTTTAATCTTTCATTACTTTGGTTTTCCTGATTTGTTTGGTTTGTTGGTGTTTTTTAAGGAGGTCTCATAAATAATATCTTCAGTTCCTGTTAACAGGAAAAACCTCTGCCTAGGTATTTGTCACACATCAAGAGCAGAATGAAGTTTAACTGTGTTCCAAATATCTCCACACACAAAGGTGGGGCTATTAAAATATTAACCTGCTTACAGCTACTCCTCTTTACCTCAAGGTTCTGGAGTGGTCTGAATACAAGGAGGGAGAGAGAAATTGAACTCCCCCAGAACATGAGATACAAATGTGATGAAAAGGAGCCATTTACAATTTTCCTATCCCTCCTTCTACCATGAAAGAGACAGGAAAAATAAATGGAAGGCATACTTGCAGTGAGCAGGTGTTTGGTTTTTTTGTCATTTTCACAACACCTTAATTTTCCTGGAGATAGACACCTGTGAATGTTATCTAACTGGGTGGATGTTCAGGTCTTTAAAATTGAACAGTAACAACTTACACTTTAGCAGTAGTAATTTAAATCCTAAATTGGTTGCAAAGGCTGGTATTACCTGTAGTTACTGTTCAGCATCAAGAAGTTGGGAGAGATAGATCTGGTCCTGGGATACTAGGAAAGAATCCAGTCAGATTTTATAGAAAAGCTTTGTTCTTTATCTTGAGATATGTGAAATAGACAAGGAAAAAGAGTTGGATATTCTTTCCTTCACAGAAAAGGATTTATTTTTCTACTTTTGTTAGTTTTAATATTAGAAATTTAGTCCTCCCATCTCACAGGAGGCCTTCAATGAGAGAACTGCCAAGACAACAGAGTAATAACCATCTGTTGGGAACTGGGGCAGAGAAGATGTCTGTGACTGATGTGCTGTCAAAAAAAAATGGCAAAAACAAATATGCACAACTGTTTTTTCAGACTTGGTCTGTATTGCTGCAGATTGTCTAGAAGGTGTGTGGATGTGCTGGTGTACCACCTGAATTATACCAGGAATCTCAAATACTCCTTCTCCTCTGAGTTCCAGCAGAAAAGCTAGCTTTTTTTGGAAAAATCTTTTACTGACACTCTAAAAAATCTCATTGGTTAGCTTAGAAAAAACAGTTTCAAAGAAGGTACAACAGCTCTCTGTAGATAGCCAGAACTGGAAGTGAATAAAAGGAAGTAAAAAATACAATTTGGTCAATGCCAGTACAAGACAATCACCCTGCTCATAAGTGAGGTTGCCTGAAATATCTAGAAGAGTCTGTCTTTCAGCAGTAGTGGAGATAAGAGAAGTCTAATTTATTTTTTTTTATACAGCTAATATTTTGTATAAAGTGATGGTATTTCATGGTTGCACATGAACCAAGAGTTCCAGACCTATTTCTCTCATCTGAGAATGCTTAGTTAAGAAAGTATGAGATATAAGCTATTAATTTTCAATGTGTAATATTCTGCAGGGAGAGAGGGTCTTTAATAGGCAGCCTGTTGTTCCTCTGATCTGAGCTGTAGTTCCAAAATGCGCAAATTTTCCAGCAAGACCAGAGAGCAGAGGTGTTTGTTATATGCAAGCTTAAAAGAAGGAATTTTTGGTTTGGGAATTTTGGGTGTTTTTTTGGAGAGGATAAGTGAATTTGCATTCATTAAACTATATATGGGGAAGAAATGTGTTTTTAAAAAAAATAAAAGTAATTCTATTTTTGGTATCAAAGGAAAGATATATTTGGTTATACTTACACTTTAGGATTCTTCTCCACTTACTCCTTTTCCACTGTAGAGATTGCAAACTCTTAGTTTTGAGTGCTAAGTATTTATCTCACAGGAAGTTTTTAGAGCGGCTTAACAACATATTTTTAATGTAGCAGGTGTCTGTTTGCATGTGTCTGTATGTTACAATAAATCCTGCTGACATTGGCTTTGGTGCAGTCAGCACCAGAAAAGCCATTGCAGATGGAACAGACCTTATTGATTGTTAGAGTATTAAACAATTTTAATTTCTCCTAGGCTTGTGATTTTAACAGGGGTTTTTGAAGGTAGTAGTATATGCTCTTTTTTTTTTTTCTTTCTTTCTTATCCCTGCATTTAATAGCACTCTGCTAGCTTAAAAGGAAAAAAAAATCACTGAAGACTTAGAAAGGTAAATACTATTTAGCACCAAGTATGTCCAAATGGATACTTAATGAAGAGGAAAAGTACCAAAAAGCAAGACATTCAAGGGAGAAAGGGCTCTGTGAGCTTAGAATAGTAATAAATAGTAATAAAAACTACTTCAGGTGCAGAGCTTCTACTGCAGTATTTGGGGTTTGGGGGATGCAGGACTTCTATTACATGATTTGGGGTTTGGAGAAAAGTGCAGAAAATTGTCAAACTACTTTAGACAGAACTACTTCTTTCAGAAATGTAACAGTAGTGCTGTCTGAAAAGAACAGTGTAGTCATGGCTTTGAATTACTGAAGGTTCTGTGGCTGCAGCACGGTCACAGCAGTTGAAGAAGTAGTCAGAATTTTGTTAATCACTGTGATAAATGGTTGTTGGTAGAAATAGTAATGAAAAATGCTGAAAAACAATAGAATAACAAGGGGATGAAGCCACCATTTCTTGTCATCTTCTAAAAATGAGTAGAAGAGTAAATGGTTAGTGCTGATCAACATAGGCATGGAGATGCCCTTTTCTGCTGAGTTGTGCCACTGGGCATAATGGAACGTAAAAAGGAATAAAATAAACAGCTGGTTAGGGTGTTTAGTCAAGAGGAGCGAGTCCAGCTGGCAAACAGAAGATACCTATGGCTGTATTTTCTGGAAATACAGGAAGAAAGATAAGATGCAGGAGATGTGGTTTAATTAGACCATAAACTTTAACTTATCTGGGAACTATCATCAATAGCTCATACAATGCAGGTCACCATTCCTTCCCTAATGGTTTCCATCTGATAGAGCCCTCCCTGACATCCACAGCTGGACCCCAGCTTGTTGCTGGGATGACTTCTTTCCTCAGAGAGCTTAGAAAATAAGAGGATTTGCAGTGCTGGACAGTAGGTACACCTTCCCCAGGGGCCTTGCCTTTTCCTTCCATTTACTTATTTTGTTGTGAAGCCAGGAATGTAAAAGGTAGTGGCTTGTTTTGACAAACCTCTTAATCCAGTTTTTGACGTGAAAGATTGGGCAACTATTGTGGTTCACAAATGAGACAGAAATCCATCAAAGCCCTTCTGAAAAACCACTCAGGAGCTGGGTGACTGAGCAGGCTTGGGGACCTGAAGGTTTTTCTCTGGGTGTCCATGGCCCTAGGGGCTGACTGACCTGTATGAGACCAGCAACCTCATCCATTCTCCCCTCACCTTCTTCTGCTGTTTCCAGGTGGTAGACAAGTTACTTGGAGTTGACAGTGAATAACTCTGATGTAGTTTTGTAGTTCTGTAGTTCTGTTGTACTTAGAAATAGTCTTTGGTCCTGTGCAACTGGAGGAGATCCTGACCCACTTGGGCCAATGCCCAAGCAGCAAGAAATTATTTCAAAAGCTATACAGGAGTAAGACCATAATCACTTCAAATGCTGAAATAGTAATTTCACTGTGTGTAAACACACTGGCTTCCAAAGCTAACAGAAAACTGCTCATTACATTTTTAGAAACATGCCTCACTCTCTTACCTTAACAACAAATATTTGATTCACATATAGAATTTTTTTATTCATGTAACCTGACTCATTTATAAAAATGTAATAACAATTAAACATTTTTATGCTCTTTTCTAATGTGTACAGAAATATCAGAGAGAAAAACTTTGCTTTTCAAACTACCCCCAAAAAGCCCTGTTGTTTTATATGTTTTATCTGCTCTGAAAATCTGTTCAACTTGATAAAGTCTGTGGAATAGGATTTGTAAAAAGAAAAATATTTAATAAAAATGAAAAGTACCAAACATATCCCTGGTATCACTCAGGGGTGGTGATATCAGCCATTGAAAAATTAGTGCCAAATTTGTTAAGTTGATTATTTTTTTCATTTTAAATGACACAGTGAATTGGATTAATCTGGTACTCAATTTTCGTTTTGTGAGTGCAGGACAACTTTGTGTGATGACTACTGCAATCAGACAATATGTCAACACAATAAATATTTCTACTTACTGATTATTGCATGTGTAACTAAATACTTGGTTGAGGGAATACTGGGAAATGCGAAACTTTTTTAATAAAGTATCACCTTGTCTTTTTATTGCTTTTGTGAGCAAAACATGGCCTACCTCTTAGCAGAGGTCCTCTCCTAACTTTGAAAAGACTTTATTTCATAATTACTCTCAAGTGTGTGTTTATAACTTTAATCATTCAAATGGTTTTAACAAAGGTACACATTTTCAAACTCCTTAATAACAATACTTGAACACTAGATGGCAGCAAATATTTAGAAGTTGCCTTGTTTTGTTGGGGGTTTTTTTGCCTGTACATCCTACACGGTGAATGTTCATTAAAGTTGGGGGAAGAAGGAAAGTGCAGTGTAAGATTTCAGTTCCATATCTGAAACCCAACTATATTTCAAAGTCAATGTTTTCATTCTCAGTTTTACTTCTAACTTATGAAAAGAAGTTGTAAAAAGTTGAAAATAATTTAAGTAATGCAATCAAATATTTGAAGAAATGAGGCAAAAAAAGTTGGTGTGTTTCTTTTTTTCTTCTAATTGTCAGACTTCAGTGTCCTCAGTAATGAGAATTTTGTGTATTCATTATTACTGAAGTGGTTTTGGGGGGGGGAAGTGTTACTCTTGGACTACGTTGTTGTGCTGGTTTGAGTTGTGTACAGAAAGATACTTCAGTCGTGGAAAGAAACCTAATGCTCAAATTAACCTGGATGGCAAATTGAGCAATAATAACCTATGGGCTGTATTAGATTTTTCCCTGTAGTAGTTTATGAAGAGCTGAATGTTTTTGTAGCTACTTCAGTGTGTTATGTAGCTGTATACTTCAAAAAACAATCCAGTGGAGCTTCCTCAGCCTCCTTATGCTCTTGAAAAACAAAATATAACTTGAAAAATGTGTGAGACAAAGCTTGGAGTTACTCCATGCTATTAGTCATTGATATCAACAAAAGTTTGCCAGATTTAAATTATTTTAACTCCAGGCAGATTTCACTTATGTTGTTATTTTTGTCTAGGTATTTATTTTATTTCAAAGAAAATATGTATATTAGCATTAAGGTCTAGATGGTTAGATTTTAAAATTGATATAAAGTCACTTACAGTTATATAAGCTTTTTTTTCAAGTTTTGCCAAGTGGAACATTTAATGAAATAGAAACACACAAAAAAACAACAAAAAGAACTTTTAACATTTATTAATTGGTCACAAAAATTTGGTACAAGGTAATTCTGCTTCATTTAAACAACCAGCAACAACGAAAAAAATATATATTTGTTTATGGAATATGCAGGAAATACTAAAGTCTCCTGGTAAATTCAGCTTAATTGGAATAAGCAGAAAAACGCTTCTCATGAAAGTAACCAAGACAAAATAGAGCTGAAGTTACCAAGTAAAAGCATCTTTGATAAATTATTTGGTGAGAATTCTATTGAATTAGTAAAACCAACTATCAAAACAACTTTTTTTAATATGCCTGAATTGGCCTTGAAAAATAAATATGTTTCTGTGTGTATATTTGCATATTACCAGTTAATTTTTTTTAATGTTTTTGGTATAACAAAAATGTAGGATGTACCTGAAAGGAGAAAACTCTGTTAAAAACTGTGCACAGATTCCCAAGTATGAGGGCCATGCTGAAGAAAACCCTAAAGATTGGTGTGATCATTTGCTGTAGGACTTGAACCACAGAGTGCTTTTACTTTGATATGAAAAATCAACCTTTTCAATATGGATTTTTTTTTAAGTACTCTTCTTTAAATGATCCCAAGCATATTTGCTGAAGAGTTACATTGTTTTGCTTGTCTTTTTAGAACAAACTTGCTCAGTATCATCTTTTAATTATAAAAATCCTAAGTGGTGTGGGAAAGATCATGTGGGTTCCTGTATCTGTATTATGTCACAGAACATAACACATTATTAGCTGCTCATAAGATGACAAGTGAATGATTCACATTATTGTCCTATGATTATTTTTAAATAATTTAAGTTAGAAAAATACCGACACTTTCTTTAATCTAGTGATAATGCTCTAAGTTCCATGTGTTTTCATCCAAATACTTATGTTCAGCTGTAACATATACATCTAATTTTGTCTCTTTTCCTATTTCCAGATTGCTCTTGGAACAGTAACTAACGTGGAAGAAGCAGTAAAGTGGATAAGTTACACTTATCTTTACGTTCGGATGAGAGCAAATCCATTAGTATATGGCATCAGCCACAAAGCTTATCAGGTATAAAATGCATTTTAAAAAAATCTGTAACCTATTCTGGGTCTCTAATCCTTCCCTGATGTGAGGATAAATATTTACTATTTCTACTTAGCCTGACATCAGCAATTATTTTAAAGTGCTTAGAAAAAGGAAGGTATTTTCTGTAGCAGAGTATTTTTAACACTAAATTAAGAGGCCCCTTCTGTTCACATAAAAAATACATTTTGACTAGCCAAGTTATGTTCCAAAGGACAACATTCATTCTTATCAGACAGTTGCAGTAACTTAGTTTCAGTGTTGTACACTAGATAGAAATGATAAAATGAAGTATTCTTGGGTAGCTTGCTTTCCTTGCCCCTGTTAGCTTTTGGTTTAGAATGTTTCATCTCTTGACATTTTTAATTAGATTATGTTTTTTTTTCTTTCTTGTGACTTAGTAATTATAAAGCTTTTAATTAATTTGCTCAGTTTTGTTTTGTTTTGTTTGTGGTGGTTTTTTTGTCATATAAATTAGCACAGTTACATAAGGGCTTTTTTACGGGGTTTTTTTTCATTCTCTGTACATTTTAGGAAGTTTAATTGTTTACAGATTATCTAAATACACTTTTTTTTCTGTACAGCTTTTTATAAGCATTTAATGTTAAATTAGTTTGAACACAGGTAGTTGTGCCTCATGTAGGTGAAACTCACAAGTGTGTGGTAACAGCAGTTTTTTTCACATGTCCTGAATCTGTTTTGTGACTTCATCATTAGTCAGACTCTGAGCAGCGGTTGTTTTGGTCATTGTAACATATAGAGATCTATGTCAGGAGATATTTTTTCATAGTGTTTGTGTCTGATAGTGGAAGCTGCAGTGAAAGTAGGAAGCAAGCTTCTGTAGACACCTTTTGACCTCTGGTCATCTTAAATCTGTTTTCTATAAAAAGCCTTACAGTACATTACCATATGTTAATATAAGATCATGTAACACAAATTGCAAAGTAATTGCTAAATGAAAAGCAAAAATTGCTTTGCTCGTGAGGAGAATGTTGTTGTCCCGTTCCTATAAATTCCTTTTTCTTTTCTTCTAATCAGTTATTTTTGACCAGTGTTATTAACAAACTTCAGATTAGAAGAAGTGCAACCGTCATGGTAATAACTGGTGAAAAAATAAATAAAACACTAAGAGAGATAGTTTTTATAATTTTTTAAAATAATAAACAGGATTTGCTCTCCCTCTTCTTGCTTGTATGTTTTTATTCAGCCTTTGAGAAAGTGGAGGTTGCCAGCACTTGTCTTTTCCTGCCACTAACCTCCTTCCTACCCCTTCCGTTCCATGTTCTAATAATAGACATTCCTATTTTTTTGTTAAGGCAGTAACAAATTATTTCAATTAGAATTGTTATCCATTCATGTAGGAGCAAACCAATGCCAATCTCCTTATTTTCTAAATAAACCAGTATTAAACTTCAAAGCTGAAGTGTTAAAGACAGTATATGGATGGTATGGTGCCAGATGCAGACATAACTAGAGAATTACTCACTTATGCCTTTCTATTCCTTCTGTTCTGGTTATACATATCCAAATTTCATAATTGGTATCTTGTTGTTTCTTAACAGTGTTGCCAATTTATATTCCTGTTTTGGCTGGCAGTCAATGTTACCCATTCAGAATCCATCTATCTGCATAACCATCATGGGTCACACTTCCCAGCTGCTCAAGGGGGCTGAGAAGATGCAAACTCATTCTCCTTTCCCTTTCCACAGGCACTCACCACATGCAGTCATTACTTCAAACCACAAAAGGTCCAGCCTGTCCGTGCTAAGGGGGAGAGCAGGGCAACCTGCCATATGCTGACACGTTCTTTACTCAACGTGTTGCCTTTGTGATATTCCTGTTTCCCACCTAACCCATTTCTGGGCTATGCCTAGAATTAGGTTACTCCAGGCCCACTGCTTTTATTTGTGACTTTTCCATTTTTTTTGCTAGAAGTGCCAAAAGTGACTTTCACTGAGAGGGAAAAAGGGCCAAAATTTACAATGAGCAGCAAGAAATAAAAAGTGGAAGGAAAAACCTGAGTAGATATGAGTGTCATATTGTAAAGCCTGTGGTATGAGTTACAGGCATTTTCCCATCCTTTTAGGGTTCCAAAGGAAAGGTAGCTGTTTCTTGTTAAGGTAACCCCTTTGTCTGCATTCTTATCTTTTTAGTTCCACTCTTTGGTGTTCCTACAGTTAACCAAAGCTTTTTAATTCACATAACTTCTATGCTTATGTTCAGAAGTACGTCTGTAAAACTTAGAGGAGCTTGTCCCCAACACTCCTCTCAATTAGCTAGAGAAAAAATTGTGAATTATAGTGCACTTTATCATGTGTTCTTAAATTTCCATATGCATGCTCCAGACCTGCTCCGTTTCTTGCTGTGGACATGCTAAGGCTCATTTTTAAGGGCTAGTCTAGGCTGTGTCTTTTGCTCTGTGGGATTCCTAATTATGTAAGTTCAACAAGAAAGGTGCTAATGATGGATTCTCTAGACTGAAATATCGTTTCACAGCCTTTTCAAGTTGGTGGCCTTTCCTTTTAAGTTAAAACCTTTGCATTTGTAAAAAATGCTAGTCTACTGTTACAGACCAGCTTTTCTATATATAAGGCAAAAGACTGGCAGGGAATTTGGTCTGTCAAAGGAGTAGGGAAGTGCATTTATATTTTTAAAAAAAATTTCCGCCTCTTTAGTTTTAAGAAATTTTGAACATCTGGCATCTTGATTGCTTTTTTTTTTTTAACACTTCGGTTCTGAAATCTGACCCCAATGCATGACTTACTATTGAGAAAAGCAGTCTAGGTCTTTGCTATCTTAGCTTTTGACTTAAAACTAAAGTAAGCCATAACTAAGGAGAAACAGCTTCAGGGTACCTGGTCTTGCAGCCAGTTTGTGGAGATGGCTGTCTTTGTCTGCAGCTTCAGTGAACACGAGATTAAGCACTTCAGCACAAAGATGAAACTGAATCCTGGCCCAGGGAAAACCAGAGCAAACCAAGGCATAGCAATTCTTAAAGCCTGCTCCTTTTTGCAGTCTTAGTCATATAAGTCTGGAGCAGATTTACCAAAAGCTCTGGTATGACCTACTCTGTAGGAAATCTGAACTATACAAGCCCTGAAATAAGAATGCTGCCTGTGGATTTGAATAGAGTTTCAGTCTTTTCAAATATGGTGACTAGTCAGTGCTTGTGTAATTAGAGCACTATCTCAGCTGCACATATACCAGAGGGTTAACATGATTAGGAATCCCTTTTCACCCAGCCCTGTCAGTCTGGATACCCCAGGTGCATAATGTGGTAAAACACAATTACACAGCAGTCCCACTCAGATGGGAGTTTTGCCCAGCCTTGTATGTACTAAGGAGGTAATGTACATTATTACTGGAACAAAATGTCCACATTTCTGAACTTCTATATGAATAGAGGTGATGTTGGGCACAGCAAGCTCTCTGTATGCTCTTAACATGTATGTTTAAATGGTACGTGTATAACTCAGTAATTAAATATCCTAGCTGACACACCCAAAGCTCTTCAGGATGTTACAGGGGTTTTTTTGCTAGTAAACATTTCAGCCTTCCAATTTGAATCTTGCTCTATTTGGGATACAGGTAAAGCCATCCTCATGTCAGAAACCAAGGTATATCTTCAACAGAAGATTCTGCAAGATGGAGTGTTTTGTGAAGTGATACAGTTACAATAATTTCATGAAGAATATGTTATCATTAAAACTTCTTTCAAAAATTTCAGTGTAAATGTATTTCAGAATCATGTTACTATTTCAGAAGTAGTATTAACCTACATTGCACTGATACTCTTGAAGCACTGTAAAAGAAATATTATTCTGATTATTTCGTCCTTTATTTTTTGGTTATTGCTTTTAGTCATTAATATCAATGTATCTGTTATCAGTGAAACCTCGGGAAAATCTTGACTTAATAACTGTACTTTCGTTTTATTTGTTTTCTGGGTTTGTGTGGCTGGGCTATCTCAATAAAATTATTTGTGTAACACTTTTCTTTTTTCTTTTGTGCAAATAAATGTGTGTATTTTGTGTCTAGATGGATCCAGGTCTAGAAAAGCACAGAGAGCAGTTGGTAATTGAAGTCGGCAGAAAACTGGACAAAGCCCGCATGATTCGCTTTGAAGAACGAACTGGCTTTTTCTCTTCAACAGATTTAGGCAGAACTGCCAGCCACTACTATATTAAATACAATACTATAGAGGTAAAATTTGATCTTCTATTTTGGGGTGGTTTTTTTTTCCTTCTTTTTGAACCTTTACCTAAAACAGTTGTAAGACATTACAGACTATGTATGTGATTTGTTCAGTGTATTTTCGAGTCATATTTACCAAAAGGGGGAAGGAGGAAATAGAGAGGAAAAAGAAAGCAAGTATAAAGCAATACTGAAAAATTGGACCTGGTTTGAAATGAGATTTAAAATTTCTATAGTCTCTGCCTTCTTTCAGGAGAATTATAAAAAATATTTTTACACCAACAGTGTGTGCAACCATTGCATTCTGATAGCACGTTCGAGTAGAGTCTGATAACAGAAAAGTTTTTCTGTATGAAAATCTTTCCAGGTTGCCAAGCTTAAACAACTTTTGGCACTTTGATCAGATTGTATTGTAAACATGTAAGGAAGATGCATTTGTATCTGTAATATTGGAAGCTTATTGTGAGGTACACATTCATCTTAAAACCTTTTTTTTCTTCAGGAAATAAGTATTTTTCTTTAACAAAAGCTTAAGACACTGCATGAGTAATTTTCACTGTTTACTGCGACTATGCATAATTAGTTTCACAGATCCATTCACTCAGATCCTATACTTTTTTTTTTAATGGCCTTAGACTTCATGTCTCTTCATTTTGGGGTGCCTAAGTTTTGAAGGACTTTTTTTTAAAGTACTGGGAAATCATTCTGGAAATTGTTTCTCTTAAATTGCGTCACTAGTCTTTCAATAACTTACACTGTATCCTTATACAACTTTTTAAATCTTGATTGTTTCTTTTGTGCTGTATGTATACTTCTATTTTCAGTATGAAATAATTATTTATTTTTTTTTTTAGACTTTCAATGAGCTGTTTGATGCTCATAAAACAGAAGGTGATATTCTTGCTATAGTATCAAAAGCTGAAGAGTTTGAACAGATAAAGGTAAAATTGTATCCTTTCATACAAAGAATATGTCTTAGAACTAGACAGGTGTGTAGTACTCACTCCAAATATGGTAAATGTCTACAGACCCAAGTTTTGTTTGATATTAAACACCATTATAAAATGTTTCCTAAGTAGGTGTAATTGCCAAGAATTATATATGCTCTCACTCAAACTTATACGTAGTTCAGCTTGAACTGTAGTGCACATTTAATAACTCGTTATGGATCTTCAAGAATTCCTTTTAAATGGTTTAAAGAACTTTTCAGCTCCTTAATTATTAACAGGTGAAGATAAGTGGACACTGAGGGATGAGATAGTTTTTCTCTATGAAATTTAAACCATTATTAGTTGTCTTCCTGAAAAATTTCCTTTATCAATAATGAGACAGGAGACACTGAAGTCAAGTCTGTGATACACTTCGTGCAGGGAACAGTATTAGATGAATGATAAATCCTGATAAATTATTTTCAAATTTGAAATCTAGAAAGTTGCTGTAAAAGATTTTGCTGTGCAGGCTAGAAGATTACTGTACTATTGTACTCACTTCAAAGCCAATCTCCCTTTTTGGCTCCTGTGTCGACAGAGCACAAGACAGTGCATTGCAGGCCAGCATGAGCTTGTTTACCTGTGCTTCCATCTCATAGAGGAGTGAGCCAGACTCCAGACTCCACAGGGTTTGGTAGCTTGAGCCCATCACCCTTTTACCACCATTGAACAACTTGCAGATCAGACTTAGCTCTTGTTCACCTGGCTCTGCGAACTGGCAGTGTCAGTCCCTCACCATCTACATATTTACTTATTTGCACACACAGTCTGAGTGTTACCATATCTTTATCTGATGGGGAAATGCTGTTTTGCTGTAATCTGTTTTATTATAATAAGATAATAAGCAGTGAGGTTTCACATTGATACATGCAGTGTTTTCCAAGATAGAAGGGGGTTTTGTGATTGTGATACTGCTTTGCTAGGTCTAAATTTAACATAATTGAATATTTAAAGAGAAGCAAGTAGAAAATATTATGTGATATGTTTCTATATTTGCAATAAAGCTAGTAGTGATTCTTCTTTACCAAAGGATAGTTTTTTCTAGTTTGCTTTCTCAGATTTGAAAGTTATCACATCAGTGCACCATCATTTCCAGTTTTTTGTGATTTACTTGCTATGCAGCTCTGATTGTTGAAACTAGTAACTTTCACAAGAATCATTCAGGATTTACCCCTCTGTGTGATACAAATAATGAATTTTGTTAATATGAACCATATCTCCATAAAAAAGTCTGTACTTTGAGATAGTTAGGTCACCAGTAGCTGAAATACAAATCTGGACTGACCTGTACTCTGCTATGCAGGAGCAGAAAAAA
This sequence comes from Chaetura pelagica, assembly GCF_000747805.2. NCBI lineage: Eukaryota > Metazoa > Chordata > Aves > Apodiformes > Apodidae > Chaetura > Chaetura pelagica. The sequence goes on from NW_009953302.1 coordinate 141,275, forward strand.
TTATGAAAAATTCTGTTGTAAGCAGAGCATAATATTCCCTGGACACTGGAGTTGTCTCTGTTGGTTGTGTCCTGCAGCTTTTTCTTTCCTGCAGGACCAATGGCTGGATAGCTGCGGATTTTAATTCAGCTGTTTTAGTGTCTCTTGTGTGTCAGGTAGTTGGGTCCAAAGGAAAATTACTTTCAGTTGGTTCCCTGCAGGGACCAAACATTTACCCTCTTTAAATAAGTTTTACACTAACAGACTATCAGTAAATCAAAGAATATGTAGATTTATGCTGGTTTTGCCATGTAAGGGTCATCAGTTAGAATGTGAAATGTTATGCATTATTCAAATCATAGATATGAATATTTCTTTTCTCATATTAAGACTTAATCTTATTAACAGTGAAAATTTTAATATCATGAATCGTAGTACTTCACAGATTTGAGTTAAAAATGTATTATGCCACATGCAAACCATGTAGCTATAATGAGTACATTTAATGTTAATTCAAGATTGCCCTAATCCAGATGGACAGAGGTTTTACTCTGGTCAAATAAGAAATGAAATCTCATCAGATGAAGGATGGTAGGGTCAGAAGATTCAATTTTTGTGGCATATCAAATTTTTGTATGTCAATGGCAACCTTAATAGATGGTGATGAATAATAAAATGTAATTGTGTCACTATTAAGATAGCTTCAATTATAGTCTATTAGCTACATTATGGAAGATACGGGTTGCTACTTTTTTTTCTTTTTTTGCTTTTTTGCTTAAAACCAGAGACTCCTTTTAAAAATAATGTAACTGCATTATAAGGAAAATTTTATTTCAGTATAAAAATTTTATTGAATTGCTCCAGCCTCTTCATAAAGTGTAATTGTGTTTTAGGTAAGAGAAGAAGAAATAGAAGAGCTGGATACCTTACTGAGTGATTTCTGTGAACTTCCTGCTCCAGGAGGTGTGGAAAACAATTATGGAAAAATTAATATCCTCCTTCAAACATACATTAGCAGAGGGGAGATAGACAACTTCTCCCTTATTTCAGATTCTGCATATGTTGCACAGGTAAAAATAGTAGTTTTTACAAATCCGTTGCGTGTTATTCTGTTTTCATTCTCCTAAATGTTTGCAATGATGTAAGTAAGCCTTGATCTGCAGCCTTTTTGTACATTTGTGTGCAGATTGATTTCAAAAGCAGAGCCTTGCGTGTGTACACGTGTAATATAATATTTAAGTAGATAAGATTTGTAAAAGCATACCTTGGGAGACTCATACATTTTTTTGTTTAATTATAAATGTACTTTTTGTTCCTCTTACCCCTATTGTCTTATTATATTTAGTAATTCTAACTTTGCACAGAAATTTTATTCTTAAGTTACTGGGTTTTCTTCTAAACCTGGAAATCTGTCACAATGTGCTTTTATGGTTTGTGTACTTTTATACTTCATTCTACAAAAAATAATTTGTGTTTTATTCACATACCTTAGTTTACACAAGAAAGATGTGCTATTACCATTTTTTTGTTAGACATAATCATGCAAATTTACACAGCAGTCTGTATATTTGTTTGCCAGCTTGATTTGACAATGGTTGATAGTTACACAGCATGTTTAGTTATTACACAGAATAATAAGAGAACTGCAAAGTCTGTGCCATGGAACTGCTTGCTTACACAACTGGAGCCCATTGTAGAAAGAAAGGGGCAATGCTTGAAAGTTTAGAATTCTGCATCCTGGACAAAGTGACAGAATGGTGATAGACAATCCCAGATGTGCAACAAAAACAAATGTATAAAATAGATTATAAAATTTTGCCTTTTAGCCAGTCCTGTGTTGCTCTATTTCCTCTCCTCCTCTCCTCCTCTCTTTCTTATCTTTCCTTTCATTTTTCTTCAACAGCAGCATGTTACAGTAAATCATTTTATCCTTTTGTAAAGGACTGATTGTAAAATTGCATTTCATTGGTGCTGAAGGTGAGAGCTAAATTTTCAAAAAGTACACATATTCTTCAGCAAGATTTTCATACTCACATTACCTCCTTCAGAAGTGTCTGCATTTCATAGCGCAGATAGGAATAAATGAGAAAATTCTGAAATCATTGCGCACATCATAAAAATCATGGCACTTGCACAAGAAGATAATTTTCAGAATGATTCTTTAATCTTTGCTTTCAAGACAATTATTTTTATTAGTCTGTTTCAATTATAGCATTTTTACTGAGTCAACATGGTCTTCTTCTCAGATCTCCATAAATTGTACATGTGGAACCCACGCTACAAATTGTGATTTTTTTTTTTTTTTTAATTGGGTAGTGACTATTAAGAAACTAATCCTTTCTAAGTAAAAAAGAATTGTGCTTCTGTAGTAACTTATGCTTCCTATCATAACCAAAAAATTTCCTATTTTTTATTCCTGTTGGCAATTCAGAGCCTGTAGAGAATGAATTTGTTCTAGTCAATGAATCAAGAACAGAATTGCTAATTCAGGCAAAGTACTGGTTGTCAAATAAAACAAACCCCACCAAAAAAAACACAGCTTCATAATACATCTTGATAGGTTTAGTAAAATAATATAATAACCTGTATTTTCAGGATAAGACTGACCTGATTCAAGCTTATGTTAATTGTTAATTTTCCAAGTCCAAAGCAGATTATACAGTTTACTAATACAGTTGTCTCAAATATTTAAACAAAAGTCACTAGTGTTAAAAATCTCTGCAAATGTTGTGACATTGATTGGGGAATGGCATGCTATTATGGAAGAACAACTGAGGTGAAAGATTAAAACTTGAATTTACATATAAACTGAGTTTGCAAATGTATATTGTATAGGAGGAAGAGGGGAAGATCTTGAGTATAGTAAGTGAATTTGTTTCACAACTGATTGAGATTCAATAAATGTAGAACTTCCTAATGTTACCATAACCATGATCAAAATTTTATGGCAGACCTGCCACTACAACTTTAATTAGTTGCACATGTTTCTTTGCCTAATTTCTGTAGGCAGTCATGAGGTAGTTCTGCCACTAGAATGGGATGGAAAAACGAAATCAGTTTGAAAAAAAAAATATCTATTGTTATGGTTTGTCAAGGATGAGTCTATGGGATCCTTTTCATTTTACAAAGAATACTTGAGGGAATTACAACATTTTTACTTTTTTTCTTCACTCTCCAGAATGCAGCTCGTATTGTTCGAGCTCTTTTTGAGATTGCCCTCAGGAAACGTTGGCCTGCCATGACATATCGACTTCTGAACCTCAGCAAAGTCATTGACAAGCGGCTGTGGGGCTGGGTTAGCCCTTTGAGACAGTTCTCAGTGTTACCCCCATCGGTCCTCTCGAAGCTGGAAGAGAAGAATCTCACTGTGGACAAGATGAAGGACATGAGAAAAGATGAAATAGGTGAGAAATCAGCAATGCTGACCTGCTTGAACTATTAGCAATTGAGTTAGAACTGAATCTGAGCCATTCCTGAATGTACCCACTCTGGTCCTCAAGCCATGCAGGCACACTAATAGGGTATTATGGTCTGTCCAAAAAGAGGGTTTCTTCTGTCTTCACAGTTTGTAATATGGCACAGCTTTGAGGGTTGTGCTAGCCCCATACCCTGCCAACCCCAGAACACATATGGATGGAGATGTGTGTTGATGTTTATTTTCATACGTGTATATATACATATTTATGTTGACCTGTGCTTCCCTTCTTGCTCACAGTGTGCAATACATGACTACAAAATGCATCTCTTTATTTTTGCCAGTTGACAACATGGCCTTTTTTTCATTATTATTGAAATACTTACAACGTGAAAAAGAATAAAAGCAGATTATTATGTCCTGGTGTACTATCAGTAAATGGCCTGCTTCTGAAACACTGCATTAATTTTCATCAAACATGGGGAATTCATTGTCACTGGTGTCATTGCAACAAAACCTTAATGGAATTTTTTTAAGGATTTGACACTTCAATAATGAGAAATTCCATGAGCCTCCTGATAAACATTTCTAGTAGGTTTGTATGAACTGTTGAGCATAAACTGTCCAGCAGTAGACTGAATTTGAAAAAAAAAATATTAGCCTGCAATGTATTTTATCTTATTTGGACTTTCTTTGCACCTGTTATTGCAAAGTTGTTGAGGAACAAGCTGCCATTTTTAAGAAAATCTAATTTTACAATAAAAACACAATTCATAGTCACTGGTTTTTAGACATTATAACCTCTGATTTGATATTGCTGTCATTTGACAAAGGAGCTACATTCCTAATTTAGGAAGCTTTGTTATATGCCACGTTTAGATTGGAAAAAGTTGAATAAATATGTAAAAGTTTGTAGAATTAGAGGCTATATTTTATTTAATAAGCTGAACCAAAGGACTGTAAGGAAATGTTAAAAGCTTACTTTAACTGTGCATTATAATATGTAGAAATTTTAAATGTATAAAAAATAAAACATTTTATTAGAGATACTGCCATAATCATGCTTTTCTATTCAGAAGCATTATTTTATAACACTTTTTAAATTCATATTTGTTAATGTGTTGTGTATTTGTGCAGTCATTTTAAGACTCAATATTCTTTTCCATTAACTGTATTAGTGCTTTCTTTTTTTATGCTTCTTTTTCCCCATACCTGCCCTTGGAGAAGCAAGAAATTTTGTTTTAAGAGTTAAAAAACAGTTTTGTTCCCTACAAACGTGGAATAAGTGTTCCCTACAAGTGGAATATTGACAAGACAGAAATGTGTCAATAGATATATACCTATAAAATGTCTAGTTTTGTTTTAACTTAGTTTAAAAGTAGACAAAACTTGAGGTTTGACTGTGAAAATAGGAAATCACTGACTATATATGATATTATTTCATATTTTGCAGCTTTATAAACATCAAAACAAGTTAATCTGTGAATCTCTGTTCAGTGCTGTTACTTGGGATGATTCTTCCTGTCTAGCCTCTCTGACACCAAGGGTGTGAGGGAAGTGCTTGCCTGGCAGCCACCTTCTTTTTATTTTAATTCAGAACCACATTGAAATGAGAAATGGTACAGTTTCCAGTGTTGCCCTGTTATCTGAGTCCATACTTTCACTCTTAGTATTAATTCCTTTTTAAATGTTATTGTGACCTTGTACATAAAATAAAAAAAGACAGGAGCTAGCTGGCAAACTCAGAGAGATAAAAGCCTCAGATGGGTGTCAGCTCAACACAAGAGGGACATGGACCTGTTGGAACGAGTCCAGAGAAGGGCCACAAAGATGATCCGAGGGCTGGAGCAGCTCTGATACGAAGACAGGCTGGGAGAGTTGGGGCTGTTCAGTCTGGAGAGGAGAAGGCTCCAGGGAGACCTCATAGGGGCCTTCCAGTGCCTGAAGGGGCTCCAGGAAAGCTGGGGAGGGACTGTTTAGAAGGGCTTGTAGTGAGAAGATGAGGAGCAGTGGTCTTAAATTAGAGCCGGGTAGATTTAGACTGAACCTTAGGAAGAAGTTCTTTACAATGAGGATGGTGAAGCAGCTTACCCAGAGATGTGGTGGAGACCCCATCCCTGAAGATGTTCAAGGTCAGGCTTGACAAGCCTCTGAGCAACCTGATCTAGTTAGAAAGATCCCTGTGCACTGCAGGGGGGCTGGACTAGATGGCCTTTAAAGGTCCTTTCCAACCCCACACATTCAATGATTCTGTGATCCTGGATTCCAGTGTATCACAAATCGATCAACACCAGTCTATGTGCTACTGCAGTGTAACCGTGGAGTTTCCAGAAAGCCAGGAAATGACTGTGTTATCTGAGATAAAATACTATTTTTTCAGGATACAGATGACAATTGCTGTGGAATAAGCAAAATTTATTCTTATTTTGTTAAACATACTTATTTTCTGTAATAGTCAGCTTTTATTCAGAAAGTTTTCATATATTTTAAATGACACTGATAATTTCTCATAATGTGACTATTAAGAAAAATAAACAACAAGATTTAAACAACAAGGGGAATAGAGTTTTATGATATTTGACAGAAGTTAGGAGAGGACTTTTATGTCCCCCTAGCAGACAAGTGAACAAAACCTCAGTATTGTCCCATACGAACACAAAAGTTACCCTCATACATTGTGATACAGAAAGTGATTTTTGGCATAAAAAATTGTACTTGCCTACATGAGCTTACTGAGTCATGTCTTTGAATATTTGGCAACTACCTTTATCCAACGTGACTTCTGAAGTTTTCCCTCTAAGTGGAAAAGTTTGTCACTGTACATGTATGCTGTAATACTGCATATATCACCTGATTGTACCAATGTAATTGCTTTGAGTTTTAATTGTCCACTTGCTGGAGGTGCACTGATTTAACCAGCTCAAATTAAACTGATTAAATATGTCTTAAAACTTTTGCATTAGGGATTTGCTTCTAAGTCAAGATGACCATTCAGAGTACAGATAAACACCTTTGTGAGGCAAAACCTGCCAGTTTGTTAAATAAACTGAAGAGGGAAAGTCAGGATTAATATAAAAAAATCAGCAACTGCAAGATGTCATGATTCTAAATTTTGTGCAATAGCAATAAAAAGTTTGTATCACCTTTTCACTTTGCCCATAATGCAAATAATGGGATTTCTTCTCTTTTTTATTCTTTTTTTGAAAGGGAAAGTGTGCACAGGGACCACATCAGAAAATCAGAAAAGTCAGAAAATATCAATAGCCATTTATAAGGTAGCTTTTAACACTTAAATTTAAAATATGTTTCATGTAATTACATAAGCAATTTCAGTGAAAATGTGCTAAATTAAGCTTCTTTTCCCTAAACAAGCTAGAAGTTGTGATATTTTTCAGGAAAAAAAGGAAATCACTGCTCCATGCTTGGTTTTATATTTGAAATTCAGAGCAAGAGAACAGATATTTCAACTGTAAAAACTCAAAGAGGGGGGAAAAGTTAATGAACATAATCACTATTGCCTTAGTTACTGTGATAGAAACTAAAAAGCATTGCAATGCCTAGTTTTTCCTTTCAGTTGCACACTGGAGTATTCAGAAAGATCAGAGCTGCTGTGAGATGTTTACTAGTTGTTTTAAGCTATTAACTACCTTTGTTGAGCTTTTTGAAAAGCATTCTGTCTTCTTTGAATCACTACACAGGAATTGTAGCAGTTCAAATGTGTGCCCTTCATTAAATGAAAGGTCAGTATTCATGGTTTAAAAAGCTATATGGCTTGGTAAGAGCCTGGTCAAAAAGTCAGTAAAGGAAAGGGATATAGCTTGACATGATATGTTTTCAGTGTGGATTTTTAATAGTTATTTTAACCCCTTAGTTATAGCCAACAGAGGGGGTTAATACTGATTTTTCTAGGCTCTAAATTGCTAATTCAAGTTAAGTATTACAAAATATTCAGACATGCCAGGTCAAGAGAGTCAGACATTTAGGCACCTAGCAGCAAAACAAGCAAGCAATAATGTTTCTCTCCAAAAGCCTGTTTGAAAGTCGGGAGTTGTATTATTTTTCCTGGAAATGCAAATTCGTTCCACCTCATGTTTTCTTGGCAGGTCATATGCTGCATCATGTGAAGATTGGGTTAAAGGTAAAACAGTGTGTCCATCAAATCCCCTCCATCCTAATGGAAGCAACGATTCAGCCAATTACCCGCACGGTGCTCCGGGTGCGACTGAGCATCGCTCCTGACTTCACCTGGAACGACCAGGTAAAAGAAAAAGGAGGTGGAGGAAAAAGGGGAAGCATTATTTTAGCTTCAGTAAAGGAGGTGATCACAGAGTCCATAGCTGTTTGGAGAAGAAAAAAAAAACAAAACACCTCTTTCTTTTAGCTAAAAAGCAAATTTGATAATAGGAATGGAATGACCTTTAAGGCTTTTGCAGAAGGCGGCACCAAAAAATAATATTTTTATTTCCTTTAATTGGTACAGGATTTCACTGTCTGTAACAAGTGCTTATGCTGAGTATTAATAGTAGTCACACACAGATTTGAGTTGTATACCCAAAAAGGAGAAGGAAGAAAAAGGGAGACATGGATGTCTCTCTAAACTATGAATTAATGTCAAAGCCTTGAAATAGAGTTCATGTGTGCCAAGTTCTGCTGTTCTTTATGGCTTTACAAATGTGCATTCCCAACATCACTGCCTTTTTTTCTGTTGGGACTTGTCTGAGCAGAAAAACTGAGATATGTTTGAAATTAAATCAATTGATATTTTATGGTCCAAATTTATATGAAATGAGTTGTACTGGTTGCACATTTAGATATACCCACACTCTTTGATTCAGAGCTTGTACATTAGGAATAGATTTGAGATGAATCTAAATGAAACACCAGTGTCCACATGGGGGCATTGTATTGTTGCTGGTACTTCTTAAACTCTATAGAAAAACAAGGCAAAGATACCTCAATGTGAAAGCATATTGTTCTTTTTCTGTGTTTAGAAGATTTACACTTCAGATAAATTATTCTGAAAAGTGGATATTAAGTACTCTTTTTCTTTTTTAAAGTAATGTTATAGTCCCTTAGCTTATGAATTTAATCACGAGTAAATTAGAGTTTTATTCCACAAAAAAATGGTATTATTTTGGAATTTATTTTCCCTGCCTAAAGGCTTCTTTTTTTCTTTTGGAAGTTTCACCAAGTTAGCTTATGGTTGGGAAATAAATAATGAAAATATAGGAAGTTAGATTATTTTGTGTTGTTGCCTGGATTTATTACAAAAATATTTGAATGGGTTCCTAACATAAGTTATTTTTTGCTGCCTTATTTATATGCAATACTTCAGAAGGCAAACCAGCATTAATTGTTAGGATTGAAGCAAGTTTTCATTATTCAGTCTTTCATCCACTTCGCCTGTGGTCTATTAAAGGCAAAAAAACCCTATGACTGTTCTTCATATTAAACTGTATCTTAATACAGAGTAATTTCTCAAGCAATTTTTAGCTTTTTCTACAAAATTGAGGTTGATCTATATTTATACAAATTGAAAAAAGGTCCACACAGAATTATACACTTCTACTTTGAATCTGAACTTCTAAAGTTATAACAAAACTTAGGCAAAAATCTATTTTCTGCTCTCACCCCTTGACACAGTTTACCTAATGGTTGCTTTGGAAACATGATCATTTTATCAGTTCAACTTATGAAGCTCTTTTGATGTGAATTTGTATATTGGTACTCATTAAATCTTGGAAAAGTGGGTGGTTTTTGGTAAGGTAGCCATTGATTTTATTGTTTCTTCATTGTTTCTTCAGTAAATGAAACTTCTATTGCAGTAAATAAAAAAGCTGTTAATTTTCAATAGTCTCTAAAAATTAATAACTTTTAAATTCAACCATTGACACTTTAAAGCTGCTTCTCCATCATCACACAGTGTTCCAGCAAGCAGTTCAGCAGAAGACAATAGAAACTTATAGCTGTAATTACTACAAAAACTAGCTGCCAAAAAAATTCCATTCGAAAAATTGGAGTAATTAAATAAAATCATAATATTAAACATTTTAATTCTTAACTGAATTACCTCTCCTGGCTAACATTTTATGGTTTTAAGACTGTTCCTTTCCCGGAGTGCTTAATTCTAGGACAGTCTCATCACAAAGTTTGCACTTACCATTACAAGAGAAAGAAGGTATGTTTTGGTAGTCGTGAGATACGACATCATCTTGATCTTTTATGCAGTTTTCAGTGCTGGGAGCCCGTAATTTTGTTAAAATCCTGTGAGCCATATCCCAGTGGAAAATTCTTATTCTATCATTAGACGCAAAGGACTATAAACATAGCCAGACAGAGAAAGTAAACCTTGCTGCAGCCAGGAGGAGTCCAGCAGAAACACACAGTAACACAACTAGTGTGAATTAGCCAAGTCATGTATCAGAGATGCAGCTCTAAGGCCGTGGTTGCCCAAAATACAGGTATGTTTCAGTTCTCAAGAGCTCCCCAGAGTTCTTGAGAATCCTTACTGGAGAGCGTGTCATGTTGCCTCTTCCCACATTGCCTATTTTTCCCCATGCAGCTTTGCCACAGGGCTCTGCAAAACTAAGATGCTGTGACAGTTGATCATAACGTTTCTGAGCTTTGAACTTTTATCTCTTTCCTTAAGTCTTCTTTCCTCTCTTAACTTCTAAAACCTGATTAAAGTAATAGTCTCACTGTAATTTTTAAAAACACCACCTGCAGTGACCTGTATCCTTTCAGTTTCTCTGCTTCAGTTCCCAGTGAAGCTCCTAGGGAAATTCAATTGTAATGAAAATGACAGTGTCTTTGCTGTCCAGCTACTTCTCTGTGGCTCAACTGTGTTAAAAAGGCAACAGAAGCGCCTTAGTTCTATTCCTAGTGTACATATTTTTGTCTCCAAAAGTCAGTATAGACTGTTTTCCAACACATACACAATAATGCTTTATGTTTAAAATAATCTGTGCTGCATGGATCAGTATCAGATTCCTGTAGCATTAAAACTACCATTAGAGGCAACGATGCACTTTGTGGTTTTTTCCTATTAGGTAAAGTTCAGGAATAATTCCAACTTTTTTTCTTTTTTTTTCATCTTCATACTGGTTTTGTACAGAATCACAGAATTTTAGGAGTCGGAATGGACTTCTGGAGATCACTGAGTCCAACCCTCCTGCCAGAGCAGGACCAAATCTAGGGCAGGTCACCTTATGTACCTTATCACAGTCCTCATCAGAAACATCAGAAATCTATGTTGATTTAATACTGTGTCTTCATGCTCCTTTACTGTACATTTTTCTTCTTTTACTAAATGTTTAAGTAAAGTGCTTGTACATTGGCATAAGTCATTTGTTCTGAGAAAGAAACAAAAATTCTCAACTGAGCATGCCACCTAGCTATGATTTGTGGCTGGCAGTGTAAAATAAGGTACACAACAAAGCAAACAAAAATCTAGGATGGAATAAAGTGTTTCCAGATGGCATGGGAATGAATAAGAGACAGCTCTATTTATGTTCTTCTCATTTCACCTGTAGCAATGACTAGATCCATAGCCTTCTGAATCCACTTAATGAATCTTTCTACAGAAGGAAAGAGAGAAAGGACAAGAGAGGAATGTCACAATTCAGTGTCCAGTTTTTCCTCAGCTAATTTTTTTGACTGAGAAATAAGCAGTGGATAGAAAGGACAATCCTCTGTACAGAATCCAAAGACAGAAGTGCAAGGAGGAAAAAAGAGACTGAGTCCTTTTTTAGGAGCCTAGAGGAAACCCTGGGAGTTCAGTCTGTTTATAAACAGCTGATGCACCAGCTTCAGTTGCATTTATATAATGTCTATTTGTATGTACCTTAAGCAAAATCTTATTGACACGTAATCTTTAAGCAGAATATTATATTGCTCTTACAATATAATATCTTGTTATATATCGTTATATTGCTCTTGCCTCTGATTTTTATATTTCTTTGTAAGCTTAAATCATTTAGAAATAGATCCAGTATATTCAGCAAATGTCAAGAACCTCATTACAACAAAGTTATCTTTTCTGCTCTTAAAGGTACATGGCACTGTTGGAGAGCCGTGGTGGATCTGGGTAGAAGACCCTACAAATGATCACATTTATCATTCAGAGTATTTCATCATTCAAAAAAAACAGGTAATGACTTTTATTCAGAATCTCATGAAAGACAAAAGAGATGTGAGATGTGGATCTGTCGAACAGTAATTTGGCCTAAGCAACTTTCCAAGTCAGTAGCACAGTTTCAGATGTATGTGATAAACTTTGACTTCTACAAGAATGTTTTATAATCTCATCTGTCCATTTCTCTACTCTTTTGGTGGGATGGATACTCCCAAGAGAAAAAGTAAAACTGTAGTGGTCTTGTCTGTTAAAGAAAAAAGTGAAGAGCCAGACTTATTTTTAGCCTTTGAAGTTTGTGGGAACAAAATCTATTCCCAATGGTAAAACATTTTATAAAGATATGAAAATTTTGTACATGGAGTTGCACACATACTGTATTTCTTTGTGCTGGTAATGCTTTTGGAAGTCAGGAAAACTATGATTTTTCAAGTTAGTGATTTGTCTGTGCAGTAATTATTCTCTACACATTTGCTTTAGGTCATTACCAAAGAACCTCAACTGCTGGTGTTCACAATCCCAATTTTTGAACCTCTTCCATCTCAATATTACATTCGAGCTGTGTCTGATAGGTGGTTAGGAGCAGAGGCTGTATGTATCATAAATTTTCAACATTTGATTCTTCCAGAAAGACATCCACCCCACACAGGTAACTTCAAATTTGATAATTTTGTTTTAATTCATCTTGCTCATGTTGATTTTCCCTATAAGAGTGTGATAAAAATCTCTTAACTCTTGCTTCATCGTAGAGAAGCATATGGAATTTCACTTTGAAATATTGAGATATTAGTGAGACCATTTCTTCACTAACTTTAAAGTTCTCTAAATTTTTACATTCCTGGGCCAAAAAGGAATCTCAATGTCTCAACATATTACCAGCCCTTTATTTCTCCAGGTTCTTTCTAAACCATAGGAAAACTGAAAATGTCACCTAAAACATCCCAAATCTCTATGTTACAGTATGTCTTATCTTGTGAGCTTTACATTTCTTCTGGACTGGTTAAAAATAATCTTAGAGTAGATGGTTGTATTATAAATAGCATTCAGCAAAGAAAAAAGGTAAAATCTTGAAAATATGAAACATATTCCTATTTTTACTTAAATAAATTCATCATAGCAAGTACAGAACACTGCATTTCAACTCAGCACTCCTGATCAAGTCGTGGCCTTCCCCTCCCCCTCCTTTTTTAACACTTGGCACAGAAGCATATGTTTGTGTTTTGCTTCTTTTTTTCTGGATACATAAATTGCATTATACATTCATTGTGCCTGATGTCATTGTAAAACCTTTCCACTGTAATTACATTTGGCTCATCTAGCAGTCTGTGAAGTGAGTGCCTTCAGAAATGCTTGGTTCTCATACGGTGGTGTCCTTTGGCATGCATAAATTCACATGTGTTTGTGAAGTGTTTAGCTATTGTCATACTGTACCTAGGCTGTCTGGAAAAGCATGTGTAACCTTTTTATCTAATTGACTGATCACTGACTACTATTCAGAAGAAACAGAAAGATATTTACACATCACCAGTTATGGAGCCTCTAGGATTTATGGTAATTGATTTCAATTCCCATCTGGTTCCCACTCAACAATGAAGTATGTAGAGGCTCTGCTAGGCAAAAAAACCTTCTTTCTCCTCAACAGAGCCCAAGAAATCACAGTTTCAGTGGGAATGATAAAACACCCATAAAGTATCAGTGAAAAGCATGTGAAGGATATTAGACATCATTGCCTCAGTAGATTTTATGACTCCCACATCATACCTTAATGTGAAGCACCCTGAAAAGACAATGAGACCTCCAGACACAAAAAAAAAAAAAATAACCCCCCCCCCAAAAAAAACCCCAACACTTCAAAGCAAGCATCTGCATAGCAGAATCACTGCAGTCTCCCTAATTTGGTAGGATTCCAAATCCAATCTGGTTATATATATATCATCTTCCAAATTCCATAATCTCTAATTGTTTGGATAGCAGACACTCTCAAGTTATGTTGAGAATCGTACACTGAAAGGCTGTTTGTTTATGTATTGATATTATGTCTTTACTTACATGTCTGAAGGATTAGATGCAAAATACAGTTGTACTCATCTGATTTGTATTACTCCATCAGCTTAGAAACTCCAAAGAGTCCTTCCTTCTTAAATAGATTTTTTCCTTGAATCTGACATATACAGACTGTGCTGTCCTCCAGCTCCACATTCTGTTATTATAAGAAGCTGGACATACACATAATCTAATGCATCTATTAACAGTGAATTTAAAATTTACTACAGCTGGGTTAAAAAAAAATACACAACAGCTTTAAGAGACAAGATTATTTATGAATGGATAATTCACAGCTATCAGAATGCAAACAACAGTGCTTGTCTAAACACTTCACAGCTATGAAGTCAATGTTTCATTATTCCTCATCACATTTAAAAATAACCAAATATGGACTTTGTGTCATATGAGATATTAAGTAAAACAATTTTCAATATAAGTTATTTTCCACTAAAGTATTGGTTAATATCTTTGTCTTCATCATAGACAATGCTAAGACATGGCATCACTTGTCATGTATTTGTGTTTATTTTGGTATTTTAGAGCTTCTGGATCTTCAGCCTTTGCCTATCACAGCCTTGGGACATCGGGAATATGAACTCCTGTACAAATTCACACATTTCAACCCTATCCAGACCCAGATATTTCATACACTTTACCACACAGACTGTAATGTTCTTCTTGGAGCACCTACAGGTTCTGGAAAAACTGTTGCAGCTGAATTAGCCATCTTTAGAGTTTTTAACAAGTATCCCACATCAAAGGTTTGTAAAACAGGTTTACTAGGATCATTTTGGGTAAGCATGTTTTCAGCAATACAGAAGTCCAGATTATGGCAAACTGAAATTTGCTTTCTCCAGTTCATACCTCTCTAGATTCAAAATGATACAGCATTATGTATGCCATACTTTTATTTCAACTTTGTATATTAATCAGTGTACAACTACAGTTAAATCTGAAAACATGACACACATATGCTGGATTTCCTTTCCTGTGCTTACCTGCATTTCCTGCTTTAATATCATTCTGCTAGCTGTATTTTTGTAGCATTAGTTCCCCTCCATGTGAATGCATCAAGCCGTGTCTCTCTCTTATTTAAGTAAACAAGTTGCAATTAATTACTGCAAGCCAATTTTGTGTTCCAACTTACCCTTGGGTTTTATTTCTTAAACTGTCTAAAAGCTAAAAAACTCAACTTTTGAGGTTTTGTTTTCAAAGTGAATAAAAAATCTGTATCTTGACTTAGCCATCTTTTTTAGTTACCCACATTTTTACCTTTAGTCTTTGCAAAATATGTGTATCTAATTGTGAGATTTAACCACAGAACAGCCTTTGAAAGTAACAGAAATCATGTACGTAAATCCCTTCTTCATCTTTGACATTTCAGTTTCTTCATGTTCAAAAGATTCAGAATAGTTAATCATAAATCCATAAATAAATACTATTTCTACATGTCAGAGTATTCCCCACTGCACAACAGGCTTCTTTGAGGAAAATGCTCTGACATTTTGCTTAAAACAATCAGCTTTTTAATTGAATTGGTAATGTCGTAATAAATTAAAGACATAACTAGAAATGGGGTAAGATATTGCTTGCTGGAAATGCTCATTATTTCTGTTCTAGAATGTTAGTTTGCAGATTCTATAGTTCTGCCAAAAATGGCATTTTTATATAGGAAGGTTTTGATACTAAATGAAATGACAAATACTTTCATTTCAATAAATTATTCTTTCTGTTTCTTAATTTATTTGCTTGTTAATGGCTCATGAACAAAAGCACTATTTTCAAGTGGTAAATCTGTTTTAAATCTAATCCTGACATAGGTAATTTAAGGAATTCAGGGCTTAATCACTTTATGGATTGTGAGCATGTGAAATCATTTTTCCCTGGTAGGTGCACTTTAATAAATGTTTCTTGTGTAACTTCTAGTTTTGTGACTTTCTTTTGCAGGCAGTGTATATTGCACCTTTAAAAGCACTTGTTCGGGAAAGAATTGAGGACTGGAAAGTTAGGATTGAAGAAAAACTTGGTAAAAAGTATGTTTCTCCTTCCCTAATCAGAGAAATGAGAAGCGAAAGAACAGCCCAAGTGTGAATAAAAATCAATGATCAAGTATGAATAAAATCTACAGAATACTTTTGAGTATTTCAAAATAGGTTTACTATTGTATTGTAGTAGCCTTCTAGTACTTAAAGAATCAAAAATGCTATCAGTAGTCATTGTAGTGAAAACAAAATCCAAACTAAAAAAAGAATACACTTTGATACCCAGCTCATTTCATTCTCATTACTTACCAGTATAACAAATATGAAGCTCAGATTTCTTTCTGCAGTATCCTGGGAAATTCAAATTGCAATTCAAAGTAAGCTACTGTAGAAGCCTCAGCTAGAAGGAGCTCATAGGAGTTGCATGAATTCCATACTAGTCCTTCTTATATTGTCCTTCTTACATAAATTAGATATAATTTCATTCCTTGGTAACATTAATTTCCTGGCGATCTTCTCAGGTGTTGGAGTTCAGCTATTGCTTCATGACATATAAGGTGTATCAGTCATGTTCATGCTTTCCAAAATTACACCATCTTCAGTTAAAAATTATATCCATAGGATGTATTATTTAGGGACTTTCCCTTTCCTATATATAGCTTTTTTGGTAAGTTAAAGCTCAAAGCAAACCACAGGTTTTAATAGAAACAGGTACTACTCTGTGCTACGCTGAAATGACTAGTGAGATTCCTGCTATTATCATAGCAGTGAATTAACTGGCAGGTTTGCTATTTTTTGCTATTTTCATGGCCTGTAAGGATAAATTATTTGCCTCATAATTTTAAAATATTTTCAGGTAATACTCCCTTTTTAAAATTTACTCTAGTACTTATGACTGAAGTTTGAACAGAAGATTCATATAACAGTGAGGAATTTTTCTTAAATATTCAAGTGGGTGTAGAATGTGTCATAGAATTGTCAAAAATCCATTATATTCAGCTCAAATCCTGCTTGTAGAAATCAAAAGGATAATAAAGCAAATATTTGGGGAAGCTCTGCTTATCTTCCAAAAACTTTAAGTCAGGGAAATTTCTGCTACAGGCTTAATGGAACTTCACCAACAACTGCAGATGGGCTGCAATCTAGCCTCATTATTCAAACCAGAGATCCATACAGAACAGCAGGCAGCAGCTTGGTAGCTTTCTAGAAAGCTTTCATCCTGATTATGACAGGATGTTATGATTCACATTATATCATACTTATATTATTATATGATGTTCTTTTTGAAAAATGAACCAGAGATGGTTTGGGACTCAAATTTACCCTTTTCTAAGGAACGATATTCATGATGTACATGGTATCAGCTAGGAAAACAGAGACAGGTTTATTTTCTTACAATCATTTTGAAAATCCTGTTGGAAGCATTTGACCAGAAACAAAATTACTTCTTTAAAATGTTGTTTCTTTTCTCTTTTAAGAGTTAATATTTAGGAGTTAGTATTTGAACTTTAAGATTCTTTGTAAAGCCAAGCCACCATCTTTTTTGATTACAGGGTGGTAGAGTTGACAGGAGATGTGACTCCTGATATGAGAGCTATTGCCCAAGCTGACCTGATTGTTACTACCCCTGAGAAGTGGGATGGTGTCAGCAGAAGCTGGCAGAACAGAAGCTATGTTCAGAAAGTTTCCATTCTTATCATAGATGAGATCCATCTGCTAGGTGAGCATGTTGTTTTTAATCAGAACTGGAAGAAATCTGCTGGTACTAGTGATGTAAATATGCTTTTGGACATCTTAACTTTTTCTTTTTATCTGTTTTTCAATGGACTTCACCTTTACCAGGGGATGAGAGAGGGCCAGTGTTGGAAGTCATTGTGTCTCGAACCAACTTCATCTCATCTCACACAGAGAAACCTGTAAGAGTAGTTGGTTTATCCACTGCTTTAGCAAATGCCAGGGACCTTGCTGACTGGCTAAATATTAATCAGGTAGGAAAAATGTTTTAGAGGATGGACATGTATTTGTGCTGCAGAAACACAAGCCAGCAATTTATAAGATAATCCAGGGTTAAACTTGGGAAAAAAAATCTTCTCTTTCAGATGGGTCTGTTCAACTTCCGACCATCGGTCCGCCCAGTTCCCCTGGAGGTGCACATTCAGGGCTTCCCTGGCCAACATTACTGTCCTCGCATGGCTAGCATGAACAAACCTGCATTTCAGGGTAAGCAACAAGCCCCTAGACTTCTTCTGTGAAACAAAAAAAAAAAAAAAAAAAAAAAGTCTTGCAGACTTTACCCAAGTCATTTTTCACACAACCATCGGTCCGCCCAGTTCCCCTGGAGGTGCACATTCAGGGCTTCCCTGGCCAACATTACTGTCCTCGCATGGCTAGCATGAACAAACCTGCATTTCAGGGTAAGCAACAAGCCCCTAGACTTCTTCTGTGAAACCAAAAAAAAAAAAAAAAAAAAGGCCCTGAGCACTTTACACAGTTCATTTGCAGCACATTTACAACATGTGTTACTGTATGTAACATGTGTTACTCTTGGCGTGTATAGGGGGAATCTGCTCTGATAATGGCCCAGAGCTATTTGTCTGAAGCATTAAGCGTGCTGC
Source organism: Chaetura pelagica (assembly GCF_000747805.2). Taxonomy (NCBI): domain Eukaryota; kingdom Metazoa; phylum Chordata; class Aves; order Apodiformes; family Apodidae; genus Chaetura; species Chaetura pelagica. The sequence goes on from NW_009953302.1 coordinate 159,443, forward strand.
AAATGCAACATGCAACAGAGGAATGGGATGTATTTAGAACAGAAGAATAAAATTAGTGCTAATGAAGGGGAAATAAAATGTGTTTTCTCTTAGTGTTCGACACCGTAAAGAAACGTTTGCGTAAAAATATTTGAAATTTAGAACGTAATAAAACCCTTCATATTATTAATCCGCTGAGGTATTTTTATGTGGATCACTGTATGTAAGTGTTAAAAAAATTGTGAACAGAAGTTGCGAGTCAGGCCAACCTCCTATAATTCTAGTTTCAAAGCAATAACCATAAAAATCAAAATTCGTAGTGCATCCAGATATGCTTCTGTTTTCAATTTTTTATTCTTAAGAAAGCTGGACAGCAGGATAGATTTAAGAAAAACTCATATTTTATTTGAATATGTTTTGGGTTTGTTACATAAGGAATATTTATTATATCAATTAAAAATAACCTCCAAAATAAATTTTGTAATGCAAACTGCTGTTGATTATGAGGTGACATTTGTGAGGTGACTTTTTAGCTGCTTTAATTAGCCTTATGACAGAAGCAAAGTATTGATTGTGGACTAGAGACCAGTCTTGACAGCTCAGATTATTTACACCTCCACAAGAGCATTGTACAAAAACACTAATGAACAATAAATCTGTCTTGGGCTGTTCTGCCACACCTGTTCCTGAAACAACAAAAATCCATTAGATGCTGGGCTTTTAAAATATATAGATATATTGGCATATATAGTTGTAAGGTATAAATACACATGAATTACCCTGTGTTGATAATTTCAGAACTGTATAGTGTGTTTGTGCAGGAGCACATGCACATGAATTTAGGAATATGTGATGGTGGATAGCATGGAATATTTTTCAGAAAACATGCACATGAATTGTGAATGATGGTGGATAGCATGGAATATTTTTCAGAAATTAACAATGCATAAATTTATGAATGAGAATTACATTAGAAAACACAAAAATGGATTTATAAGAGATTTAGAGAGAGCATTTGAAATTCTATGTACACTACAGACTTCTAGTGCTTGTTGATGTTAGAAAATCTGTAGACATATGATTTATTGAGGGCATTTTCCCCACTTGTTTGACCTGATATAGTCAAGGTTATTTTAGCATTTCCATGCATTTTGCTGCAACCTGAAACTTTTCAAATATGGACTTAGCAAGAAAAGGCTTTTTTTTTCAAGCCCTAAAAGCCTAGTTGGTTTAAATATATCAGAATAATTAGTAAACAACAGAGACAGAGTTCTTTTTGTACCATAATGCCCACTTTTTACAACAGCTATTGAAAAGCTACTTTTACTTTCTCTGGTTTTGGTAGATTGATCCTTTGCAGGCAGACATGGGTTTATGCAGTCTGAGCTCTGGCAGAAAAGAAGTTTTGGGCCTTAATGGCACTTAGCCTTAGACAACACGTCCCAATCAGATGAAAAAAACATAACATAGTTATTAGGCTGAGATGGAGAAATTCAGGAATTTTGAAGTCTAGAAAGTTTGTCCAGGTTTTGTGGTGTTCAGGTGTTTTTTTTTCCTAGACGCTTCTCTTAAATCTTCAGCTTACAATGATCACTGAAGTAGCAGGGCAAATAAACTCAGACTCAGCATAGTTATATGATATTTGATTGAGAGATGATACATGCTCACCTCAGTTTTATCTATCTGGCAGAAAAGAGACTACGTATACATACCTGCATACCATCTTCAGAGAGGTATATCAGCTGTCTGGGTATTGCAAAGAGAAACTCTAATTTTTATCATTAAAGGGCCTATTTCTCAAGTTCTGTTTTCCTCAACAGCAATTCGAAGTCATTCTCCAGCCAAGCCTGTTCTTATTTTCGTGTCATCCAGACGTCAGACAAGACTTACTGCCTTAGATCTGATCGCTTTCCTAGCCACTGAGGATGATCCCAAACAATGGCTGAAGATGGATGAAAGAGAGGTAGAATCATTTTACCTGCATTACTGGTGCTTTGCTTCTCTTTTATTGATGCTTGTTGGAAAAGAAAATACATCTAAAACACAGGAGTGGTTTGAGGGTAGATCTTGAAACACCTGTGCACATGGTGAATTTCAATATGTATAAAAATCTGTCAGCGTTGAGACTGTATAAGGATCTTTGCAGGATCTGACCTTTAGAATGCAAAGTCTTTTATCTTTTTTTTTTCCTGCATATCTATTATTAATGCTAGTTCCCTTGTCCCAAACAACTTATATCACATGATACGAGTCTTTGATATGAAGATAAGACGAAGAATAAAAGAGGACTAGTGTTCTCCAAAGTTTACAGCTGGCAATCTGTGACATAGATGTTGAGCTGGAACTTAAACCAAATTTCTTTCAGTGTTTTAGGAGCAAAATCATCCTCTTTATGTGTAGAGGGTTATGTATATGCATATATGTGTGTGTATGAACATATGTATGCACGTGTCTACCCATCTATATTCATACATATATAGAGATAGATATACTGCAGAACCAGTAGCTTAGGAATGGCTCAGTCTTGCATATCAGTGAAGTAAATCAATGTTCCAAAACAAAATAAGATAAATTCTGCCAGTTTCTCTTTTATAAATATTAAATATATTTTATTAATATTTATTATTATTGTTATTTATTTTTTATTAATATTAAATAATGTTGATATTATTAATATTTGTAAATATTACAAAGTCAAATACTCAGATGTTAAGCAATGCTGGAGTAAAGGTTTAAAATTTTGTTCTTTTTCAAACAATATAATCTCTATTCAATACTCTGTTTTATCTGCACTCTTCAAAACATACACTAGATTTTATGTACCTGGTTCTGCACCTGCTCAGAATACAGAATTATTTATTTCCTTCTGGACTAATGGTCCTGATAGTAGTGCATCATTGCTCCAAAGCAATTCTTTTGGTTGATATTCAGGTTTCCTAGATATTGGAAGTTAGATTTCTCTAATGATTGCAGATATTCTGCATTGGAACCACAGGAAAAACACAGCAAAATGCACAACTCACAAATACAAGGTCCAAATTGGATGTTGTATGAATATTTATATATCAACAGTTGTAGGAATAGTTATACAATTGTATCCCAAAAATTATATGCCAAAAAATATAGGTTTCTAGATGAGATTATTTTATTTTGTTTGCTCTTTGCTAAGAAATAAAGTGTGATTTTCAGAGGTAAAGCATAACCTCTGTATTCTTCCACTTTTGGATAGATTCTTGAAAGAGAAAATGGATTTCTTGGCTGATAAATTACTAGTACTAAAACACATCTCAACTTAATGCTGCTTTTCTAACTGTATAACCTCTAATGTTTTCTTGAGCATAACAGAAACACTTCATATCAAAATTATTACTGTGTAATAGAGCACTCTAGTACCTTATGCTAGTTTACTGTAGTAATCTCACCTACAATTAGAATATGCAACGTGCAGTTTGCCCTAAATGGCTTGCACTGGTGTGAAGAGCTTCTTCGTGTCCTGTGAGCCACTACCACCTTAAAAAGAACTGTAAACAAAGGTTCTTAGCCTGGCTGCTAAAGGGAGAGTAATAGTCTTTGGGTTTTCTGTGTTTCAGAATATGCCTCTGAAGGTTTTGAAAGAGGAGCCACCAAGGACAAGCAGACTTTGCATTTATTAGTTTAATAACATTTGCATATGATTTGTATTTGAATTTATAAGCTGAGTGTTTGGAGCCTAAGATACCTACCAAGTTACTCAGTTCTGATTACGTAAATATAAAATACTGAACATTAAGCACTAAGTTGTTATATCTCTACCACTATTATGTAGCACACAATTGTGTTTGAAGTACCCACAATTTCAAGTCGATATTTCTTAGGTAATTATGGGACCAGTTTGTAGTTTTGTGTTTTAAATGAACATGATTAGCTTGAGTTTCATTTGACATTGAAGAAAAAGACAAAGCTGTAACAGCCTGTCATAAGTACTGTATGTACTGCTGAATTCTTTATCTATAGCAATTGTTTTTTATTTAAAAATACTAATGTCAAGTTATATTAACGTCAAGCTTGGACAAGGTGAAATAGACAGAATTATCTCTGTATTGCTATAGCGTTTTAAGTTTTAAAATTAGGACAAGTGCATATTTAGTTACTTTATAGTAGGTATTCCCTATCTTTAATACTTGCCTGAGTGTTTCAAGTATTTCTCAATTCCATATGGAATAAAAATTTACCAGTTAGAAGAGATAAATTATTGTTGCCTTTAAACAGGAGTTTTTGTTGCCTGTCATTTTTTCACATTTTTTTTTTTCCAACCAATGTTCCTTTAGGGGAACTTACAGACAAATTAATATATATTTAAAGTATTTGTAACTGTTAATTGTGAAATGTGTTGAGATGTAAGAGATTTTTCATAAATGAGTGGATACAAAATTTACAAGTGTACAAGAGGTCCTGACACTTTTCTTCTTTCAGCCTTATTTATATGACATTAACTTTGGCTGACACAAGATTCCTTTAAGAACTCATTGGTTAGTTTTGTTTAATGATGTAATTGGTTTTGCTACATGATGGCTGAAAGTGTATGTTTATGTTTGCTTCCTAATGGGTAGGATTCATAAAGCCTCTTAAAATGCAGCAAACAGTACCATCCATAATAGCATTAGGAAGACTTACATTGAGGTAGACAGACTCTTACAGTCATGAAAAGTGGGTTTTCTCTGTTACCCTGCATGGCAGCTTTTCTGTGATGTTAACAGAGAGATTCAGACCTTGTGGAGGAGGAGAGAGACCAATAGGGGCTCTTTGATAGCTGTTTATCAGTTCTGCCATTATCTTACCTTCTCTTATCTTCTCAATAGAGATTCTTCTTGTAGCAGTAGTGCCAAAGTAGGCTCTAAAGATTGTGAAGGGTTCTCTTCACAAAATTCCAGACTACTTCACCAGTACTCTCAGATAACAAGGCAAATTCACCCCTGTCTCTGCCACCTGGCTCCAAATATCAAATTCAGACAATATTTCAAAGGATATGAAGTTGTATGAAGCTTCTGGACTACACATTTGTATGTAGAAATGAGGACCAGAAACAACCCTTCATGTGTTGGCACCACAGTAGACACCGGCATACATGGACCAGGGAGGTATCATACAAGATATTCTTTCCCCCAGAGGAGTTAGTAGTCTAATAGATGCAGCAGCATTATAGTGGAGAAGGAATTCTGTTCTACCTTCATCTACTGAAAATATCTATTATAGACAGCTCTGTTGGTTTTGGAGATGAACCTACATGGATGCATTCCTTGAACTTCATGTCTGATACACACTTTTCTGCTCATACCCATGTTCCTACAGTATTCAGAAAGTTGAGACAGTAGTCAGTCTTCAGAAGACTTAATGAAAATTACTGCTTCTTGTACTGATAATTTTTTCCAGTTCTGCTGGACCTGTTTTTGCACAATAGTTGGTAGATCTGTTTAATAGGTTCCATCCAACTAAGTTTCAGGCTGTGTGTGTGCTTTTTTATGGAGAAATGACCAGTCAAATACCTCATGTCTAGTTTAGTCTGAGCAAGGAAGCCTCCAGTGATGTTGAAATACCCTAATTACTGAGATTTGTAGCTGGTTCTTCAAAGCTCATCCCTACATTTAAAATCTGTGTGAGTAGCACATGCAGAGGTTCTTCAGGATTTAAGCAGGACTGCTGTGTTTGGCTTAAACCAGAGTGTGAGTAGGCAGTCTCAGGAAGAAGAAAGAATGGTTACCTATTTTAGAGCCTAGGAGGTGGGTTTTTTTCTCTTTCTCAAAGGTGCATTGTCCATGCACATTCCAGAATGTGAATCTATCCATCTCAGGATTTGCAGTCCCAACACAGAGTTTGTTTTTCACCAAAGGGTGAAGAAGTAACTGAAGGTGCCATCCTTGCCCTTTGCAGTAGGACTTTGCCATTGGCAGGGACTCTTCGGTAGACATCACTCTGCACACATCATCCTCGTTGTACTTCTGAGGCACAGGTGTAACCTACAGAAATTTGGTCAGGCAGTGCATCTCAAAGAGAAGACTGCCCCTGTAAAGGGAGTGATTCTTGATTTCTTTTTATTGTTCATTGATGCCAGTGTGCCAGTGAAAAAAAACAGCCAAAAAACTTATGCTTTCCCTGCTTTTTTGTATCATCATGAGATTATTTCTAAATATAACATTTCTAGCTAAAATTCTCATGTGGAGCTGTCAGCCAGGACTATCACATTCAGTGTGACCCATTATTTATCTTGTTGAAAGGGACAACAGCTCAGATTATCCTTTTGGAAGCAGCCAGTGCCACCCGTCTGTGGTGGTAAACTTGGGTAAGATCAGTGATACTGTTCTACATTAAGAGCTGACTAAAGAGGCTCAAGTCCTCCTCTTTCAGAAATTGCATCTACATCTGTGGTGGTGGCAGATGTTGCAATCTTTTTACAACATAATTTATTAGAATCAAGTTTTCAGTTTATTTTTCTCTAATGTTTTTACTGGGTTTTTTTCTTTTTAACGTAACACAAAAGTACGAAGTAGTATTTATTGTTTATTGTATGCAGTTAGAATGCAGTTCTTACCATCAAACAAGCAGGATGTTTTCTTATTTGGTGGTCACAGGTTTTTTTTTTAAAGAAATTTATTCACTGGGTAGATATTTGGATTTTTTTATCAATACATTTACAGTGCAAGGACTGAGAAGAGATGTACCCATGCATATAGTTTTAACTGTAGAGATTTCTGCATTCTGCTTTGTGCATCATTTTACCATCTGCATCTTGTTAAGACTGTTCTTTATGAAACCTCTAACTAAAAATCTTTTAGCACAAACATACCTACTGCAATATTCAATAGCACCCATACCAGGTAATTGCCAGCTTCCACTGAATTCAGGGGCACTTGAATGACAGGTATTCATTGAATCTAGAAGAATGAATCAGGCCCATGCTGATTTTGCTATTTTAAAGTTGTGAGTGTATAAACATGTGTGATCTAATTATGGATTTTTATATGTGTTTGTACACTGTCTGGAAATATGCATAGACACATGCATGAAATTGAATTAAATTTTACCATATAGTTTTGTTTTGCATTGCTAAAAAAAACACACACACATATCCCAAAAAAATAAAACAGCCCCAAGAATTGTTGAAAAGACAAAAGATTACTTTTTCTTCTCTAACTTTAAATCAAATAACCTATTATCTCCATGTTATTGTTCTGAGGTAATGCTGTGCTATAAAACAGGAACAGAAGAATCTGGTCTGTGTCATGAATGGGTATATTGCTGTCTCTTAGATGAGATTGTTAGTGTTAAATGTAGATGCTTTAATAATACATCTTAACTGTTTAAAGCTTATTTTTAAATGTTTCTTCAGTAATCTTATTTGAGGTGGTTTAAGCATCCTGTTTGTATTGGGAGAGTTCTGGAGTAGGAGGATGTCAACTCTTCATCAAAAATAATTTTACAAGATGGCTTTTTTTTTCTGCCCTTAAAGATGAGGAAGGGTACCCAAGAATGATTTCTAAGTGTTTTGCTCATTATAGAAGTTCAACTTCCTTCTACAAGATGTATCTTTTATGACACCAAAGTGTGCCATAAAAAATTAACATTTAGTTATAACAAGGAGATGTTTTTATTTCACTTAACATCTGTAGCAGATGTGAAATATGTAATTATTTTTGTAAAAGACTTCATAACTTTCATGATTCTTTTGTTTGGCACATCTTTCTTCTATTGGGCATTTTAGACAATTGATAAGCATTATTCAGTGGCATATGGTCTGAGTCTGACGTGCTTTGAAAAGAGTACAGAGTACTAATAATGAGGATTCTGTGAAAATGGGAAAACCAGCACAACAGATATGCTTTGAGAAAGTATGGGTTTTTAGCATCTTGAAACAATATATCACACTCAAAGGGACAGAATTGGGCTGCACAATCTGTTAGCTCATTCTTGTCCAATCTGGTCTCCTCCTTTCTTTTGGAGCCAGCATTGTCATCAACTTGCTGAATTATACTCTGACTGGAATGTATTTCAGGCACAGGGTAATGTATCTACTTAAATGGAATCCTATCTTTCTACAAAAGCTTTTTAAGTATAATAAATTTTAAAATATAAAAAAGCTCTATTAGCTTAAAGTAAATGGTTCAACAGTTTACATATGTGCAGGAACAAAGAAAATTACTACTTACTAGTTTGAGAAAAATCTAGCTTGTTCAGAGATCACAATATAAAAGGCAGAAATAAACTTCATTTTTTATAATAAATATTTTGCAATGCTATTAGAATCTCAAATGGATTTTCAACGTGGTTTTTTTTTTTTTTAATTAAAAGGTGGATTCCTAATCAACCTAATGTTAGAAAAGCACGAGAGGTATTTGTGCTTGTTCATCAAAAAATCTGTGAAGGACCCACATGGGCCCAGTCCTGCCTTGCATCAAGTTCCCTGCATTGGTGTTATATGGGGTTTTTTATGTCAGTACCACGTATATTTCCTTATATTATTTTTACTATACATTTCTTGTTCTTAAGGTAAAATATATTTTCTTCACCCTTTTATGAGTTAATATTACAGTTGTTTTCAGAATGATAAATAGTAATGAAGTTATAACAGTGCAGAAACATTAGATTTGTTTTATAGTCACGATGTTGTGTCTGGTTCTGCTTAATGAACCTATTAATTGTGCCATTATTTCTTAATAGAAAGTGATAATACTCTTACACTATACTGACATAAGAGAGTTATATTTTTTTAATACATTTTCATGAGAATGTTAAGCCTTGGATTGTGCCTACAGCTAAAATAGTTGTGTTTATTACATTGATTTATGTGAAAATAAGGGGTCAGCTAAAAATTACTAGGATTCCCTGCTGCTAAAATGACAGGACAGTAGTACATGCACCAGCTCTCCTGCTAAGGGTTCTTTAGTTTTCCTGTGGTAAATTACAGAGCTTTGCAGGTATGACTAACAGCACCACAGGCCACTGCTGTAATACAAGTCAGAGGGAAGAAAAAAAAATAACCACCACTGATTGTAAAAGCAAGAAGAACATCTTTGAATAAATCCCCAGAAGCGTGAATTTAGGATGTTTTATGCTGGCAAAAAGGTTTAGTTCAGGTTCTGTCCTGAAAATAACTAACACTGTAAAACTGCCTGTGCTGAAGAAGCAGTGAATTACTATAGACTAATCCAAATCAGCTAATTTGATCCCTGTGCTCTGCTAAAGGAAAAGGGAGTTTAGATTCATTATTTTCCCAATACCAAATTCTGCTCATGTGAATAATGAAATAAAGATCTTTGGAACTGGCTTGTTCCCTTACATTAAAGACATAACTATCATAATGTGATGATACTTGGTGGCGAGGAGGAAAATTAATTCAGCAATATAATATCTTTTGTCAGTTTTTGAATGCAGATGTGGGGTAAAATGTAAATGCAGTATTTTTTTTTTCATTTATTTTTCTGGTATTTACCAGAGCTATTTTGAACTTGTTCATCTTAATTCCCTATCAAATGTATACATGTGACTACTATTTCTCAAAGTGTCTGAGCATAAGGAGCCTGTGTGCTTCTACTACCACTTCATAAATCCACAGCATAAAAAGCATTAGTAGGTTAAAAAATATATTCAGTAATATATGTTGATGATCATAATTGTAGAGAAAACAGTGTATGGGTTCTCATTTTATCAAGCTATTTTTCTGTCTTAGAAGAAAAAATCTCTAAGATGGGTCATAATTCATGTTGTCTGTGCTGCAGTCACATGTCTACATGGTGACTGGGGGAATCAAAGGTTTGCTGATTGTATCTAGATAGATAAACTTTATCCTCTAACATATCCTCCTTTCATTGAATTCTTTACTCTCTTCTACTTATCTACTTGTCTTGTTCCCAACTCCTAAATAGACTTATCCCCTCTTCACTTCTCAATTAGTTTTTTTTCTTTCTGCTTCCTTGCCTTTTGGTGTTTATAGCCCCTTTCACTCTTTTCTTCTGTAGGCATCATTTTCTTCAATACATGCCAGCTCAGTTTATGCAACAAACCTTCCATGTCTTATAATACGGGAAACACGAGCATCCAGGCAACTGGATTGTGGAGGGAAAATGTTTAGGAGCTTCCATTGACACATCAATTTGATTGGACCAAGACAAAACTTGAACAGTATTTTTTTTAATTGGGTTCTCTGTTACTTCCATCAGTTCTGGTTCTGTTAATCAATACTGCTTCACCAAACAGACTCTTTAAAATGCTTTGTAATTTAACCTGCCTGACCCAATTGCTTGATTTACAAAATCTATATTGTTTGTTGGAGTTTTTTAAATCCTGAATATGGACCATTTTATTCTCTAGGGTTTTAGTACCTTTTAAGGATGCTTGTTTGTAATAGTAGTGACATATGTTACTTGGGTTTAGAGATGTGAATAATTTTATTAACATTAATGTCAGAGAATTATAAGAGCCAGAAAACATTTAGAGGTGTTTACTATTCTGAACTTTGCAAGTGCAACACCTAGTCCCTAAGGGGGAATGAAGTTATGCCTGCAGTTGTGCAGGTATCATACCTCAGTACTTTGAGGTACTCAATCTGAGATGAGACTGAATACTCAGTCCAAATTCTTCACTTACTCTGAGCAATTTGTTTTACACTACTATTTTTTCTCTAAACTTGGCTGTACCTCCTGTATTACTCATAAATGATGCTGCCCATAAGTATGTAATATCATTGTGTCACTGCTGGTGGCACCAGGAAACCACTAATAAGAGACAAGGTTTGAAAGTTCCTGGCTATAATTATATTAAAATTCAGAAAACAGGCTTTAGAAATAAAACAACAGGAGGAATATTGTGGAATATCGCATAATAAAATGACTAAATAAGAAGTTATAAAGCTCTTGTTCATTATGAGGGGCTTTTTACAGAGGTCATCTTCAGAAATAAAGGAGTTTATTATGGAATTTACTACTTGAAAACATAGGCAAGAAGTATAGTTAAAATTATAGTCGTTAAAATTATTCTAAGTGGTCATTGACATGAGATTTGAAAAAATAGTCATTAAAAATACCTTTTTGTCTGAATTTCTAAAAGTTTAAAATGTAGACACTTACTGTATGTTGGGATTCACAACAGGGTTTGAGTCTCATAAATTCCAAACTCACTCAAAAAAAAAATTTCAAATGAATGTGCATTTAAGCATGTCAGTAGAAAACTTTTTTAATGAATAATAATTGCAGAATTACCAAACTGAAGAACCCCGTCTGTCTTTTCATAGTCATTAGAGAGAGGCAAATTTCTTTTTCATGACTGTTATGATGTTATTTGTTGCAGGGATTTGCTATGTTTTTATCCCAGTTCTAATCCCTTTGATACCAGGGGTTGCATTAAACAAACACAGAGCAGAATGTCCAGCATTTGCCAAACCTGTCAAGATATTTTCAGCATTTTCATTTCCTTATCTGCGTTGCTTAGTGTGTCAATAAAGCCATATGAATTTTGTATTCTCCCGTCATTAATATAGTGTTTGATTTTTTTTTTCAGACTCAAACCATACTATTCAGTGACTGAAGACTCTTTGTATTTGTATAAACAGCACTGAGCAAATTCTCCTTGCTATTAAAAAAAAAAAAGAAACTAACAAGCACGAAAGTTTCACAGTTTCTGAGTAGTATGTTTTAAATATGCAACTAATCTTTCTCTTACAGATGAATGACATTATAGTGACAGTCAGAGATTCAAATCTGAAGCTGACACTTGCTTTTGGAATAGGAATGCACCATGCAGGTCTGCATGAGAGAGACAGGAAAACTGTAGAAGAATTGTTTGTGAACTGCAAAATCCAGGTACGTCTGTTCTTTGAATTCTGCCGTAATGAGTTTTACATGGAATTTTAAAAGTTGGCTTTTTGTTACATTTACCTCATTAATCTTTCCTTCTGTTTTAGGTTCTTATTGCCACAAGCACATTAGCTTGGGGTGTAAATTTTCCAGCTCATTTAGTAATTGTTAAAGGAACAGAATACTATGATGGAAAAACAAGGCGTTATGTGGATTATCCCATTACAGGTACTCACATAAATTATGGAAATGCTCAGATGCTGAAATTTATTTCAAGCATATGTAAATTATCTTAATTATTTAGTAACTGATCACTGAAAATACCTAATTTGGACACTAAGAGTGCTGAGGAAAAGATTTCTGTGTTTAATTCAATAGAACTCCTTAAGATTTTATGTAATAATGAAAATGTTTCTGTTTGGCAAATCTTTTTTCCATGCTAAATTCCTTTAAGTGAATCATCCAAACTAGAAATTAAAGGGAAAATATAAAGTCATTTTTAGCTACCTAGTTAATTGTTTAAAAAAAAGTTTTCATGTATCAAATAATTTTTTTCATTTTGAAACCTGTTTTAAATAGAAACAGATTTCTAACAGTTTACTTAGCCGTGGTTTGAAATGCAACAGTTGAATCACATATATGAGAACATAAAATTTATACGTAGTCGCTTGACAGTAAACAAAAAACCTTAGTATCTGCAGTGATGGAAGTGATACTTGAAGTAAGTGATACTTCAAAAATAAGCAGCTAAATTAAATATTTGAATTTCTGGTTTGATATAGACTTTTATTGCTTTTGGCTCCAGTAAATTCTGCTTTTCGCAAACTGAAGTTCTGCAGTGTTTTCAACCAGCTTAAGAAAGTGAATCACAGAAGAGCTTCTTTGAGTGTTCAGGCAGGGAGAATATTTGTCTGGATGGTACTAAGCTTGAAGAATGAGGACAAGCTAAATTTATACCACGTTTCCTATTCTGTTTTCCCTTTCTCTTTTTGAAACTGAGAGTTTATTATTAAATAATCCTAAACTATAACAGAGAGGTATTTACCTAAGGACAGTCTAAATGTTATTTGTAATGTAAGTAGAGGGTTTGCATCTTTTTAACCACACTGTCTTTTCAGCAAGAGAAACTTACTGATGAAAAGAAGCTCACACTGAAAATACTACAGGGGTTACTTCTCCAAGTAACCCATCATAAAGCTTAATTTAGTGGTTAGTGCTCTGCAGGAAACTTGGGATCAGTTTCCAGAGAAACTCTTGTTCAGAGATTCTGGTATGACCTGGGAGCTTAGCCATATACAGTTGCATTTTGTGACTGATTGAGGCTGATGTAAACTTAGTACAAACAGTCTCCACAGGGTAGTATCTCTGTCGTCCTGACTGGAAGAATAGTGACGACTGAGTTTATTGCTCACTGAGGAAAAGTGCTGAGGAAAGAAATCAACTAAAGTTTTTAATTTAATGTTGAATCAGTGGGACTGTCAGAGAGAAGTAATAGGGAAGATTATATATTCAAAAGAAATCAGGAACTCAATAAGCATCGAAGACTTACTGTGCTGTTTTAGAAATCTGTTGTACAAGTACAAAGGCTTTAGGGAGTGCTTGTACTTTCACTATGTGTTGCATTCTTGAATTCAGGTGATTGGGACATTAGGAGTTGTTTAATTCTTGACTTCTCAGTAAAACTTGGGGGACTGATGGAAGCATTTTAGATTTTGTTGTCTGCACTGCAACAGAAAATGCAGATTCCTTACTTTATGAAGAAACATGTGGTGCGGTTTGCTTAGAGCATTTTATTTTTAACTTTCTAGACAATATTTATGCATCTGGCAGTTCTGTGGATAGGTAGCACAGTTTTGCAGCAGCAGTAAAATGAAAATGTAATGAGCTTCTTTCTGAAATACTTCCAAAATTGCACAATACTGTCTTTAATGCTGCCCTCAAGTTATGCCTTCGCGGTACCGTCATGGTATGACTTGGTTTCCCCCTTCTGAAGTTACCTTTCTGTATCAGGGATGCATTTGGCTCCAAGGAAGCAGCTGAGGGCAGAATGAATCATTCTGGAGTGTTCAGAAATTTCAAAATAAGTAAGAATGCTCCTTTGAGTGAAGTCAGAAGTTTTGAGGAGGGCCTTTTCTCAGTTACCAGCCATTTAGTCGGCCAATTGGATCATATTTAACATTTCAGTTTAGTCCAGTGATTAAAAGCAGCCAAGCAACATATAGTCAATAAAGAAAATACTGGGTTTGGATAATTATATAGTGAATATTGACAAAACTAACTTCCTGACGCCTATGGTATTATGCACAATTTGATTCACTACTGTAGAATAGCAAGATGCTGTTTCATCCCCCTCCTTGTGCACATACCTATTCAGAAACATCATTCTCAGACAAATTTAATTTTATATTTTTATTTCACTCCTAAATTAACACAAGGAGTTAACTGTATGTGTGTAGAATGAAAGGAGAGTAGAGGAAAATTGTATTAGATGTAAGCCTGGATTCTCTTGCAGTGGGTGGTCTTCAAAGTATGCAGGAGAAAACTTTCTGCCAGAAAGAAGTTCATCATAAATTGATATGAGATGGAAAGAAGAATGAGATGTGTCAAAACCAATAGGACATATGAGGCAAAAGAAATAAAAAATCCTGTATTGTACATTATACAGATCTAAATACATTTATTTATACATTCAGATAAATACATTTGCTTTATTCATGATTGTCTCTTTGCCAGATGTACTTCAGATGATGGGACGTGCTGGTAGACCACAGTTTGATGACCAAGGAAAAGCTGTAATTCTAGTTCATGATATTAAGAAAGACTTCTACAAAAAATTCCTTTATGAACCTTTCCCAGTGGAATCAAGGTAAAGATAAAGAAATGAGTAAAGCTGTTCAAACTGTAAACAATACTATGAATGAGGGCTAAAGAAAAGTGAAACAAAATTCCTGTGCCAAGTATCTCCTAAATATTGGGAGTCCTAGGGAAAAATAATTAAAAAAAAAATAAATTGCCCATCTTTAACCAGAAAAATCTTATTTTCTATGAGTTTTGAAGCATTGATGAGCTCTATAGTCTGTTCCCAGATCATACTACGAATGCTTCTCTGCTCCTGAGTGTTGTCTCTGAAATTTCAATGTGAGCACAACTGTTCTTCAGGACAACTATACATGATCCTCATAACCCTCTCTGAAATTCTGTGACAAATTCTTAATTTCTGACCTCTATCTGGTCAGGAAATTTTTAGGAGCTTGGGAGTGCTATCCACTTGTGAATTGTAGTTGAAATGGGCTCATGTATGTGAAGGTTAATTTCTGTGGTGCACAGACAGACAGACAATTTTTGCAAATAAGAATGTGCAGACACGCAAGTTATTTCCTTAGGAAACCACACTTTTTTTAACATACACATTTTACTGAGCACAAAAGGCTGTGAGTTGAAACTCTTCATAATGATAGCTAATAAGTCAAAAGAGCATTGTGATTAAAAATTGATATATCCAGACTGTTTGGCACTAGCATAAACTAGGAACCCTTGTAATTCATTGATTGGTAAATCATATCTTGAGTATGTAGTAATCACAGCTTGTTCCTGTTTGGAATACTATAAATATTCTACGTTTCTAGTAGCTCATTTTGTGTGTATATATTTCCTTCCTAGTTTTATATATTCCATCTTTTACTATAAACAAAGAATATTTGATAGAACTTCAGAGGATTCACACATAAATAGCAATCTTGTTAAGTTCAATGTAGGTTGTGATCCAATTAACTTAGAGTTGTCCTGGTCTCTTTTATGACCAAGTAGTTGATGTAAGAGGCTTCTTAGCTTCAAAGAGTAACTGTTTGGGAGTATTTCAGGGGTTTTTAGTTTTAGAATGCTTTCCCATCTGTTCTGCCAAAGAGCATATTTCTCAGCTTTGTATAGTATTTCCAATTTGTAAAATTAAAATTAACATTTTTTAATTAAAGTGTTTTCTAAAAGCCATTGTCTATGTTTTAGTTGTCAGATTTGATTATGCAACTCATATGACAGACCTTTTGCTCTCACTGATCATGAGTATGAAATATAGCATATTAGAAGCAAAAGATAAAGCACTCTTTATCGTGGAATAGGTGTTGAATCATCTGTCTGGTTTCTGCTGGACATTCTGGGTGGAACATTTGCTGTTCCTACTTTCAGAGTCATGCAATAAGTGGCGTAGAGCAGTTAAAAAGCTACTCATACCAAATCGTTATTTACCTTTAGCACCAGGGAAAGAACAGTAGGAAAAGAAAAAGGATTATAAAACAAGAAAAATTAGGTTCATCCTGAAAGATATTTGCCATTCCCTGATTGAACTCTAGCCAGCCATGATCTCATTAGATAGCCTAATGGAGGTCTTAGTTCTATTTAATGACTCTAAATAGTATCTTTCTTTGTAAGAATAATTTTATACTTCTTTTGTTCTTCTGTGGTTTTGAGTTTAGATCTCTCTGAGTAAAAAGTAGCTGCTTGTTTTTTTTTTCTTTTTTGTCACATTGGATGAAGATGAGGCAAAGTCTGGAAGAAGCAGTTTTGATGTAATTTGAAGAGCTCTCAAGTATTTGTCAAGTATTTGCTAAGCTATTGCCACTGTTTCATTTCCTGTTTGTCTTTCCATATGATTCTCTCTTGGATTAAGCCAGCACAATCATATGGTCAACACACAATATTCAGAAGTTACCACTGAGTAGCTCCATCTGAATACATTCCATGAATGACTTAAACTTGTGCATTCTTGGTCCAATCAAAAAGTAATTTGAGCCTCATTCCACTATCATGTAAAGAAGATGACTGACCTTGCAATTACATTCCCCTTTCTCCCTCTCTTCTCTTTTATCAGAAGATAAATGTATAATATTTTCAGATTAAAAGTAATAAACCTTTTAATGCACAGCTCTACAAAATATATTACCTGTCTTTGTGATTGTAGTCAGCTAAGTCCTCTTGTTTTCTGTTCTTCAGCTTGTTAGAAGTGCTGGCTGACCACTTGAATGCTGAAATTGCTGCTGGAACTATTACTTCTAAGCAGGATGCAATGGATTATATCACCTGGACTTATTTCTTCCGTCGACTTATAATGAACCCAACGTGAGTATAAAATACAAATGCAATTTAATCTAAAGGTAACTTGAGGGTAGAGTTGACCCAAAGGTGATCCCACTGCTGTTGGAGTGTAAAATACTTAGCAGTCTCCAGTGTAGGAGCATTACTGGCCCACACATGGAATAAAACTTGTGTGCACATTTTTTTAGTAATTTTTTTCTCTAAATATAAATGCATTTCTTGGCAGATAATTTTACAATTTAGTGACAACCATAAAATAGCCTTATTGAGAGGGCTACATCAGCCTCCCTAAAATAAAACTCCAGATTATCACATTCCTTTAGGTACTGTATTTATTATGTGTTACTTTTTTTTTTTCGCTACCATATTGATATGTTCTGCCCAGTTTTCTATAGAAAATCTATTAAGACCTGGATTTTCCTAATAAATGAGAGAATAGCTATCAGCTGTTTCTCAGTGATAAGGTTTACTTTCATTAGAGTGTCCTGGTGAAACCATGTGTGCAATATTTTCAATGATTGTTATCATCCTGCCTAGCTCCAGCTGGTATGCAGATCATTCTGAGCTGTTCCAGCAATGTAGCCTGCCTTTGCCACAACACTGGTTTGGGTACATGGCCTGTTACCTGCCACGTGATCATTCACCCACCAAAATCATGTGGCAAATAAAAAATCGGGCATTTATAGCACTGAATGTTTCTTGATGTGCTCCGGAGTGTTTTATTTTTGAAATCATGTCCATAAATTTTGGCTGAGTTTGTTTTCAGCTGAATTCTTCATGGGCAACTGCTGATGGGAGCCTGAAGTTGATAAAATAGTTTCCTTGAATTCTTAGTTTTGAATTCTGCATCTAGTCCTGTGCTGATCTTCTTGGGAAATAGAAAATGCAAAGTGTTAGAACTGTAAACTAAAGAAAACATATTCAGTTCTCTTACTTCAAAACAAGATGAATACATTTATATGGAAGGCATTTCTCCCGAGAGTGACAAACAGCTAAATTCTGGTTTTGTCTAGGTTAGATATAGGTAAAGCTGTGTTTAGATGTATGACTTTGGAATTTACACATGATCCATGCTATAACTAATTTTAAAAACTATGCCACTGCAGACACTATTCTCTTTTAGTATAAGGAGTAAGTAATGTTATTTTAAAATATCTTGCTCTTGAATTGCTGTGTTACAGTGATGTTCTTGATTTGTCTTTGGCAATCTTTGATCATGTTGTATCTGTGGTAGGTAGATTTTTAAGACACAACATATAGCTCAAAGGTAAGTGTAGAATACAGAAATGTAGTAGTTTGATTTAATAAGCAAGCTCTTCCCACTTGATCCCACTGGAGTATGAGGCTGACATGTTTACTGATGGTCCTTTTTCTCAGCAGTTTCATTAATGTGCAGTGTCATGGAAGGCAAAATCTGAAGTTCTCACAATATCGAATTTTAAGCAGAAATTCTGCTATTCTGAGCAGATTGTGGGAAGAAAATTATGGGAGGAAAAAAAAGAAAAAGAACCCCACCATACTATATTTCATAGTGAGATGCAGAGCCTTTGTAGTGAGAAAGAAGGTGATCAGATCTTGACTCCTCATGTCCATAATGGCAGGGTAGAAATGCATACTGAAGTTGCTAATAAGATTGGAGTCTTTTATTGGAAATGTCACACCTGCAGGTTGGAACCCCTGGTGGTGGCAAGTTGTGCTGCTTTATCCCCTGTCTCATCCACACAGAAGTTCTCAGCGTTGTGTACTCAGTCATCCAGGGAGAAAAGGGGAGGACATTATTGACTGTGTGCAAGAGGTCCCTTCTAGATACCAAATGCAAATGCAGTGGATGTGCATGCTTTCCATTCTTTGCTGTGATAATAAATTATATTAAGTTTCATCCAAAGTTCCTAACGTAGCCAGTTAGTAGAGTTCCTGGACCTATGTATCTGTGGTATGTTCAGACCTCCTTCAAGCCAATGGTCATTGCTTGAACGAGATACATCAAAGGAAAACTGAAAGAGTTTTATGAATAGAGGTCAGTGATAGTTGAATAACTTCTTGTTATGTTGCAATACAGTAATGGACTTTACTGTGCCATAGATGAGCATATTAAATTATTGATGTCACCAAACAAGAACTAATCATAATAATCCAAAGATTTTAATTTATTGTTGTGTTTTTTTCACAAGAGTAGGAGGACAATGACTGAATGTTGGTTTGGGTAGTTACACAGTACCTACTCAGTGTCACTCTTTATCATGTCTGCCCCACAGCAGTTTTGTTGACTTAGTCTCTACTGAGAAACAAGAACTATTTTCTAGCCAGCAGGTGATTGTACCTTAGTGGTGAATAAGTAATTCCCACATGCATGATTGGTAAATTGCCTTGGGATTCATTGGCATAAAAGTCATTGCATGTGATGCTGTAAATCCCCTAAATAATGGGCTTAGATAATATGCAGAAGATTTATATTCTCATTTATTGCCAGTTTTACCTACTTGTATATTAAAGCTGCATAAACAAATCAAGGATCTTTCTATTCCAGTCCAGTATCATAAAATGCCTCACTGAATGCCCACAATTTGTACTATTTAAGTAACTTTAATCTACTTTTGTTGTGAATTACAGATCAAAGTATCCTTTTGCTCTAAGTATGTAGGTTTCTTCTAAACATGCACTCATTACAAAAGTTTTTTCTGACACACTCAAGATAATTTGTTAAACTTGTAATAATGGCTTTTTTAATGGTGGGGTTGAAAATGTTTGCAAGTTACAATACTTCTTTTCATCAAACTGTTTTAATTTTCTTGTTTGATGAATCCCTGTATCTTGAAATCTGTGAAATGGAAGGAGGAGTTATTGAGCTGTTGATGTGGGAGAGGGGAGTAGCTGAGTGCTCGTTCAGAGCCATGCTGACTAGTCATCTGCATGTTGTTCAAAGGATGATGTGCAACCAGAGGGGTGATCCAAATAAAACTGTTTATCTAAGTGTATCAGTCTCAGTAGCGAGAGTTTCTTCCCTGTTCTTTCCCTCCCCCAAAGCAGTTATTCCTAAATGTACAGGGGCTTGAATTTGCTTGGTAAGTCCAAGATTCTGTGTTACTTCAGTCAAGTACTACAACGTGTTCTCCTTCCCACATACAACTGTGGTAGATGTGTTCTTTACTTAGCCAGGATCATACAAGTCAGATCAGCAAAGTGCCCTGTTCTTTGAAAGGAGTTATTTTGAGAGGCTCATCTGTCTCCTTTCCTTGGCTGAAATTCCTTGGCTATTTCATTCTTTTACCCTTATAAAAGATTATAATCTGCAACTTTGTACAAAAGAGAAATGGCTATGGAAAACATTTTCTGTAAATCAGGTTATGATATTTTCCAGATACATGTGCAGTAAAGAAGAAATAGAAATTTACAACATATGTAAAGTTAAACAGAATCAGCTTTCATTTGAAAAGTTAATTTCTAGATATTTTGAGAGCACACATCACATCACTGTAAAAATGTGTGAGTGTTTTTAATGTATTTATAAATATATATGAGAGTATATGTATATACATACACACTTATGAAATCAGTTTTCTCTGTAAATTCCTTGTGAAGACCTGAAATGTTTTATTAATTCATTCTGAGAATTATTAAGGGATTTTTTTTCTCTTTGTGTCACAGTCTTAAGAAGTTTACTGGAGTGAAAGAATAATGCAGCAGAAATTATAATTAAAGTATCTCAAATATGCTCTTATCATATATTTTACTTTCAATTTCTTTTTCTTAGGATGATTAGCTGAGCATGTCTAATAACATTGTGAATAAAACATCTGAATAAAAGTTATAATTGTATAGCGTTCCAATATAGTTTCTGGGATTCAGGTGACAGGTGGTATCAGCCAGTCGGGATAGAATAATATCTATTTCAGTGAAAAAATCCCAGTTATTCAGAATTTTAGGACTACTTTGGAATCATATCAGAAGGGAGGATTACTGAAGAAAGTTAAATTAACTAAGATTAAAAGATAAAATGGAAAAGTTTGGTAGTAGCTACTAAGAACAGAAGCTAAGAAGGTGCAAGTGTGTTACAGTGCAGTAATTACCAGTATCCGGATATTGAGCTCGTAAGCAGCTACTTCTCTGGGTGGATTCTCACTGTTACAGTCCCATTGAGATCTGTGTGCATGTATATATGCTTCAAAAAGAGCAGCTATAGGCATTATTATTAATTTCATAATAAGAGCTTGTTATTTTAAATTATTAGGGTCACACTGATGTGTAGAAGTATGGGAATGTAGTTCAAGGTTCTGATTTTCTCAGGCTGGGAAGCCCCAGGCTGCTGAGGATTTGAGCTGCCTCCTGTTCCCAAGTCTGCTGCAGTCTTAGGTGAGAATGCAAAGATGAACACCCCCTATCTCCCTGTTCAGGAAGCAAACACACATAATTGCCCTCCTACACTTGGATATGTTTTTTTACCTGTACAAATTATCTGCTGGAATATATCATAGGAAGAAGAAATGCTCAGTCAACATGTAAGCAAATTTACGTGTGCCTATTATCTCTTATTTCTCATTTTACCAACACATGTTGGGAGTTAAGATGTCTTGTAAATATTTTAATTAGAAGCACCGATGGGAGGCAAATACCTTGCTGATGTCAGAGAAACTGGACTCTTCTTTGATCTGCTTAAACAGGGACAATGTACAATATACTAAAAACAGATTAAAGGTAGCACTGCATCTCTTTCTCATACCTGGCATAAACAAACATATGACTGCAAGAAAATACAGATGGAGATTCCTGCTTGCTGCATTTGTGCACACTGTCATGCACTTCAGCAAGCCAGGCACAGGCTCCAGACTCACTCAGCATTGCCTTAACTACAGGAAGGAGTTGGTACATTGGTTCATAGTTCTCTGGCTATGAAGGTCCATCAGTTGTGCCATGTACTCAGTCCCATTTCCATGGCACCATTTGAAGATGGCAGCTGCTGGAGGCCACAAGCTGACGAAAGGAAACAGTTGATAACTGCGGGGAAGCAATTTATAAAATTGTTCTCTCTGCTTCCCTCATACTTTTTCATAACAAAATTCTTACAGGACTGTAATATCAGAAAGCACTCTTTCTTGCTAGCAAGTGAATGCTGTAGATTAATTTGCCATACTTTTTCATAACAAAATTCTGCTTACAGGACTGAAATGTCAGAAAGCACTCATTTTTGCTAGCAAGTGAATGCTGTAGATTAATTTGTGTATTTATTTCAGAGGCCCTTCTGGCTAGCAAGTTTTTCTTTAAACATTTTTGGCTGACTCTGCCACTGATTTTCATTACGTGTGTTACTATTACTACCGTATAATCTGAACATAAAAAATGTGGTGCTGTAACAAATGACTTCACAGCATTGACAGTTATAGCAGGACCATTTCAAGGCTGATGAAAAATTTCCCAGAGAGATCTCAGGTCAGGTTTACATAAGCTAAACAGGAAATGATTGCCACCATTCACATTAAATCCTAAATGTTTTGTGTAACTTCATCTACATTTTATGTCCCTGCACGTCTCTGTGTCTTTCTCAGCTGATGAAATTCCACACTTTCTTAGATTAGAGAAGTAAGTTCATGTTTCAGGGTTTGTTGTTCTTGCTGAGCTCTACAGGGCTTGGGATTTTAAATGTATTATTTAAAATACAATAAAAAGTTCCTTCAGTTTTTGATTGTTTAAATTTTACATACTTTGTAAATTTTTATGATACCTAGGGGTTTGTTATGGCTTTTTCCCACTGGACTACTAATGGAAGTTAGCCTGCCTAGCCCATGTGCTAGATGCTGTTAGGATAAAACTGCCTTTGACTTTCACACCTCTCAGGGGACGAGTAATTGTTGTGTTCAAACAGCCTGTAATTGTGATCCCGCTGGCTTTCTCAGTACGCTTCTGGCTATTAGAATCATTAAACAACTCAGCACCTGTTAACAGCATTGTAAATATTCAACCCTGCTTGTGTGCAGGTTGAGTCCAATATAGGAGAAGGCTTACAGAGCCCAGCATCATAAATTAGAGCTTCTGACAAGTCAATTATTGTGAAACTGGGCTTCACTGTGAAATAAATGAAATGGTGTGCTGATAAAAAGGTAGGCTGTCTGTTTGTAGCAAAGGGAAAATAATGACTAGATGATTCAATGCAGTGAGCATGAAACTGCATTGTTTTTATTCTTTATCTGTAATTAAATAGTTAGGTAATACAGCTTCATAGAGGAACTCACATATGATGTAGGTTTTATACTTGGAGCATGCCAACATGCAAAATTCAACTTGCATTTATGCCTGTGCATTGAAAATGCTGTCTAATGTCATGATGCCTCTGTTTTCACTAATGATTTTAACATGTCTTTCTAGATTAATGGCTTTGCTTTTTATTAGGGGAAAATGTGCTGAGTGACCAAGAAGCTCCTGTGGGTGTGCTCAAAATTATATTTACCCCATTATACATAGTAGTGAAAACACACTGGTAGCACTTCACTCAAGATTACAAACCATTTAAGATTTTTCTATATATTGTTTTGTTTGCAGTGAGCAGCTAGAGATTTACTCCTCTGACAAAAAATTACCAAAAATCAGCGAATTTCAGATTCACAAGTTTTAAAAAGGCATTGTAATGCCTTTTATGATTACAACCTCAGTGTGAAATGCAGCAAATTAAGCAGAGCACAAGATTAAATCTGTTTGAATTAGCATCTTAAAATACAGTCTAAAAAAATAATTTCAGTGTATTGGCCAGATCTCTGCCCTTGTTTTATCATTATCCATCATCAATGTTGTGGTACTGCAAATAACAGTTCTGAAATGATGAAGTGAAAATCTGAACACCATGACAACAAAGTACCTTAATTATAATCATTTCAATAGCCTTATATTCAATATAGAGAAAAATACTAATGAAGCATTAGTAGTTTAGAGGTATAAAATAGAAAATCTTTTCACATCCTTAAACAAGTTACCTAGTTAATTTGCTCGTTTATTTTCAGAAGGCAAACAAAATGTTACAAAGTAATTTCTGCTAATAAACAGAGTCTAAACATGCGTAGTGGTAAGATGTCAGGCAGATAAAAGGTGCAGATGGAAATATTGATCATTTTTTGTCATTCCTCTGTTACTTCAGTAAATTTAAAAAGGGACTCTCATGGACATTAAGTTGCATTGAAAATGTTAAGAGTACTTTTGATACAAATAAGTTCATTTTGCATAAGGTTGATAATGTGTGGCTGTCTAACATCTTAAAGGTTTTAGTCAGTGTAAATATTTCTGTGTTCTGTTTTCATTTGGACAATAACTGTTTAAAATATTTGAGTTCATCTCAACGTGAAGCCATATAAAATATCACAGAGCTGAATTCTTCACTGCCATATATATGCACTTTGTTGTAGTCTCATGTAGCTGACTGGTTCCTGCTATGAGAACAGGGGTTTTTATCCTTTTCTTGTAGTAGTGTATTACTCCAACTTTACCCAATTTTAAGCATCAAGGGAATTAACCCCATACTTTGGGATTCATAACAAGGACAAAAATTTGGAAATAACTTCTGGTTAGCTTGCAGTTGATTTTCAGTTCTGATATTGCTATTCAAAAAGATAAATGTTTACAACTCTGTTTAAGAAAGTAATAATGCAAGTCAGTTTCTGTTAATGTAACAGTCATGGAAGGATGCTTGTAGATAAAAACACAATTCCATGTTTTGAAATTTGCTAACAGCAGCTTTGCAGTACACAAAATAGAGCTTAAATCAGAGAATGGGATTCATCTGCCCAAATATAGCATCAACTGCTGAACTGTCTAAAGTTCTTTTTTTACTCAGTGATTACATTTCACCTCATCCTAAAGGGGGTATATAAAATGCTTCAGATTAATAGCATTCTGCAAGTGCATGTTTCTCTCCCCTGGCAGTAAAGAGAGTTGAAAAGACTAGCTCAGGTGTAGCTGTAACTATGTAAAACCACCTAAAATGAATCTGAGCACAGTGTTTTGCAGCCTGCTGTTCACCTGCACAGAGTAACACTGACAGAACCTACTCTCCATGACAGCATGTGGTGTTGTTTCCAGTGGGGATGCTGAGGGCATCGTACCAATAGGAAATGTTAGCAAAGCAGCTAGTGTGAACAAAGGAGCATCTTCCATCGTTTTAGCAATCTCTGTAGTCTCTTTTTGTGACAGTATTCTACAGAATTCAATGAGCAGGGACAACCTTTTTTTAACATTTCAATAAATCATCACATCTTTTGTTTGTTTGAATTCCACTTTGAAATTGCCTTATTTAATTGCTTCAGTTCAGCATTTTTAAACTTTCTGAGCATGCTCAGTTTTTCTTTACTGCTCATTGAACTTCATTGTTACTTTCTGAATTGGTGCCTTTGTTGAATCTAGGACACAAGTTCTTGCTACATTTTTATCTGGGGCTTTCTAGGTAAAAGCTCTCTGTGTGAGAAAGCATCTTGTATTATAAGATGAAGTTCTGTGGTTAAGGACTGCAGACTTCAGTCACTGTATCTTTTTTTTGGATGCTGGCATAGCAATGTGTTTTGGCACATTTCATAAACCCATTTTCTTTCCTACAGATAACTAATGACCATTCTTACTATATATAGTTTACCTAAACAATTTTACCCGAAAGTGAACAGGTGAAGTAACCACACTGACAAATGCTCTGTTCCTTTTTTGTAGCAATTTAACTTTGAGAATAAAAAGATGTGGAAATATACACCAAACACCAACATTTGGATTGGTGTATGGTTACTTTTTCAAAAGATGTCCCTATGTGCTCAGTCTTTCTTTTCTGAGTTCCAGGATTTTAAGAACAGTTGCTATCCTTGGTGGCTTTTTAACTTTCTCTTGAAGCTGAAATCTTTTTATTTGTGTTAGTAGTGCTTGTTCACTTTCATATTTATATAATCAGGAAAATATACTTATGCAATGAGGAAGATTTTCCCATTAACAAAATACAGCCAATCCAGTTCTGTTTGTATCAGCCTTTCTATTAATAGGCAGATAAATTACCATCTCTCCATATGTACATGCTTGTATTATGTTGATTACTCCCACAAACCATTTAAGAATGATGAATTTCTTGTTAGACTATATAAGGGAATAATTCTGTGTTTTAATTGCTTCATGTGGATATTTGCTGTTCCAAGTTGGTGTGTGTATTACAGCAGCCTTGTAAGTTTTCCTACAAGACGTTATTGTTAAAAATCTTCAGAGTGTAAAAAGTACTCATGAAATGCATCTGTTTTCAATTTATGTAGTTACTATAACTTGGATGATGTGAGCCATGACACTATGAATAAGTACCTCTCAAGCCTTGTTGAGAAATCCCTCTTTGATTTGGAATGTTCCTACTGCATTGAAATTGGGGAGGTAAGACTAATCTGTGCCTTATAAGATTCAGTAAGATAGATGTTCCTCAGCATTGGGAACAGCAGGATGCAGACGTGCTCCTGACTGGAGATGGTAGAGTCTGTCTGTGGAGCTATTTGTAAGATGTTAAAAACTGAGCCCAATTGGGGTTGCAGCTAAATTATGATACTAAATCATTGTTGCTATTCTCTCTTATAAAGCAGCCTTAAAATATTCTACAGTTTTGTAGTAACTGTTTATACTGAGCCATGTGGATTCCATGTATATTTGATTTCTCTTCTAACAGGATAATCGCAGCATTGAACCTCTGACTTACGGCCGCATTGCTTCCTATTACTATTTGAAGCATCCAACGATTGGGATGTTCAAAGATCAGTTGAAACCTGAAAACAACATTGAAGAATTGCTCTTAATTCTGACAGTAAGTTTTGATATTTTCTTAACTTAAACATACGTTATATCATGACTCTTAAAGACACAAGTGTATAAAAAAACACCCGAAAGTAAAGAAAAGCCTTTCCTCCCTGATCTGTAGTTTAATTTCTTCTTGTTTTAAGTAGTATACCTGAACCATTTTTGATGTTTGAAGTGTTTCATCAAATCAGTACATTAAAATCACTGTATACACCTGGTTCTCTTCTTAGGTCCCTTTATAATATTAAGGATGTATTCAAATCTGATGCTTGTTTTTTTCTAAGTTAGGTATAATACTAAAATGCCAGAACAGTAAGCACATATCAACATCCTAAATTTGCATCACAGTCATCACTTTGTACTGGGGCAATCTGGAAGATACAGGAGCTTTAAGGAGTAAGGGACACATATGGGGAAGACCTATTCCCTCAAATGTCTCCTTCTCCTCCTCCCAGCCACCTCACTATCCCTGAAGTCACAACCTGCAGTAATGGGCTAGCTCTTACAGTTAGACCTAGTGAATGTTACTTTTATATTCATTATTTTTGTGACATGCTGCCAAAATTCTCTGAGGAGAAATGCAAGGAGAAAAATAAAAACAGTGCTGTTCAACAGTTTGCATCTCAACAGAAACTAATAAGCATTTTATGACACTGGGAAAGCCACTTTTCTGGTACAGAGACTTTCTTTCTGATAAATCTAAATCACCTGCTGCAAACATTCAAAGTGTTACAGCTCAGAAATAAAGGCCACAGTAATCTTTTATAATGGAAGGGGTTAGACAACATAAATAGGGGAACTGCTATCACTGACCCTGCAATGTCTGTTGTTCTGTTGTCAGAAAACATTGCAAATTATATGAAATGAAATTGATTATATTCCGCTGAATTCAAAATGGTAATCAAACACAATTCCCATATATACTGTATGTAAAATAACTGACATTTTAACAAGAAAAATCCACTAGTGAACAGAAGTTAAATAATGCAGTGCTGAGTATTCAAAGTGAGAGCTTTACTCCACCTGCTGCCTCTTAGAAGTCTCTCCTTCTTTCTAGAGAAAATTTTCTCCACCTAGAAACTTTCAGAATTTCAGAATGTTCAGACAAATTTGGACAGGGAAATTCTGAGAATAGCATTAGCAGAGGTAGGGGGTGAAATATGACACTGCCTGAACTAGTGAGCAGCATATGGAAGTTAAATAATGGAAGCAGAACCTGTCGATACTAATCAGGGATCCTCAATTAAGCAGCTTCTATGAAGTATAAAGGTAAATGGCAAATATTTCTCTTGTAGATGAAACCTAGGATCCTACTGTTGGTCAGAGATTGTAAAATATAACTTTCATTAATCTTCCTTTAATTCTTTCTAATGCTTTTTATTTTCTGGAAATATAGTCTTGAAAGCTGCCTATTTACAGTCTTAAGAGGAATGAGAGTAACAGTAAAATCATGCAGGGGTCAAAATATGCCACATGTCAGTCTGAAAGACAAGAAGGACGTATGAATGTTGGATGCCATTGTAGCTGACAGGTTTTTCTTTCTTTTTATGCAGATGTTGATTTTCATAATTACTAGTGGAATTACTGTCCTGTCCTGTTGAAGGTGTAAATTGAAAGTGGTTTTTTTTTCAGCGTGATGTAGTGTTGAAAAGAATTGCCATTTCACCAGTTATTGCCAAGGGTTGTTGTGGTGGGTTTTTTTTCCCCTAAACAGGGTTTTTTTCCCCTGTGAATTAATGAGTTTTATAATTACGACAGTTGCTTCACACCTCTATTGTTAACCAATGACATTACATCTGCCTTGCTCCACTGGTGCCCTCCTCCTTCTTATTGAAGCATTTAGCAGTTTTGGCCATGGGGAATTACATGGCATGGGGTAAGTAGTCTAATTAGGTATAAGTGAAAATCCTCAGGGAAAAGGATATTTTTTAAGTAATTTGAAGAATCTGTTAATGATGCTGGAACTGAAAGCTGTAACTGTAGTACAGAAAGGCCTGTTACCATTGCAAAACATAATTACAATCATGATTATTCTGGTGATCACTGAGTTTCAATTTTTTTTTAATTTTAGACTGTGTTATTTAAGAATAACATTTCTCAAAGGCCTTTGCAAGCTGTTGTAGCTGTGACATGGGTCTTTTCTTGTTGGTTTTGTTCATAATCTGGCAAACCTTTAGATATTTACAAGTTCTTGGATGTATGTAAGGAAGATAGAGGTGTACAAGTGTAACAAAGAAAATACTGATGATGTGGGTTTGAGAAGGGATATAGGCAAGTTTTCACTGAATTGTCAATGTGTAACTTGAAACAGAGCACAAGTATATTTAAAACAAAACCAGGAAAAAAGCAAGAATGCTTCCAGAAATTTATTATCGTATTAAGAGTTTGAAAGAGTTTTAAATCTGAGTTTGATTACAGGACTTTGAGTTTCACATTGATATTTTGCCATGCTGATGGGAGTGTTCAGAATTAACCAATAATCTTTGCAGCTCACATGAAAATAGTTTTGAGTCATCCTATTTCTAGTACTGATGGATGTCTCACAAAAATCACTTGAGAGCAAGATTTTTTTCCCCTTAACAGGCAAGTCTATTCATAGTGTTGTCCAGTATCTGTTCTTTTCTCTCTTTTTATTTTATCTTTTCATTTGATCGTCTGCCAGCATTTTGCAAGATCAAATGAATTTTTTTCAGTATGGTTTAGGGGTTGAAGTATCCATAACGTGAACAGGAACGTGACACATGGGAACAGCTCCACAGTCATGCTGGAAATACACAGTAATAAGTGATACAAATTATAGACTCATTGAATGGGTTGGGACCCATTGAAAGGGACTTTACAGATCATCTAGTTCCAACCCCCCTGCATGGGCAGGGACACCTCCCACCAGACCAGGTTGCTCAGAGCCCCATCCAGCCTGCCCTTCAGCACTTCCAGGGATGGGGCAGCCACAGCTTTCCTGGGCAACCTGGGCCAGGGTCTCACCACCCTCACACTCCAGAATTTCTTCCTAATGTCTAACCTAAATCTACCCTCTTCTAGCTTAAAACCATTACCCCTCATAATTACCTATTCAAACCATTACCCCATCACTGCACACCCTGGTAAAAAGTCCCTCTCCAGCTTTCCTGTAGCCCCTTCAGGTACTGGAAGGCCACTATGAGGTCTCCCCAGAGTCTTCTCTTCTCCAGGCTGAAATAGGTGGGGTGCAATCCCCTCACGCTTTCCTTTCTTCTCCCAGTAAATCTGCACTCAAGATGTCTAATCTGTCTTGGGTTTGCAGTTAGCAGGCAAAGTTCAGGCTCAGTTATTTTTGCAACTGACCTGTGCTAGTGGGCCTGTAATTTTTCTGAGAGAAAATGTTTGATGCTTTTCCATAGAGCTTTCTTTAGAACTTTCCTAACCGTGCCCCAGATAGGAGCAATCCAAATGAGATTAATCACTGTTGAGTTATGGTGCTTCTTGTATTAAGTATTATTGATGAGAAAGTGTTCATGAATTATTACTGACAGGCTGAATTTCCCTGAAGTACCTAAAGACTCTTTCCTTTTATTGTGAAAGTAAGGTGCAGAGATTAGAACAGAGGATTGAGTAAAAAACAGTGAAATGTACTTTGGGGTAGTTTTTGTCATTTTCTGTATTAAGTCAGTGGTCAACACAAATCTTTTTAAAATCAAATGTACTTTTTTTGTACCTTGAGGAAAAGAGATCTCAATGATTTATCAGGTCTGTGAGGGCTAGATCCACTAGCTTCTTGATTTTTGGCAATTTGTTACTACACGTATCTGGTTGATGTTCTTATTTACAGAGCAAATAGGTTGTTATATCTGTTCATACTGGACAGTGGAGAATCATCTTTCAGCCCTTGTTCTTATCTGCAGCTTGTCTCTTATTTCTGTATTTGAATTCCACCTACAAGACACATCAGGTTGGTTTTCTTCTGCCTGCTGCTGTATTTCATATCAACTGGTTATAAGTGATGGGTTTATTTCTAACTGATAAGCTTGTGTTATACTGGGACCCATCTTTCTGTGATATAAACATGAACATCTAAATTTGGTATCCTCATAACCTCTTTATTTCTAGCTGGTCACTGACAGGACTTTGTTGCACTGGCTTGTATTAGATTTTATGTAAGTATTTTGGAACTCAGCAGACAATCTGGCATTGCTGGAGTAGCAGATTTAGAAGGTAGAAGGTGGAGGTTCATGAAACAGGTGCTCTCCATCTCAAATACATAGATAATAAAAGCATCAAGTGATTAAGGCCTTATCTGTCTTTCATTACCTGTCAGGTATCTGTACAATGAGATTCTGGGTAACTCAGTTAACCTATAGGTTTACTTTCTGTTCATCATCATTGGCACATCATCTTCTAACCAGGGAAATATGTGAGTCCTTATGAATATTTACACTCTCAGTCTAAAATAATTTTATTTCCTTAGCAGGATTCTGTCTTAAAGCTGTTGGTTCAGTCTCCCATCAAGGGACCACAAAGGTTTTTAACTCAGTGATAAACCATCTTTTCCACTGATCTCCTGTTAGATGCCAGGAAAGGAGTAATTAATAAGTTACAAAAATATTGTCCAACAACAAGCTAATGTGAGCTGGCTTGTGTCATGTTTTATCTTAAAGCCATGGCAGAAGCCTTGCCTTTGGTTTTTTTTAATATATTGTATGTCAGTTCTGTGAGCCATTTCAGAAAAAAATCAGGTAACATTTCCTCGGTCAGTAATTTTCTAGTTTAAATTTACATTTATATTTAATTTAGAAGGATATAAAGGTGCTACTAGGATTTTGTACAAGCCATAAAAGTACAGCAAGATTGCATTCATTATGTTATTATTTTTAAATATGGCATTTCAGTGTCAAGAATAGGAATATTTTATTAGATATATTTTATATTAAATGAAAAGCAATTATGTTACATGCTAACCTTTAAAGAACTTAGCTATTTGATTTCACATGTATCATCCCTTCTGAACAATATGAACATGACTGCTGTGGCCACTCTACAGATAGGAACAAGCCTCAACTATTATGCATGTTTTGGTGACCCCTTATAATAGGAGAAAACTGTTACCTCTTACCGTTAAATTTTTTCTTCACAATAAATCCATACCTAGAACTGTTCAATGCATAAACTTCATCCTAAACACAGGCCTTTCCAGGATCATTTACTTAATTTTTATGCAACTTACATTCTATGAATTTTAATATTTTAGAACATTTGTGCTTGGAACATCTAGATAGTATCACAGTGTGTTTAATAGAATAGTTTAAACTTAATAAATGTATTTGGCTTAGTGAAAATAAAACAAAATGCTACAGTGAACTTTACAGCATCCACATTGCCTCATCTGTATCCAGTATATTCAAAATATCTTGTATTTAGCAGAAGGATTTATTTTGCTCACATACGAATACTCACACATTAAATTGGTCCTGATTTTTCTGTAGCCCCAGTAGATGGAGCAGTTTGGAATGTTGCTGTAGAACTTGAAAACAATCTTTTTATTCCTAGCATCATGACACAATTATTTCTTATTTTTCCAAATGATTGTTTGATTTTTAGTTTGAAAGCATCCTATGCTGCCTGCCTTTCCAGAGAAGCACAATCAGTTGGTAAATCAAGATGACAATGCCCACCACTGACAGCTAACTGAGCATGGCAGAAATCTTTCATTTTTATGGCATCAATAAGAAAGAATTACATTCAAAACTGGAAAATAGAAGACTTTTCCATCTCCATGACACATGATTTTCTAATCTCTCATTAACAGATCTCCTTTGGTTTTTTTCCCCTTCAATCTTCTTACTCAACTTCTGTCATTACTTGCCAGCTTAAAAAACTGAACCAATACTGAAGAAAGTTAAAATAAAATTTATTTTCAAGTTGAAGGTTTCTGACATACATTTCCCACAGAAGAGCTGTAAGACAAGATCTGTTGTCTTGGAAATAATATAGTATCTTCACTTTTTTTCTTTTTCTTTTTTTTTCCTTTTTAAAAATTGTATTTGGTTTGATTGCAGTGCAGCATCCAAGGGAAAAATTTGTGGAAGTGTATATAGTTGTGATAGTGGAAGCCAGTAGCCTCAGGCTGTATCCCAAGTTCAAACAGCTGCTTTAGTAACTGTTTCTGTCAGAAAAATGAGGAAGTACATTCCTTTAACAGGAGCTATAGTTGCAATTATAGCAGGAAAATCCTGATGTATACCAATGAAAACTATTCAGGTGAGCCAAGAGGCTATTTACACTTGTATCTTACAGAGCAGGAGTACTGTCCTGGTCTTGTACTTAGGAAGGTGAACAGTGGCTGCCATCTGTGGCAAATCAATGCTTGTCCTCGGTAGCCATGCCAGAAGCAAGTTCAGTGATAGTTAGCTTGGTTTAGCTGACTGCTTAAAGCTGCAGGCAGTTCAGCTGGTCACCATTTATTTATTTCTTTTGGCACAGAAGTCTTTTCCTTGCCACTTGGCAGTTAGACTTGTAGCCGTCCTCATGATGTTGGATTTCAAACTCCTGCAGCCAGCACTTTGCAAAGTGTCCCCATTGAAAGTGAAATGGCTTTTTTTCCAGCAATCATGTCATATTGCTCTATTTCCAAATATACAGCTTCTTTGCTGAAGTAACGTTTGTGTTTGTTGAAACAAAACTGAAGTTCTAAACTGCATTTTTATTAAGGTAAAGCTGAACATTTCCTAATGCTCCATGCTGCCCTGATAACTGGCTGGAGGTTCTCATGTCCCAAGTACTCCAGAAGGCAGTGTTGGAAGCCTGGTGTGCCTTCAGCAAGTCATTACAAGTTCTACCTACTTTGTGCCTCCCCATTTGTAATTAAGGCACAATAGACTAATGTGGGCTCTGTGCAGTCTGCAGTTCTTTGTCTTCACTGGTTTCTAGTTATTGCCTTTGCTTTTGATAGAATTACATTATTTCACTGTAAACTAAAGCAGTTGCAATTATATTGCTGATTAATTTGTTTTCACAGAATTCAGCCCACTTAGTGACACCAGCTCAGCCTCACTGACTGCTCTTTAAAGGCACACAAATGGTTTTCCCTGTCAGCAAAGAAGTTATTGCTCAGACTTGTGAAACTGTTAAGAGGTTGGCATTTTGTAGCTTGTTCTCTGATTGGAACACAAATTTCAGGATACAGATTGCTTTGGCTAAAATAATTACATCATACAGGATTGGTATCCAGCATATATTGTTCCTTTAGCATAGTAATTTTTTTTTCTAAAAAGGACATAAGAGGATTACTGATCAGTCCTTGATGAAGTATCTGACACTTGTATTTTCCTATTTACATTTAGAGTCTTTCTTTGTCCTTTTTTTTCTTTTTCTCCTGATGGAACCTGACCAGCTTCAGAAGGTTGAATTTTATTTTAAATGTTGATGTTATGAATTATCACAGAGGAACTTTTAAGAAGTCAGCCTCTCCTGTTATTTGCCTAGTATTTACAAGGGCTTTATTTCTCAGTTACTTAGGTAGCTCATGCTACCTATACTGTTAGAAGAAATTGCAGAGAGATTTTTTGGTACCAAAAGGCCAAAACTTTTCTTAACATTTAAAAAAAGTTAATATCTATATATTTGTAAATTTGGTATAGCACAGTAAGCTTTTTTCCTTTCTGTCTTCCAGTGGATAGGGCTACCAAGTGAGCACAGATTATTCAAACTACTAGTTTTCAGAAAGACGAAATATCTCAAGTCTATTCCTCTCACTTCAGAGGGTGAAAAAATGACTGAAGTTCCTCTCACAATGGGTCTCTGAAATACTTCACCTGCCAAAGTGAAGACATACTGTCATGTTCACTTGTATTGACTTGGTGTGTGTATGCATGTCTACTTACAAATATTTTTAGGTACAACTAATGCATACAATATTAAGAAATTTCATCTTAAACATATTAAGTCATTGAACGCACAATATCCTGTAGGAGATTAATTCCAATTGTTTTATCATTTCTTTAAGGCAGCAAGCAAATGTAAACAACATGAGGTGTAGATAATAGATGAATTATTTTCTTTTCTGTATGATTGTCTTAATATTTACTACATGCAGTCATATAAGATGCTAATTTTTAATATTTCCTTAGCTATAAGAATGCATGTTTGCTTTCTCTTGATTCACACAGAACAGATGGATGCTTGACTGCCTGCTAATCCACAGCTGGAATGGTTTCAGCAGTTTTCACGTTGCTGGGTTAGAGTGGCTTTTCTAGTGGACTGAGAGGGCAGCAAGAGAGGGATATCATTATTCATCAGTATCCCAGTGGGATTGCTGCCAGCAGAGATTAATTTTTTCTGTTATGCTTGTAAAACAAGCTCAGGTGGAGTCTCTAATCCTCAGGGCACGGGTGGCAGATCAAGGAAGATGCTACAAAGCTAGTTAATTTTCAGATTCTAGGGGAAACAGAAGCTCTGTTAGATGTATAAATACATGATTGCAAATTTAAGTAGCTCAAATCCAAATGGGATCTTCCTAGACATCTGGTACTGAAAATCTCTGTGTTCTTTGTCTTTTAAAAGAAGTTCTTAAAACTTTACACCAGAGGCAAGATATCTGCAACTCTCATAATCATTAGTTTTCTTTCCATTGTATTTTTTTTAATGTAGCTCTTTCAGTGTACTTTAGATGAATGCCTTTATTTACAGATAGAAAAGACATGATATAGGTCTGTGTAGGAGCACTGAGTTGACTACTCTCACAAATTTGTGTACAGGGAACATGAGCAAGAAAAATTATCACTTGCTATCCAAAAAGGGTTAGATCTACCCTAGGGATGCAAAGGACGTCCCGTTCAGGTAACGGGATGTTCTGTTATGGTCAAGTGTGGTACAGGGGCATTTCTACCATGTTACTGTATCTGACAGACATTCACGACAGAAGTGTGGATAGAACTTCCTCAAATGAAGCACATCAAAATTCTGACAGATTTTCTATTTGTCTAATAGAATTCAAATATTTTTCCTTCTACTGAATTTTTTGTTCCCTCAGTGATTGCCCCTTTTACCCACCCATGTAATGATGACTTCCATCTCTGCATTACCTTGTGGATCTTGAGTTCTTCAAAACATAGGGTCAGACCTTCAAGCAATGCTTAATCCACATAGTTATACTGAAATGAGTGGAGATGTGCCAGTTTTGATCAGCAGGGAACTACCCTTATTGAAATTTACTTGCAGCAGCTGTCACTTCCTCTTACAGTTGTGTTTTTTTATTATTACATTAAACTATTTTCATTTAAAAGTGCTCAGAGTGAGACCAGTAGCACTGGCTTGCTGAAAAGACATTGTGCATGTAGGCACCTTCCAAGTTTCCCATATATTTCTGCCAGTTCATATTGTTCTTCTGTTGTTCTGGGCTTGAGCCTGTCTTGAACAGAGGCTGCTAGTCATTTCACCACATGATGACAGGTATTCATGCCTGAGAACTTTTATTCCCTTTTGTCTCTGGTCACATAGTAGTCTAGATCCAGGATTTAATCCAGGACAAAATGCAGCAGTGTGCATTTGTGGCTCCCCACTAGAGGAACTGCCACAGGTCAGCAGATCTGAAATCTGGTTTTCAACACACTGAGCTTTTCCAGCTTGTATTAACTTACACAGCCTGGATGGGCCCCGTTTCACAGAAAGAATTAGTAGCACTTACTCCTGTGTCCGTGGAGAGTAGCATTAACTTAATGCAGAGATCTGTTAACTTCTTCCCTGAGTCTGGGTTCTGCACTGGAAGATCCCAATGGAGGATTAAAGCCAAGGATGGAAAATGACTGATCGCTTTCCCAGGGAAAGCTGGGTGCCAAGATTTGCTCTTACAAATTTTATTGCTATCATCATCTCAATCAGTAGTTGAGCCAGTTGATTCAAGCCAAGCTTCAGAACGTGGACAAACGTCCAAATGGAACTGAAGTAGATTTCTCATGACAATCAGACTTTTGAATGTACATTCAGAGAGACTTTCCCAGTTTTGTGTTAGCACATTACTGAGTACATGCACTGGAAAGCTTTTCTGTGTTAGTGCAGTACAATTAGCTTCAGTACAGCCAAAACCAGTTGGTTTTAAATCTTTCCTATGACTTGAGATTACAGGGGAAGAAAGTTGAAGGTCACTGCCCCATTAGGGTTTTGGGGGTTATTTTAATGGGATGATGATAATGCATTCAGAATGTGCAGGTTCAGAGTGTTCTCATGAAAAGTAATAGGAAAAGTCAGGGATCTTGGAGAGGCAAAAATCTCAAATATACCATTTCCAATGATAAAATATAATAATAATCTCACATCATTGTAATTCACTTTATAAATGCAAGCTATACCATTCCATTTATATGTCTTTGCT
This sequence comes from Chaetura pelagica, assembly GCF_000747805.2. Taxonomy (NCBI): domain Eukaryota; kingdom Metazoa; phylum Chordata; class Aves; order Apodiformes; family Apodidae; genus Chaetura; species Chaetura pelagica. The sequence continues at coordinate 196,457 of NW_009953302.1, forward strand.
CTGGTCAAACTAACTTATGCTAAGTGAATAAAGTGTGTATCATACCAGTTTCAGATGTTTGCTCTTATTTTTATCCTACTTTAGTCATCATTTACATTTATTTTTCCTTAAGCTGTGTACATGCTCCAGGCTTACTTTTAATCAACAGTTTAAAACCTGAGAGTGAAGTAAAGCCACCTCTGTGAAAGTTGTACAGGCTTAATACTGTGGAAGTACTTACATGTTTGGGGGAAAATGAATGTATTGTAAGAATATTGTTTATTAGAGCTGGCCAAAAAAGTACCTCTGAATTATGATTATGTTCATAAATGTTATGCAAGATGGATTATGAGAGTTAAGACTTAAAGTCATGGATTCATTCTTTGTTTTAACACTGGGTTTGTGCAGTATGCAATTTAAAAAGGGAATTATTCTGAAACAGAATGGTTCTACAAGTATCTTTTTCACCATTTAGTAAAACATTTACAATGATTGTATTATCTACTACTGTACTTTCCTGTACAACTGAAACCAAGCTTCTCTGATATGCTTAGGAAACTTTAGAAAAAAAGAGGAAATTGACTTCCAAGTTACTATTCAAGTCCTAAGGACCATTTCCCCATATCAAATTATTGTTATTCCAAATAATCCTCCCTCTCACATGTACTAGCATGCTTGCATTTTCTTTTAGCAGCTCCATGCTGAAGCAGAGGTCTGTAGTTTTACTTTGTACCTCAGAAGTTCCCAGATCTGCCAGGTTGCTCTCTGCTACTGGTAGCTAATATTGCTGACCTCCTACTGCTCTCTGTGCAATGGCAAAGGTCTTCCAGACTCCTGACCTCTGGTCATCAGGAATGTCATCAGTAGTTTGTAGTTTGGATGTTTTAAGTAAGAGGTGAACTTGTGAAATCTAAACCCTTCAGGGTGTTTTTAAGTGATCACTCAACTGTTTCATTGCCCTAGCTTGTACTTTTAATGATGTCTGTAATGGTAAAATTTGTGGTTTTCATCATATGCAGCTATTTAAAAGCAAAAATCAAACAGTTGTCTGTTTTAAGTGGGAAGAATACAAATATATATGATTTCTCTGATCACTAACACGAGAACTTTGTAAGAACTGTAAGAATTTGTAACATGTATGTTCTTATAAACTGTATTTGTAGGTCCCATTACTGAAATGTACCCATTTCAAATCCTGATAGCTATAAATCATTTTTTAAAAATAACAGATATGCATAATTGCATGTTGATGGGGTTACAACTTTACCTCTTCAGCTTCTCATGCTCAACTGGAAATTTTCAACGCCTGCTCTTAAATCTTAAACTCTTAAATCTAGAGATGGAGCCCAGGGTAGCCCAGCCTCACCTAGTTAGTTGGGTTAACTTTACATATCTCTTTTATCTGTAAAAATGCATTGATCACTAGATAATTAGACAATAGATTAAAAAATGTTTGTTTCAAAAAGCTACTGAGCAGACCTTATCCCTTGCATGCTGCTCTCCATCCAACATGTGCCTGTTTTCCTCACAACATTATTCCAAAACTAAAGAGTGGAGAGTACCTCAGCAGGTAAGTGGCAAGTTGAGTTTCCTGTTACCCAAGCTGGAATGGAGAGTTAGGGCAGAGAGTCCCCAGTGGGAGAGGGAGCCCCTTTCCCACAGCCACGGATGGGTGGCTTCTGCCCAGGGGCTGCAGCTCTGACTCCTCCATGCCCTGTGGTGCAGGGGCTGGCACAGATCTTTGCTTTCTGCCTTTGCTCCCTACCAGCAGGGCAAACCTGGAAGGAAGGGATGGGAAAGGAATTGCTCTGTAGCGTTGGCTCTGGATGGATGGATGGATGGATGGATGGATGGATGGATGGATGGATGGATAGATGGATGTGCTGGATACCATTTGATTGCATTGCCACATAAATGTGCAGTTCAGGGAGAGATGTTACATGGGATATGAAGGCAAGGAGCTTGTTTAGACATGGTCTGTGTGATGAATGAAAGCATCATGTAGTAAACATCCTACTTGTGCCTGACAATTTTTGCTTTCTTCTACATCATTCTTGCCTCTTCTCAAGATCTCTGCAGAACTTCAGCCTGCTCTGTTGCTTTGCCCAGCCTGCCAGGCTGCCATGCAAATCTAGAATGTCATTTCTGCAGTTGGTCTTAAATTTACATTTTTACATGTGTAAAACAAACTGAGGAAGCTCTTTGTGCAATGATCTGCTGTCTAAAAGAGGCTTTCAATCTAAATATTCCTGTGGTATGTAGCAGCTTCAATAAACTCGTAGAAATTACTTTTCTTTTTGTCTCTAATATGAATCTTTCAGACATGCATTGTGTTTGTTCTTAAAACTTGTAACTAGTAATATACATTTATAACTGTCTTTAACTGGGATATTGTCCTAGACCTTTTATATCTAAGAGTAAAAAAACTCCTAAACATTTTAAACTTTGGAAGTTTGAATTATGTCCCATAAAACTGAGACCAAAGCATATACATTTATAGGCTACCAATAAACTCCTTAAAATAGGAGTTTATAATGGAATCACTAAAACAGATAAAATTTTCAGAGCAGTAATTCTAGCAAGTACTTCTCCAATTGCATTTTTTGATCCATTTCACTTTTTGGTGTAAGCTGAAAAACAACTTTTAAGTATGTAGTCAGTTTGGGCTTTTTTTTGCAAAGCACAAGTTTTCTCACATTTACTTGTCTTCTGAATATAAATCTAAGCTAGATGGTGCTCCAGCTGCCCACCAGGATTCATCTGTGTAAATTTAATGTCTTTCCTTATAAATCAAACTCACACTTGAAAAGGTGAAGATAAAATACAGTGTAAACATGTTGATTAATTTAAATAATTTTCATTATATATACTTGGGTCATTATTGTGTCACATAATACAGTGATGAAGAAAATGGCCAAAGGAAGATGAACTTGAGGAAATTAGTTAAGATTTGTTTTAATTTATGATACAGTTAACAGGGTCAAATTACTTTTGTCAGCACATGAATGGAGAGGGAGAGAGAGAGAAAAATAATTTCAGATGTGTTAAAGTACAGAAATTCAAGTATCCTCAAAGAAAAATTTAGACTTTGTTAATCTATTGTAAGACATTCTTATCTAGTTAAACACTGATTGTGAGTAGTGAGCTATTCCTTCTCTGGTTTTGGCCATGCTACTGTTCTCTGTCCTGTCCTGAGGGTAACATGGGTAGCACCCAAATGAGAACATTTTCAGGCTGCTTTAAAGTTTGGAGTCCAGCTAATTCCTATACAGTAGAACTAGGGAAGTAACAGGTGGGGATATTGCACTAAAATACTCTGTAGCACTTTTTGCAATGGAACAAAACACAAAAGCCAATTATATAATAATAATATTGTTGTTAATATTATTTTTGAGCCTATGTTTGCCTATCCTGTTACTGAAAGATCAAAAAATGAATTCCATATTGGCATACCTTTCAACTTCTGATAGCAGAGAACTAAAATACACTTCATGAGGTATTACAGTGTTTATTACATTTTTTATTATTATTCTATGCACAAATGTATGATTTTTGCAGTCACTCAGTGTGTACTCAGAAGTTAATGTCATTTGAACCAAGGTTCAGGGTAAAGAGGATGCAATTACTGTATAAGCTAAAAATTATCCTCATTTTTATTATTTTTGCTATTCTGGTAGTTACTTTTAGTACTAGTTTACTGCAATATTTTGTAATACTTGATCTTAACGACTGATAATTTTGGTGTCAAATTGTTTAGGAATGCATTTCCCTTGTTTCTTTCTGCATTGGAAACTTGAAAGAGAGCAAAACACATTGCAGGTTTGAAAGTATGATGTTCTTGGGTTCACTATACCTGTGTAAAGAAAAGAAACATACAGACAGGAAATCAATTCTAAGGTAGTTTGAGTAACAGAAAAGACTCAAGAAAAGACTACTGGTTCAACTCTGGAATGTGAGAAACTATTTTTGGTTTGTTTTAGACCCTCATCGTTACAAATTAATCAACTGCTCTTTAAAGTCTAGAACTCATTAACTTTATAAGTTTTACTGTTCCCATGACTGAACTGAACTTAAAATATTCAAGTTTACTTTAGTTACTCACCTTGATCCCATTTCTGTCTACGCTCCACTGTCCTCCTCTCTTGTAAACAAACAGCAGGCTGTAGTTACTTGAGATTTCAAATACTTCAGAAGGTTTGTATGTGGTATCAGTTTCTAGTTCAGCTCTCACTGTAAATCAGTATTTTCAGTCAAACTTACACATTTTGTGGGTGCAAAGAAAATCGGGGGGGGTTTAACCCTGTGGAGCATAGTGCTCACCATGTCAGATACCTGACTTACTTTTTAGTTCAGTCTGACTCCCCAGACACCTCATAGTGCAGAAAACTGCAACAGATAGATTTTTAATGGGAGCAGTTGTTTACTTTTAGAGTAATTCTAACAAGTCAAATAAAGGGTGTTGAGAAGCTGCAAATCTGGAGCATAATGTTGCAGACAGGACTCTTTAAGATGAGTCTGTGGCTGGTGTTATGCAGGAAGCAGAATTCAATTATCAGAACAGCCCCTTGGCCTTGTAAAATGTAACTACCAAGGTTATGTAGGTCTACGTGTGACATTTCTCACTGGCCAAGCAAGTTACTGTCTCCTGTATGACCCTGCATCACATACAGGTTGAAATGTAGTTTTGAGAGGACTCTTACACCCTCAAAATGATGCAGCAGTCTCTCATGCCCAAAAGAAGACATTATTGGGAAAGTCCATCACAGACCTATAGAAAAGAGAGATGTGACATGACTACCAAACATGTGCTTGCAGAACCTGTAGCTAAAATTCCCAGTTATCTCCTGGTACACTTCAAGTTGTGCTTAACTGTGTATATGCTTCTAAACTTATTATTCACATATGGGCAGCAATTGTCCTGATTTAACATAAGAAAAAGGGAAAGTGAAAAATGCATGACAGTGCTTTGTGGCTTAGCTATAAAGTTTGTGTTAAGTTTCTAGACTTTAGAATGAAGATTAATGATTGATACGTAATTTGATCTGTTTCCTCAGCCGTGGAAGTAAGAACAGTATTTGGGTACAATGTGCTAAGATCATATATATTATGTATTTTGTGGAATAGTAGAAGCTATAGCCTTTGCACAACAGATTGAGATTCACAATAAAAAGGAAAACTAAAATGAAAAAAATATTGAGTGAACAGCAGGGCTCATTTGAGGTGATTACAAAGGATATTTCTTTATTCTGTCTTTTCTTGTGCAACCTGAAAACAGTAGCAGGGGGTTACAAGCAGAGTTCATCACAGAGTTGTCAATCACTGTCATTTAACATTTTGCAATGGAAGATGTCTTTATTCAAGGACAGCTGGGCAAATCAGAGAAACAGATTTGCAGTTAGTAGTCTGTCCAGCCTACACTAAGCAAACAAGGACAGGGCAGACATACTGGCCTCTCACATAAAAATATAATGGACTCTGCTGACCTTGGTGCCCTCCATTCAGCTTCATTCTCAGTTGTATAAAAGCTTCACTACCCATTCTCAATTTCCTTTAATTACCTACATGATGCAGATAAGAAAATGAACCTCACTTACTTACAGTCAATGATCACAAACAGGAAATTAAGTAGGCAAGTTGTTTAAAATAAGAGGACTGGTTTGGAGGTAAATAAAACATGTGCTGGGGAAGAATTAGGGAAAAAGCATTTTCAGGAGTACCAATTGGTCTGGAGTGACTTGGCTGATCCTTCTGCTTTCTGCTACTTTAAACTGCAAAGCAAAACTAAGTAAAAAATCCCCTCGGTAAATATTCTTTAAAATATCTTTGAAGGAGAAGCCGGTTAAATAAAAAGCATGAAGCAAACATGCAGCCTCCTATAGGGCTTAAAAAGATTGTGACCTTAGGTTCAGAGAATAAATGACCACAGTTTTCACAAGAGATCTAGCAGAGACATCCAGGATTAAGCAGCAGTTGTCTTTAGTCAGTCTTCACTTCTAATCTGCAGTTGAGATACGGACTAAATGAATGACATTCTGATTTTCTTTCCAAATCTGAAGTTGCCTAGTATCTATCTTTCCTTTTATATCTCTGTCACAGCTTAGGTGGAGTTTCATTGTGCCATTAAAGCAAATGGAAAGTTTTGGGCTGTCAGTTTCCAAGGGAGTGTAAAACAGCTATATAAGTGTTTTTAGGAATAGTCAAAAAGGTTTCATGTGTTAAGATATTAATGAGTGGATACAATACCTTGCAAGTCAATTAGGTACTTCTATTAGGTGTCATAAAACTGTCATTTTTCTTTACCTCACTCTGCACTGGTTGCTGTTGTGAATATTTCATTGTTATGGATTTGCAGGAAGTCTGACTGGTGGTTGAAGACTAAAATGCATAATATTGAATCTATAGTTTAAGAGGACTATAAAACTCTGAACACTTTAATTTAATGGTCTCTGCTAAGCACAGTTTGGAAGACACTGCCCTTCAGGCTACCCAAATGACTTTTAATTTTATGACCAAAGAATTTCTCTTAAATTAGAGATGGAAAAGATATTACATGTTATAAAACTCTTACTTCACTTGCAAGTTTTAGACTTTGGAAAGATCATTGTCATTCCAAACAAGAATATGTGTGTACATGCACAAGAGGATTTTGTGGAGAAAAAAAAAGACTACCAATTAAGTCCCAGAACTGACTGCTCAGCCTAAGCTACAGTTCTTAGGATGCTTCTCTTGACTTCTCTTTCTTTCAGAGACAGTGGATTTCCCCAGCAGGAGAACGAGCACCTTCTCTGTCTGAACGAGTCTTCTCTGACTACTAGAGCAGTCGTACTTGTTCCTCTCAGCCCCAAGGATGTTGCTACTCATAACTACATTTAGGTTACCTGTTGGGGTGCAACTCCTTTTCTCAACAGTGAGAAAGTTCTTAGACACTTTTCATTTTTGTGTGACTGGTATTAGTCCCACTCTGGATAGTTTTCAGCACCTCCTTACAATTTTGCTCTTTGCTTTGATCGCTGAGCCTTTGTTGCTTAGACACTGACAAATTATTGAAAATATAGTTTAAAAGAACCTTACCAGAACTATTTCAAACCCCCTGTGTTTTGAATACAGAGAGATAAGTAGAAACCCTGAAAACTCAAAATGTGAATTATTGCTGTCTTTTAGCTAACCTTACAATGTTTTTGTGAGCCAACCAGGATAAGATCTCTTTAGAAGGTCATCTCAAATACTGAGTCCCTCCAACAAATGTATGAATTTCACTGCTTTTATTTTCTTCTTCTCTAATGTTAAAATCAGCTATGTGGAAAAAAATATAAAACCTATAATTACATTAATGTTTTGCTAGCTACTTTTTCCCACACACATGATTTTGATAAATAAGTATGCTTTCTAAACATTGAAATGCTGGTATTTAAACAATGAAATCTAACTGCAGTAAATTAAATGCATATACTTGTAATGTCTCAGTAAGGAATAATAATTATTGTGAAGTTAATTACAATGGGGTTTTTGTTGTTGTGTTTTAAAGAATGCTGAGGAGTATGGAGATCTGCCTGTGAGACACAATGAAGATCAGATGAATAGTGAACTGGCAAAACATCTCCCAATTGAAGTCAATCCTCATTCATTTGACAGTTCACACACAAAAACACACCTCCTGCTGCAAGCCCACTTCAGCCATGCCATGCTGCCCTGTCCAGACTATGCAACTGATACAAAGACAGTGCTGGACCAAGCAATTAGGATATGTCAGGTACAGTAAAGGCTTTTCAATCTCTCACTCTTATTGTTCTACTGTTTATTGTTAGTATGTTGTAATGTTTTGAATACAGAAAAATCCAAAGATTTATTGCAGTCTTGTGGAAGACTGGCACCACCCGGTATGATACCACTTTGTTTAGGGAGGAACTAGATGCCCATAAAGATGCCAGATGTACAGAACTGGAAGTAAATTAACTTAAGGTAAAAAGACTGTCATGCTCTAGTTGGTGGCATCTCTTGCCATGGGGCTTGCCTCTTCTTTCTTATGCAACAGCTTTCTGTCTCTGTCTCAGGGAATGCTGTACGTAAATCACTCCTCCATGTGTGTGCTCCCTGCAGATTGTCATGCTGAGCCCCAAGAACCTGGCTCCCATGGGTACATTTCTTTTTTATAGCACCCAGAAGTCCTGTAGTCACTGCCAAGTGTAAATAAAACAGCTTTGGAAATGTGATTTGGGATGAGATGCAGGGGTTTTCTCTAAGCTTGTGAAAAGATGTGTAATCTGTTTCCCAGTTATCATAGAGTCAAAGAGCACACTTTTAAACACAGGTTTATAACTCAGTCTGGAGGCTTGTGACTTTTGCAGTTATGCTGCAGTGCAACCCACAGAAATTAAACTGACCATGCAGAGAGTAGTGGTAACAAGCAATCACATGCACAGCTGCATGTCTCAAAAGGATTTCAAAGCAGCAATTTGAGTTTGGAGTATGAGTGCTGCCATATCTGAAAAGCACAATTATAGCTAGAACAGGAAGGGTGAGCTCTAATTGACGCAGAGAACAGCCACCCCTCTAGTTCTGCCAGAAAGGAGTAATGCTGTCCTGAGCAGAACAGGGCAAGGACTCAGGCACAGGTTCTTGAAGATCAGATTGTCTTTCAACAAACTATTATTTTTATCTTCTTCAGTTCCATATCTGTAAAATAAGGACAAAAATTCTTTCTTCCTATGGGTTTTGTTTGCTCAGATTTTAATACTCTTGGTGATCTGCATATCAGCAATCAGAATGAGGCTTTGATCTTGCTTGAAACCTGGTGGCAATATGGTAACTGAAAACATGCTTGTGTCAAGTCTACCACTTTAGTAACTTCTCACAGAGTGTTTTCACAATCAATGCTCTAGACAGACAAGATACCGTGGGCAGTTAAGCATCCAGTGATTTGAGTGGGTCTGAAATTACACAAGCAAAACCTGCAAGCTTGTAATACTAATATCCAACAAAACCAAAATTAAGAAAAGGAAAGTAAGAAGCCCATAACACCACAAATGTTATTCCTACCCAGTCTTAAACTAGGGAACCAGCAATGCTTGAATGCAAGTCTGTTCCAAATATTTAGTATCAGTAAAATCATGGGGCTGGAAGCTTCAATGTATGTTCATCATATTAATTAACAGAGAACAATATCACTTGCTCAGGTGAGAAAGTTCACCTTTGTTTCAAAGAAATTAGGTACTTAAATTTCATAGATGTCTGTGGAATTAGTATTTGGGGGATTAATTATGTCTTTGGAAAAAATGTGTAAATTAAATGTAAATTCTTCTCAATAGTTATTTTGCTCAATGTTTATCCTTTTGTGCTAGGAATTGTGGTTTTTTAATCTGTTACTTCTTAATAGGTGTTTCAGAAATAATAGACACCCTGAAGAAAAATTAAAAAGCCCACAATATTTAACAGTTCCTTGGAACTGGAGTAGGGTGCAGAAGAATAGCGTTCCATACAGAGTACTGCCACTGGGGCCTTTGGTTAGCTACTACAGCATGTTACATATACAGTTGTCTTGAAAAAAAAAGAAGAAAAAATGCCCTCTTTCAAGAAAAAAAGGAAAAATGTGCAAGCATTTTTGTATTTTGAAGTTGGCTCATGGTTTACATCTCTTGGGAGAATTTTTGTTCCATGTTATTAGTCACGCTTTCCAAACGGAGGTTAAAGTTCCCAGAATCTAAGCAATAGGCAGGGTTACACTTTCAATACTGGTTGTTACCTTTTTCCTTAGCACTGACCTGCTGGTGAACTCTGGGTCAATAGAGGTGGAAAAAAAGATGTTAGTTGTGAGAAAAGGAACTGAACCATAGAAGGATCCGTTGATAAACGGATTCAGTGGGTGATGTTCTCTCTGTATGTGAAACGCGCGCTCGCGCAGCACCAAACGTAAAACGCAGCCGTGAGCTGGGAGTTAGTTTTTGAGTTGTGTTGAACTTCTGTTTATTTACTTGCAAAGTACTTTGGCTGTTAAGGTTGTCCTTCAAACTGTGACCTGAACATAAACTGTTATTTTTGCTGGTGGGTGTGTGAATGACAGACTTGCCATTGCAGTGCTGCTTTCCTGTTACAAGAAAGCGAGATCTTTCAGAGAGCTTTTGTGAGTCCAGAGAAGGGCCACAAACATGATCAGAGGGCTGGAGCAGCTCTCCTACAAACACAGGCTGAGAGAACTGGGGTTTTTCAGCCTGGAGAAGAGAAGGCTTCAGTGGCACCTCATAGTGGCCTTCAAGTTCCTAAAGGGGCTGCAGGAAAACTGGGGAGGGACTGTTTAGAAGAGCATCCAGTGGCAGGATGAGAGGTAACAATTTTAAGCTGGAAAAAGGTAGGTTTACATCAGACATTAGGAGGAAATTCTTTAGTGTGAGGGTGGTGAGACACTGGCACAGGTTGTTCAGGGAAGTTTTGGATGCTCCCTGCCTGCAAGTGTTCAAGGCCAGGTTAGATGGGGCTTTGAGCGACATGGTCTGGTGGGATGGAGGTGTCCCTGCCCATGCAGGGGGGTTGAGACTAGATGATCTTTAAGGCCCTTTCCAATCCAAACCATTCTATGGTTCCATGATTCTAAGTGGTTGTATCTCAGAACAAACAGCCAGGCTCCATCCCAGGTCCCCTGCAGAGCAGGTTTGCCCTCAGGCCACGATACATGAGCTTCTTTCCATCACAGCCTATTAAACTTCTCCAGTCTTCTGTGCTGTCTTTCACCAGAATCAGCCTTCTCTCCCATGGTTCCTGTGGCATCCCACCCATTGTGTCCTCCCACCCATTCCTACAACGACCTCTGGGCCCCTTTCAACCCTAGTGGCTTGAGGCCGAGTTGTGCTAATAGTCAGTCAGACATTTATGTTCACACCATCAGATACATAGATGTAGCTGATGGGTTTAAGGTAAGATCTTCTAATAAAAAAATATGCAGTCACTCTTAAATTATTTTGCCTGAGATGTCTTAGAAGTTTTGGGTTTATGTTAGAATGCAGTTCGTCTATAGTCATAATGAAAGATAGAAGTCATAAACGTTTACCAGAATTTGAGGAGTCATGGTTGGTGTTGGCTCAGTAAAGGAATGTAATTTATAACATAGAAAATGGAAGAAATCTATTCTGTTACAGTTTTCTTCTAGTTAGCATTTGTTAGGTATAGATGGAGTTCATGATAGGAAGATAAAATTGAGTATCGATTTAGCTGGTATGAAATACAGAATTCTTTCCCTTTTACTGCAGAAATATGGGGAAGAGCAGTAAGGAGCCTTATGGAAGATGAATGCCTGTCAGCTCCCACACCCATGTCTGTAGTGAATGGCCACTGAGGCATTGACTAGACTGAAGGACTGTCCCTGCTCTACATGCAAAAGCTCAAGTCAAAAACTAACAGGTTTTTTTATCAGTGACAGGTGCTCATAGATAAAGCACAGAAGGTTCCCATGGCTCAGAAAGTTTGCCATGACTTCTGTGTGAACTTGGGCAAGTCATTTAATTTGGATTTGTCTCTGTTACCTTTCATACAGTTAGAGTAGACTGCATATTCACCTCAAGCTTAGCACTATCTGCATTGTTTTTAGTAAGAAGAGTTCTCAGCAAGATGGTGCTGAGCACTCCAGTAGCTGCTGAAACCAAACACTTCTCCACTTCTTGCAGGAGAACATCAAAGCATAAAAATTCTAATGAAATAATTTGTATAACATTTGTATAGAATATTATTACTATTGTAAAGACAACACCCCACCTTTTTTTCTTATCTGGTTTAAGAATATGTGAAACAGACTAAATCTAATCTCTTTTTTACTGATTTTGTCAAGCCTTGTATTTTGTGCCTGTGTATTCAGCGATCAGGTCTTACTCTGCTCTTCCAAGACTATGGCCTATATTTGCATTAATTGAGATGGATAATTGAGGCAGTAATACTGTCTGTCTTAGCTTCAGCAGGGCAGTCACTTCTAGGAAATAATGTGACAGTTGCTGGCTTTGCACTGGGATTGGCCACAAGCCTCCACTTGTGGTATAGTCGTTGATAAAATATTTCAGCATTGCCAGGAGCAGAGCTACCTTGGAGCTCAGCCTTAACCTTTGAGAAGTGTTTATCTATGGATGTGTTAAACACATCTCAGCAGGGTACCTGTGCACTAAGAAGATGGACATGAAGTCACATTCCAAACTGCAAGAAGGACCTGGCGAGGCTGTCACTGATGACCTGCCTTTCCCCATCCTGTTACTCCTCCAGAGAATCTTAATTTTCCCTTTGGGTTAAGCACTGCGATTCCTTAGCAGGACAGTGATGTGTGTAACACTGCTTTACCCATTCTGAAATAGTTACAGTGAATAAGCTGTTTCTGATCATTGAAATTGCAGCTTTTGCTACAGTCCTGCTTATGAGAATCAGCTTTGTGATGCATGTTCAGAGTCATCAAATATTGCACAAATACGCTGCCCGATTCAGGTCTCTGAAGAGCCAGCTCACCTACTGAATGCTTGCTCTAGTAAACTGCAGGCTGTTCTGGGTGATGGTGGGAGCTGTGTCTACTGCTTCTCACACAAAAGGTCCTTTCTGGCCATATCAACACAGCTGCAAACAGCAGAAGTGTCTGAGCTGCAGTTCCAGGGCTAAGAGAAGGAAAATGTTCCTCAGCATTGGACTTGCTTTCCTTCCCAAACCTCCTCAGCTTGGAACAACCACTAAAACTATTGGCTTGGGAACCATATCCCTTGGGGAATTCATTCTCCTGTCTATGAGGAATCAGAGACATTCTTATAGATCCTAAGTGTGTATTGAGCTCACGTTGCCTGTTGTTAGTGCAGGTGTGCAGGTTGTTTGCTGCAAGGTGCTGGGAGGTAGAAAGAAGAATGGCCTGTTTTACAGCTGGATGTGTAAGATTTGTCCAGCAGTGCCCAGGGAAAGAGAGAATTGCTTGTTCAATGGGTTCATTGGCAACTATAAGTAACAGGGCAGCTTTACTGAAGGAAGAGAAGAGAATCAAATTAACTAGAGATTGCAGAGGATTATTCAGACACAAGTGAAGAGCAGAGGCCCTATCTCTTTAGCTACTACATGTATCCTTTTTGTGTGCTGTGATATTCCAGCCATAGCACCATGTTTGCCATTTTACTTTACTACTGGCTGCTTTCATGGTTGGACAGGCATTATTCCACATCAGGGGGGTGGAAATAATAGATTAATTAAAAAAACTTGTAGCATATATACTGGACAGTAATGCTCATGTAGAGATCCTAAGCAGCAGTGGATCCTAAGCAGGATAGCTGTGGCATGAAAGTACCTGGGAATGGGAGATGTTGAGGTGGGTTTACTGGCTGCCTGCCTGTGCCTTATAGGAATATATGTGGGAGAAGGGAGGGATACCTTTGTGGCAGTGGTGTTGGGATTTTTGCTTGCTGTGGTGGTGGAAGCATCTTACTGACAGTTTACTGATCATTTGGTGCTGCTTGTGTATATATAATCCCTCCCCCAGCCATGACAAACCTTTTCCCAGTTGGGGCTGGAGGAAATGAGTAATGCTTAACCCATTTGTGTGATCAATTCACTTAAGCAGCTACTGTGAAATGTTAATCACAACTTTAATTTGTACTGCATTAGCATTTTGATTAACTTGTAGGCTTGCTAGCACACTTGAAGCACTTTTACTCATAGTTACAGCTCGGAAATGACTTTTTGATTAATTAAGTTTGTTAGACAGCAGCTGAGCTTCCTGAATGCTAACCTTATGGGGCTAAAAGTTCAGGAGAAAGTTACTGGGAATAACTGTTGCTGTTGAAAACGATTCTCGTGAATGCATTCAAAAATTTTTAATTCTTGGCAAAATATTACATTACTACTTGAAAAATTACTTTTTAGAGGGCATATTTATTATGAGAAAGATGCTGTATATTTTTCATGAGTTGGGCAGATCTGTGTGAATTTGGAACAAATGCTATCTTTAAGAAATTGTTTATGGTAAAGAAACAGGAATTTCTTGCTCAGAGCTCTTTTTATTGTATTTACAGTTCACTAGCATAGTAAAGAATATGAACGTCTTAATTACTAATTAGAAAATAAGTTGATTACTGAGACTCAACAAGTTCAGAACACATTGGATTATGGCCTACCAAGTTCATGTTGCTGGTATCACATGCCATAGCTGCCTTTGTATCTCTAATGCTATAAAAAAAAATAACAACAAAAACACAGCAGGAAAAATGTGACAGTGATTTGTCCTTTCCCTGGTTCTGGTCACACTAATAATGTTACTATGGAGGCTAAAGGATGAATACAGGGATAGGAATCTTACAAAGCAGCTCGGAAGGTCATAATTTGCATACATCAGTGAGACCTTTATGATGATGGGAGAATGAAGAGTTAGTCTCTTGTAGGGGGTAGCAGAGCATATGGAAGAGAGAGCTGAATATGCTTGTAAAAAAAGGGAAGGGGGATGCAGAGGGCAGTATAAAAGGAGTGCCTCCTGAATAGGATTAATTACATCTTGCTCACTATATCTCTGATAAAGTACAAGGAGGGGATCTGTCTGTAGGCTGAAACTATACAGCTGTGTCAGTCTGATTTAATTGATCTGAAAGAACTCCTCCTCCAATTAATACAGTTCTAAAAAGTCATCTTGGACTAGATCTCTGAAGTACAAAGGTTGTGTAGATACTCATTGTAAGAATATATAACATAAAAAAGGCAGTGACCTTAAAACCCTGTGTCAGACTTCTTTAAATAAATCAGTTGTTGTTTCAGGGGTTTATAATTAAAGCATCATAATCATGATTTATATAAAAAACATTAAACTTACAGTACCTGGCATGCTTTAACATCTGGAATAATATTTTACTTGTATGATCTTTTGTATGTGGATGATAATATAATATTACATACTGGAAGACTTCCTACATTGGAAGCATGTGCAAAAAAAGATTTATTATTCTGCATTCATAGTTTTTAGGAAAATGGGTAAAATGCATACAGTTTTGCATATTATTATCTATAAAGATTTGCCATATGAACTCTGTAGGCCTAAACAGCTGCAATATTCTAATTATTTTAATACCTCTGGATTTCAACTTGTATTTCTAACTGAAGTCTAGCCCTAGAACACAGAACTTCTATTAGCATGCCACAAAGACAAGAGGGGGGATATTTTGGTTATTTTATATTGGAGTACTATACACAATAAATTCAGGTATAAAAATAGGTACAAAACCCAGCGAGCCTTCACTCTGCTTCTTAATGTAACTGCAGCAAGTTTCAAGTATTTTAGTCCTACACAGTTTTCTTTCTTTTGAATTATTGTTTCCTCCTCCAAGCATCACTGCAGAATAAGGCTTGTATTTGTTTGGCCAAGTATGTGTTAGATTTACTGTACATAAACATTGAAGTCTAAGGTAGATGTCATTCTGCACAGAGGGCTGCATAAATTTGTGCTCCAACCTTCAGTTTCCCAAATGAAGGAGCTTAAGGAAATGTCATGACCTGGGAAGTACTGATGCAAAAACTAAAATTAATCTTTTAGGAGTGGAGAAATGTGAGCCATGTAGCTCACTGGGAGTACTCCTGAAGTTTCAGCCCCCATGCACCAGGTCCTTAGCACCAATGGCAGGGACTGTTGGCAGATGACTTTTAGCTGAGTACTTATGGACGTCATTCTCAGCTGCCATGGCATTTCTTGTGTTACTGAGTCTGCTTAGCTAGCCTCTATATCACACAATCACAGAATCACTTAGGTTGGAAAAGACCTTTAAGATCAAGTCCAACCATTAACCCTGCTCTCTCAAGCCCAGCACTAAGCCACATCCCCAGGTGCCACATCTAGACAACTTCTAAACACATCCAGGGATGGTGACTCCACCACCTCCCTGGGCAGCATGTTCCAATGTCTGTCAACCCTTTCAGTGAAAAGTTCTTCCTAATGTCTAGTCTAAACCTCCCCTGGCACAGCTTGAAGCCATTTCCTCTTGTATCACCAGTTACTTGTAAGAAGAGACACCTACCTCTTCACAATGTCCTTTCAGGTAGTTGTAGAGGGTGATGAGGTCTCCCCTTGGCCTCCTTTTCTTCAGACTAAAGAGCCCCTGTTCCTTCAGCTGCTCCTCATAAGTCTTGTTCTCAAGGCTTTTCACCAGCTTGGTTGCTCTTCTCTGGACATGCTCCAACACCTCAATGTCTTTCTTGTGTTGTAGTGCCCAAAACTGGACACGGGACTCGAGCAATTATTGTTCATTTAGCTTCATTGTCACTTTCCTTAAATATCATTTATCCAAAAAATACAAGTTATATTTACAATGTTTACCATGACATTTCTATTTCCAATATTTAAGTAGAAATGCTCTGTGTATTCAGAGCTGTATGACAGCTGACTTCAAACAGGAATTACTCCAAGCAATATGCAGTCTGTGTTTAAAAGATGCAAACTACTTCATTTTAATACTTCAGTAATTTACCTTAAAGGAAAAAGCTATTTAAGCCATTTGTGTATATCAGAAATTCTGCTAGTTTTACAGTCTCTGTTCCCCTGCCACCCACCCACTTGTACAAGAGCCATCCAGAATATCTGGCTTTCAGATGAAGGATGCAAAAGTAATACCAAAATCAGTGTTAAGGCTTTGCAAAAAAGTTTCTAAATAAGAGATATTTCAGTTGCTAGATGAAAAAAAGTGGGGGTTGAGTGGGGTGGGTATGTTCATTATGGAACAATTTAGTATCTGCTGCTCTGACCATATGTTCAGAGGGCTTAAAAATACCAGAGAACAGCAATATTTTGCTCTCAGGGAGTGTTCCACACACCCAACTCTCCCACATCGTGTCTCCATCTTTCCTTTCCCTCAAGGTAGAGAATTATAAACCATTATTTAAATTCCAAACATGGGCAGTAACTTTGGCTAAAAAGAGATAGACTGTAAAATCTCATCTGCGTGTTAGACCAGAAAAGTACAATTCAATCAGTTTAAATAATTCAGTACTTAAGGATAACCAACCACTGCTCCTGAAAATAAGATGGTGGAAACCTGGTAATAGATCCTGAGGGTTTTGTGTTAATGCACTCCTGGAATGAAGAAAGAAATATTAAGATTTTAATCCAAACATTTTGACTCTCAATTCTGAATATCATCAAAATGAAATGTTTGCCATACCTGACAGGTGCACCTACACAAGCCAGTTACTGAGCTTCAGTATTTTTGTCCCACCCCTGACATGGTTTATAGCTTGTTGCTTCCCGTGTTGCTACAAGCCAAGCTATTTTTGATCATGACAAAATGTGAAAGGGTGTGTCACTAATTGCTTGTATTACTTTGTGGTTTTTCAAGTATGACACTTGAAAGGCTTAAAAGCTAATGCCTGATTCTGTCATTAAAACCCAGCTGCATTAAAACCCTCTGCTTTTATTCTCCTAAGTGCAGGGAATGGCCCAAATAAGATGATGGTAAACATATTTTTCATTAAAACAAGCAGTATTTCCCTTGACTTCATCTATTTACTCCATCTTTTCTACTTTAGTTTAAAAAGAGGTGGACTGAGGGGTTGTGTTTTTTTTTATTTGTTGGCTTACCAAATAATACTTGTTTTTTTCTGTAAGTAAAAGCATCTTTATAGAGTTGTTTCACTTCTGGCACTCACTGTCCTCTTAATTTTTTTTTTCTCTGTGATGAAATTATCATGTGTTGGCATGAAATTCTGAGGCTAGAAAGGCTGATAACCATTTTGTGCCATTTCCTAGTTTTGAATAATACTCTTAATCTGTTCCAACCTTATAAATTATATTTATAGATTACTTCTTTGCCATAAAAAAGGGAAAGAAGCAACAGATTTCTAGAAAATTATGCTGGTTTGTAGTTCAGAACAAGAAGAATCCAAACAGGCAGCAGCTGGAGAGACTGGGGAGACTAACATGTTATTTATCAGATAACAGAAATATTAAATACCATTTTTCTTTTGGCTTTTCTATTCTTCACTTAGTTGCTACATTTTATAATACTAATTTGGAGAGAGGGGAATGACTCAATTTGTTACCTTGAGTATTTATAGGAATTTCAATAACCATTTAAGTATCAAGCATCTGTGTGTGTTTTACACTTAGCGGAAAATGAAACGTGTGCAGGTTTCCAAGGCAGCAGATGAAACAAGCCAACTTTACCATTGTTCTGACTTTTTCACAATGTCTTGGATTTCACATCCAGATAAAGATGCTGTGAATAAATTCCATGGGTGAAGAAGCAGAAAATAAGGAGGAAAAGAGGATTTGCCATGTGGATTCATTATAACAATGTGGAACACAGAGTCTCACACACACCAGCTTTCCTTGCTCCCTACGGGGTATCTGTCTTTAGGCCTCTATCAATTTCTAGGAGATTTTCTAGGTTGAAAGGATCCTCCAGTTAATTTCAGTGTATAGCTTGTTTTAGATTTATCTTTCTCTTACATCTTCTCTCTTCCTTTCCCCCTTTGAAACCTCTGTTAAAAGGGGTGGGGGTAGCAGCAATAGATTTTTTTTTTAAAAGTAAACAATGAAACCAGTGTTGCTCATGTATCCTCAGAAGCAGTTTGGGAAAAAAGCACTGCTTCATGCTGACTAGAAACACAACCTACTGTGTTCTTCTCGCTGCTCATGGAGAAGACAGGATATCTGTCTGTGCACCCATTATTCTTCACATATAGACAGCAGTCTTGCCTTTGAGGAGCAGGATGTTTCAGACAATGACAGAATAGCAGGA
>NW_009953302.1:215157-233036 GCF_000747805.2 Chaetura pelagica
GGAATGAAAGAACAAGAAGCAGGTAGTGGAGGAGAGAGGTACCAGATTGTCTGAGCAATACGCTCAGAGACACAGACAGTACCATACATGTAGTGTGTGTATATATATATATATACACACACCATACGTATACTTAAAATTTAGAAGGGGGTAAAGAGCAGCTTGCCCTGTAAGTTTAAAAGATGGACTTCACTCTGCTTGCTATATGCTGAGAACTATTTCCTCTTTATCCAACTAAAAATCACGTGAACCAACACATAAATCTCCAGGCCATGGAGCTGCTCCTTTCAAATGCAGCTTCTACCACAATTTTATTTTCTGATGGGTTAAAAGAATCATACCTGGAAATCACTTTAGCCAGCCAAGGGAAAAGACAAAAGAAAACCATTGATACTGTGCCATGAGGTACTATTTCTAGGGTCACTAGGAATGTTACTAGGGTGCTTCAGGGTGCTGTGGCTCTTCCTTCAAAAAAGACAAGTTAAATGTTAAATCTAGATCTTTATTCACCAAAGGGCACTTTATCCACAATTCATGAGAAATGAGACAACATTTGTGTAATACCAGGTACACTTCAAATATTTTGCTAAGTGTCACTGATCTTATCGCCCCGATCTGGAATAAAACCTGTTGAAATTGCATTGTAAACTGCTAAAATAAACTGTGTGACTGGCCAGGGCTGAAACTAACTTGTGTCTTTAAACTCAGTATTTCTCCAGAATCAGTGTAATGTAATTGAAATAGCTCTGCGTGTGTAAACAACTCCTTTGTTTAAAGAAGATTTCACTGTTTAGTTTGCCTTAAGTAAATGCTGCCTTTTGTTTGTCTGTAAAACATTTGATTAAATGTAAAGACTTACATAGACAGCCTCTCCTCATTACACTGGTGGCTGGAAAATAAGTTCAAATTATGCAGGTATCTGCAGTCTAAGGAAGTATCAAACAATATAATTTGTCTTTAAAATAAAAAACAAGGAAACATCTCCAGCCTAGTCCTAAAATCAAGTGACAGCTCCCCTAAGATCAAGAAGATGGTATTTGAATACATGTTGAAATGTCAATATACTAGACTCTTTCTTGCTTTCTTAAAAAACATTTTCTAGTATTTTAATCTTTTCTACATGGCAAATCACTTTTAAATATATTACTTTCTACTGAATTAGAGGGTTGTAATATGAAGAACCACACTTGATTGTGATTGTGATGGTATTAAACAACAAAATAACCAAGACAACTGACATATTACAGCATAATTTTCTTCAACAGATGAAATGCTTCTATAAATTGTAGTAATTGTTTTAAAGTACTCTAGTACTCTCGACAGGTTGAAGAGTATGTATTCAAAGAACTGCATTTACTATTAAAAAAAAAAGAAAGTTGAAGGCAAAAGTTTGTGTTTGATACTTTCTCCTTTGGAAGAAATCTTAAGTTCTCTTTCAGACTAACCAAACAGAATTTAAGTCCAGTCAGGAAAAAAGCATAACAATTTTTTTTATGTCAGTAGGGCCACTTGCAGTGCAGAATCTATAATAATTTTGCAGATTTAGATCCTTATTCTACTGATACTTAAAGTCTACCTTGTAGTATCTAAACATGGTAAGTAGAAATGGAACAGAAACTCACCAGATGTGGAAGGCAGGAGGGATCACTAACACTTGAAAATGTGATGTATAGCTGGATTGGGGGGTTTGTTTGCTTGGGTTTTTGATGTACTTAGGGAAAGCTTTTCAGACCCAAGATAGAGATGCCAAAAGAGAGACAGCCAAGCATCCCTCATGCTCAAGACAATCAACTGTTAACAATGCAAAGGGTGAAATCCATGTTATTTCTGAATGCTCTTATTCACCCTAGGTAAACTGTTGGCTACTGTGTTGTCTCTCTTCAAGATTTCAAGTTAGGTGTCACTGTTGAACAAAACCTCAAAAATGCTAATTAACCTAAACTTCATCTAGTTTTTATCTAGCCCAATTCAAGAGATTTTTTCAAGTCCTTAAGTTAAAGTGGGAGTAATAACTCTTACTGGTAGGTGGCTTTAGTATCTATTTTTTAACAATTGGAAATATGTTGTTGTTTGGTAGTTTAAGGATTTTTTTTGATACATATGCAATTCTGACGAAGCTCTCATGTCCAGATATAAACCAGTGCTGCAGGTAATTTAACTTCTTCCTTTTCACTAAATGTTGAGATTTATTTCTTTCATTCTGAGTTGTATTACATAAAATAAGAGGTTATTTGTAAGAAGATCCCACCTATTGTTCTCACCCCCAAAACTATGTTGTAAATTACCTTTTCAAGGGTACAAGTTGATGATGGTGACGATGCAGGATTTAATCCATCTTTTTCTGAAGGTTAATTCAAAAGGTGCCTACTGCCATCAGTAGAGGCTGAAGTAAATTCCTATTGTGAAGGCCTGGAAATTCCTGTATGTTAGACATTAAATAAATGGTTTTGCTTGCATGAAGCAGTTACAAAATTATACATCAATTATCTTTATGTCTCCTTTAATTAGGCAATGCTGGATGTTGCAGCACATCATGGCTGGCTGGTGACTGCTCTGAACATAACCAGTCTAGTGCAGATGGTGGTTCAGGGTAGATGGTTACATGACTCTTCCCTGCTTACTTTGCCCAATATAGAGCTACAACACCTTTACCTTTTCCGGTATGTAATTCCTCTGAACATTTGCAGTTTCATTCCACCTCTCACTGCTGATTGTGTCTGAATGTCATTGTTGTGCCTGAGAATGATCAGTAATGCAGCAGAAGCAGAACTCAGCCTTTCACAGTGATGCTTTCCCAAAAGGAGTTGTTTCTGTTTTCAATATTCATTGATTAACCCCTGCAGATTATTTTGAGAACCGTGATTCCAGACAAATTAGCAGGAGATAACTGGAAAGGTTCCAACTCCTAACGAATCTAACTCTGTATATTAATTATCTCTTTATTTTAATCCATTATAAAAATACATTAGTATCCATCTTAATATCGTAGATAATGCTAAGCTCTGTAGATGCCTGGAGGATGCAGTAATTAATGCTGCCTGGAGGATGCAGTAATTAATACTACCCAAAAATAAATGACCAGCATTTAATAGCAGAAACCAGTATCAAGTTTTAGCACCAAAACAACTGAAAACAAATGTTTGCTTTCCCTCCCTGGGCATATGTTTTGCTGTCTGTGTCAGGAAGTGGAGCCAAGGCAGAAGGAAGAGTGTGCATGGAGGTTACCAAGGACCTATCGAGTGTCTTCCCGAGCTAATGGCTGCCTGTGAAGGAAAAGAGAATGTTTTTGCTTCCATCGTGGACAGTGAACTGCAAACAGCACAAATTTCACAGGTAATACTTTCTATCTGTGGTCATTATCCATGTGATTGGAAAGGAAGAGCAGCTGGGAAAAGAAGTAAGTCTCTTCACTTCCCTTCAGCAAATACCATGTGATGTTCTGCATTGAGTGCAACACGTGCATTGCTCAGATTTCAAGTTCCTGCTTTACAAAGGTCCTTCCCTCCCTGTTTTCTTAGTGTTATTTTCACTTACTCCCTGCTAACCAGTAACAGGTTTATGGCTGGTATTACCTCATCTCTTTGCTTTAAAGATGCTTCTCTGTGTCACTCGATCTGCTGTGTTACCCACCTTTCCACAGCAGGCTCTGCATCAGGAATACAGGCATTGCAAATGTCATTGTAGTGGTTTCTGAAGTGCTCTGTCACACACCATTTTCTTCTGCCAGCACCCTTGCTGAAAGATCCAGCACTCAGTTTCTGTTTGAGACGGAAAAAGCAGATGGAATTTTTACACTTCACAGGGGGAAATCAAAACCACTGTCTCAGTTTGGTTTTTAAGCCATTTCCAGCAAAGAGCAGCTATATTCCATGGCATTCATCACACACAAAGCCTCCTGATTTCAAAGAACTGTATGAAAGATGAACATTTCAAAAGCTATGCTTCACATGGGTTTTATCTGAATATTGAAAAGGACAGCAATATGTCCTGTGTTTGACTGTTCAGCTTCAGTTAAACCTTTTACTGGTATGCAAACAAGAGGAAAAGTACTTAAATGTCTGTAACAGACATCTGCATTTGTAACTAAATTAACATCAAAATTCTGAATTAAGAAAATGTATTGACATCAAAGCAAGGCTTCTTTAACAACAGATTTCTAACATAATACACATTGATTTCAATCCAAATTTCAGATGTGATAAAAAATTAGAACATTGTTATAATTAGTTCAGGGAGAACTCAGAAGTAAACTTACTTAATTTATTTGCATAAATTGCCATTCTGTTATCTTTAAAAGCAAATGCAAATTGGCTCTGTCTGATATGATGATGGTTATTTGGCTCAAAAGTGCTTCAATTTGCGTAGCAATCTGGTGTCGTCTCTGCAGTGAGGCGATCCCAGGTAACATACAAATCCTGAATTATTCCAGAAATTAGTATGTTTAAAGCATCAATTTAAGTGCTAATTGCAGTAGTAATGAGAAAAAGCAGTACTACTGTGAGATTTGCATCTACTGCCCCATCAGTATGCTTGGAACGGCTGCTGACTGGCAGAGGATTTGGCTGCTAATTAAATAATTGTATGCATGGCAGTGTTCTCGTCTGATTCAATAGATGAAGATTAATCCTCAGATAAATATGTTTGGCTGGTATTGAAATGTCTTAGCAGTTTCTTCAAAAATAGCTTGTGGTGTGTACGTTCACACTGTGAATGACTCTGTGCTTCTATATGTCTGTGTTTGTAAATACAGATGCACATAAGAGGGAAATACATCAGGCACTTAGCATCATATAAGGAGAAAGTTACTGCTCCCTGAGTTGGGAATGGCTGTGTTGGATACAGCAAAGCCATGACTGTATTACACAGGTCACTGCAAGTGTTGAGACATCTATACCAATATTTTCTTTACAGCATTTTTTTTTCAGGGAAAAAAACCCTATTCTAATACCTTGTAAAGAATTAAAATTCATATTGAGACTGCCTGTTGAATGCCTTCATGTATAAAGTCCCTCAATTCATACTTAGGGGCAACAAAGAGAAAAATTCTTCAATAGGAAATGCATCTTTATAATTTATTTTCTATAATGAAAGAATGTGAGATTATGGAGTTTAAGCCTTGCATTCTAGCACCAGACCTGTACAAAGTCAAGTAAAGTAGTAAGTACACCACTAAATTGCCAAAAACATTCCTTTCCTAACAAACCTTTTATTTCTCATTCACAGTACACTGAACCTTTATCTTAAACATGTTACTAGCATGAAGCTGGTAAAAACAGCTTAAGCTTTACATAAATTTGAGGCAGACAGGAAGGAAGAAATTTCACATTTGGAAAGAAGACAATGTCTTTTAGGCAGATTGGTAATTAATTTCTAAATAGCAGCTCTTGAAGCTGCTCATGGATTTGGAATATTAGGCTAAGTCCTGGGGAGACAGATGATTGGCAAAAATGCTAATGATGTTATCAAAGGTTCATGAAGAATTTCTCATGTGATTATGATTTGAATCTATGGGTTTGGTAGGTATATATAGTATATATGTGCATGCACACATGTTGATATATTTAAAAGGAGATGGTATGTGGTTGTGTCATCCTGTATAACAAAAAAAACAGCAAAATTGTCAAGAAATACCTAAGTGATGCAAGAATCTGAGTTTAATTTCCCAAAAGTTATTTATCATCCTAAATCTCACTGAAAGTCAGCAGGGCTTTAAAAACTGACAGTCTATATTCCTGTATTCAAAAACTATTCAGACTGTACCTGATCTTTGACCTAAGCTCCATGGTTGTTTCAGTGATTCATTCTGAGTCATATTTAGCAAATTTTCCCCAGTTTCTAAGTCACTTAAGCATTAGGCACCTTTTAAAATACTCAGCTGATATTTATATTATTGAAAGAGAAAAAAAGAAACCTCAAGATCGAAAAAAAAAAGTATTATTCTTGCTGTAATATTAGCTGCTTTTACTCTGGAAGTATCTGTGTTCCTGTAATAACTCTTTTTCATTTTTGGCTGCTACTACTTGACTTTCTTCCTCAGTAGGAAAAGCATTTCTTCACTTTCTTTATATTGCATGGATGATAAAAAGACAGGCAGCTATCCATACTGCATCAATGGTCAGGCAGGACTAACCTGGCCTTTAATTTCCAGCTACACAAGATCTGGAGAATTACATATTGCAACTGCTTTTATGGAATTAGGAAGTTACTCGTAGTTACTTTGTTTTGTTTGCACTGTAAAAGCTACATGAGGACATGACAGCCTTTGACAAATAGAATATGTTGGGGTTGTACACTATAAACCAGACCATGCTCTACCAGAATTGTAACAGGTCCTCTGAGGTTCTGCTCATAAGTTTTCCAGGTAAATGGCAGCTAAAGTATAACCAAAGGGGGGATGACAGAGCTGGTATATATTTGGGTGCCTCTGCAATGCTGTTGTGCTTGGAGAGTCTCACAGAGCGCACCTGCACAGTTCTGACAGCAAGCTTCGTCTTAAAAACCTTTCCATTAAACAGAAAATAATTTGTCAGGTAAGGCTTTACTGCTACTCAAGTTGTCTCATCCACTGTGACCTGCTGGAGGTGAGCTTACTAGTGTCTCATGTGTCAAATGCAGGAAAATCCTGGCAACAACTCATTCATTAAAAATGTCTGTGCTGTTTTTTCTCCTTCTTCAAGGTGCTGCCTTTCCCCTCCCCTTTTCCCTTTCAGAGTTGGGACAGAAACATTCTAGCTGTTCTCTTCTGGTATAGTTTCCCTGCCCTTTCTTAGCTAAGGCACTGAAGAACTTCAGTGCAGTTCCTTGGTGTCCCCTGCTTTCCCTGCTGCGGTTCCTGGGCACTCACAGCTGGCCCTCCCCACTTTCTCCATTGGACAGGCACAGCTGCTGGTGCAGCACACAGAAGACTGAAGGGGGAGAGAGATTAGTTTCAGCGTAAATCAGTTTTCTCATTTAGTTCAGGCAGGCTCTGGTAATGCAGCCATTTTAATCCAGCATTAAGTCTGTGCTGCAGCCGAAATGGGCAGTCCTGCCCTCCCCGTGCCATTTTCACCTCTCCTGACCCAGCTCCCTGCACAGCTGCACAAACGCTGGGGCTGGTTTGGGTGAGGAGGTGGGAACAAGCATCTGGGGAGGAGGGATCATATCAACCCTCTCACTGACAGTCAGAATGGCCTGTAGCCAAGTGGCTACGCAGACGCTTGTGCCAGCAGGGGAGGAGGCTGGCCCAGTTCTTTCGGTGCCACTGAAGGCTCATGCTTATTCAGGGTACTCACAGGATTAGAGAATATGCTTCCACAATCAGCTTTAAGCTGGGCTGAGTTCATGCTGTCACCAAAATGATTAGCAAGCTGATCCATCTAGCTGCACAATCACAGCATGGTAGTGCCAACCTCTTGGGGATGGAGGTAGGAACAGCCAGCTGGTGAGCAGGGTGTTGGAGAGAGGAACAGCAGCACCTTTTCCTACAGCAGTGCAATGTTAGGCCTGCTTGCCCTGGCTGCTGGATCTGTAACTATGTACTAACATATAATGTTATTGTCAGGTTGGATCATGGCAATGATGTCTCTGAAAAGCAAACGGAGCTTTTACTAGGGCTTTATGCCTTCCAGCACAGAAAAAGTAATCAGAGTCACATCAAGCACAATCTAAATTAAAATTGATTTTGTTGAAACACAAGATGGTCAGACCAACACTTAAAAATAAAATATACTTTCATCTTCTTCCAGAGAAAACATCTATGTTCCATGCCAGTACTGCCCATGCAACTATGGCTACCCTCTTCATTCCCACAAGTTCCCATTTTGACATCTGCTGGCTCTTTACCAAGATGAATGCTCTTCTTGCCTTCTTCTCCTTCCCACCCTCTAGCTTTTCATATGTGTTATTTGCAAACACGGGTGCTGTGCTGCTTCCTATTTTATTTTGGAGGGAAGGGAAGGAGCAGAAGGCAGAGGGTGGTTCTTGGTTTTCCATTTGTTTTTCTTCCAGTGCCAGCCTCATCTATCTTTTTTCAGCCATAGTGAGGCCACAAATCACTGCCTCCATTCCACAGCCCATTTTCCCATTTCTTCTTCCTAGCAAATTTCAGAGTGAACATCCTGATCCGGTTTTTACTAAAAGAAAGCCTGCATTACACCCCTCCATTTTCATCACAGCTTCTCAGAGCTGCTTTCCCTTGTCTGATGGAGACCAAAATGGGAGCTGTATAGGGCTGCATTTTCAGGATGCCTCTTCAAGGTTGAAAACAGTGTCATGTTCAGCTAGATGAATTCTATATCTAACAGTTCTCTCTACAAGGATGAGTGAAAGTTGAGGGCCTCTTACAGTTCATAAGGAACCACAGAGTCTTAGTATTATTCAAGAGGATTGTAAGGAGGAGTGGGGAAGATGGATGCATGAAAACCTTAAAAAAAAACTTAGGGATAACTTTGGATATGCAGTTGAACTTTTGCTTAATTATCTGAACTGATCCTCTGAACTCTCTGAGGTTTGCCCATTGCTAATTAGCACTGCAGTGACTTGTCCTTTATGGATTATGCTAAGGAAGTTTAATTCAAAACTTAATTATACTAGTTTTTAAGTGGCTTATAGGGAAAAAATACTTTAATCAGGTGTGGTAAGGAATTTTTCCTGTATTCAGACATCACTAATCTTTGTGAGGCATGTGTAATGTGATTGAGGAGTTTCAAATTTGTTTTTTTTGCTTAGAAGAAAGTAGAGTAAGAGGTTAATGAAAAGTATTTTATGCTAATGACTGAGAGTCTTATGATTATATATGGTGTTCTGATACATAATATTACTAATATAGGATACATATGTAGAGTGCACATTGAATTGTAATTGTTATAGTGACAATGGTCTGAGTTGTATAGATTGTCTTGTAATCCACAGGGATCTGGGTTTTTTTTCTGCAGGCTTGGAATTTCTTGTGCCGTTTGCCAATTCTAAACGTCAGCCTGAGCATTAAGGGCTGTTGGGAAGACCCAGCTCAGCCACAGCACGAAGTGCCTGTTCCCTCTTTGACAACTGACACACGAGATGACAAAAGATGGATCAAATTACATGCTGATCAAGAGTATGTGCTCCAAATAAATTTGCAGAGAACCCAGATGGGGTATCAGGTAGGTTAATTTATAATTTCCTTTCCAAGTGCACAAGTTTCCAATAAGCCATTTACATTATCAATAATGCCTTATACAGCAGAATGGCTTTTTTACTGTTGAAGTATCAAGTAAATAATAAGCACTTTCAAAGCCTTTTCTCTCTTAGTAGTGAAGCAAATGTTTTTTTCAGGTTGCAGTAGGATAGAAAATAGACTCTTAAGGAAAAATCCTAGGCCAATTCAAGTCAATGAAAAAAGTCTCTCATCATTTGTTAAAAACCAGAAACTTAGGAAGTTCATTAACTTGGGTACTGTAAGCAGTGACAGTAGAGATGATACATTCACAGGCAGAATTCAAGTACTCTCCAGCCCCAGACTCCTATCACTCATACACTTACACATCCTGCTTCCTGTATAAGCTTCCCTGTCATATTCCCATGTACCTCCAAACTGCATACCAGACCCATACTTCTAAGTATGTTTCTACACGTAACACATCCTCATATTTTGCATGTGAAGCTTTTTTAACAGCTCCTAGAAAAACTTCTACATATTCTTTTCCACGCCCAGACTTCAGTCCCACCCCTTTGCCCAGTTAAAGCACATCCAATTGGACTGGTCACCTCAATGGACCCAGCAGCTGCACAGGTTTCCAGCTGCTTTGCCTGGAGCAGCAGGAACTCATTGTACCTGTTTGTTGGTTCTCACAAGAATTAAGTCCCTGCCTGCTGCATTTAAACCAGGCCCTGCTGATACTGCAGCTGTCAATTACTTACAGATGCATTTTTTTGTCATTTGCATACTGTGGGTGGCATGTGTGCCACCATGATTATAATTTTGTTAATTAATTTCTCTAGCATTTCAAACAACTAAGAATGATACCAGCATTTTTGTTAATATACAAAGAAGAAGAGTTCAAGATAGAAGCAGAGAACAGTTTCAGATGTTAATTCTGAGACTCTTCATTTTTATAAAAATAGTAACACAGATATATATGTTCTGTTGTAAATCCTGATGTTAACTTTATATTTTTAAAGTATCCTTCTTTTCCAGAAGGTTTCTTGTCCTGGCTACGGCAGGTTCACCATAGCTTCAAGGGGAGACTTTCTCATTTGTAGGAAGGAAAAAGGGTCAAAGCTCCTCCATAATTCATTATATTTGCTGTGGCAGTTACTGACAGAGATTTTCCTAACCAGAAGCCACAGAAAGAAGGGAGCAGGAGCATTTCCTGCAGTGTTCACTGTTTTATAAAGCTCTCCTAGAATTTGATCCCTCTATTGTAAAAAACAGCTGGATCAAACTGTTGCTGAAGCTTCATTGCTAGGGTAGTGCTTTTTCTTTCGTGGAAATCTTCAGTAAAACCTTTCCATCTAGAGAACACAAAATGAATGCTGATTGAGTCTGTATTGTTATATCTTCAGCTTTCAGCAGTAAAGTCACTGTCTTAAAGAATCACTGAAATAATCTTTCTTTTTGCTATATCAACCTCAAATAAAGACTTCAAGTGCTGTTGTTGTCTTTATATTAATCTGGAACAATATTGCTTAGCATTATTTAAAGA
Source organism: Chaetura pelagica (assembly GCF_000747805.2). Lineage (NCBI taxonomy): Eukaryota > Metazoa > Chordata > Aves > Apodiformes > Apodidae > Chaetura > Chaetura pelagica. The sequence continues at coordinate 225,822 of NW_009953302.1, forward strand.
CACAAGGTTTACAGTTAACCCTTCCACAGAGGAATTCAGAATACATTAGGTGAAATTACAAAAGGGAATAGTATTTCTATTCAAGTTTTAATAGCTCACAAAATAAGTGGAATTGTGCCTTGTATTCTGGGATTCTCTCTGTAGACTGTGATTTTATTTTAAAAAAAAAGAAATCTTCATATTGAAAGAAATCATGAGAATATTTTAGTTTGTCTAAATTATCATCTTAGGTAAGAGAATATATTTTTGAGGTGTTTTCATTCAAGGAAGAATAGCATTTTGGAATGGAGATTTCTAGTTCTAATAAACTGTTTCTTTTCTCCAACAGGGAAAGCAAGACAGCAAAGCAGTGGCTCCTCGATTCCCCAAAGTTAAAGATGAAGGATGGTTTCTGATATTGGGAGAAGTTGATAAAAGAGAACTCATTGCCTTGAAGAGAACAGGATATGTCAGAAATAAAAATACTGTTTCTATTGCTTTTTATACTCCAGAAACCCCTGGAAAGTATGGAAAAATTACCACACAAGTACTCAATTATTATATTTTCCAAGTAGTCAAGACCTAATTTCCAAACTAATGATTCTGCTTTTCATGTTTTAGGTGTATCTACACATTGTATCTCATGAGCGACAGTTACCTTGGCATGGACCAACAGTATGATATCTACCTGAACATTATACCAGCACAAATGACATCACAGGTGTCTGATGCCCTGAGTCACCTGGCTCTGAAGTAAGGGGATCTTGGAAGGCCCATTCAAAAGAACTGGTCTTGCAGCTAAGACATCTGGTCATTCTGGACACCCAAAAATGCATTTGCCTTAGTGGAACCAACTTCAAACCTCAAGACAACTAGGAAGTTGAAAGTGACTACTGTATTGACTCTGGTAACACAGAGTTAGCCCCCAGTGGCCTTACTCCTTTATGCAGATTTGTCCTTTCTTGTTTCATCTTCCTTCTTTCAGAAATCATATTGGTAATTGAATTTTGACACATCAAATAAAAGACTAAAAGATCTTGTAATTTGCAGAAATTTTGGGCTATGGTCTAAATTCTGACAAGTGTTCTGTAGCCTATGTATTAATGTAGTTTAAATAGTCAACTTTTTTAATTTATACATAAAAAATACAAAATTGGATCTAAGAACTGCTGAAAATATTGATGGATGTGTTGTATTTCATGTTTAATAAAAACATGCCCATAAGAATGTTTTGCATTAGATTTTTCAGTGTAAAATATATAGTAAAAAAATAGTCCTCTTACACATACTACATTTTGAAGGTGATAATCTAAAGGAAAAAACTCACAAATTTACATTAGTTATATATGCATTAACTCTGGTTATAAATTAATGGTAAATGGTATAGGATTTTGCAATTTATATAATCATAGAATAGTTCAGGTTGGGGGGGACCTTAAAGACCATCAGGTTCCAACCCCCCTTCTATGAGCAGGGACACCTCCCACCAGACAAGGCTGCACAAGCCTCATCCAACCTGGCCTTGAACACATCCAGAGAGGGGGCATCAACAACCTCCCTGGGCAACCTGTTCCAGCCCCTTCCTGCCCTCATGAGGAAGAATTTCTTCCTCATGTCTAACCTAAATCTCCCCTCTTTCAGTTTAAAACCATTACGCCTTATCCTACCACTGCCCTCTGCTGAAAAAATAAAAACCATCATTAAAGTTACACTTTACACATATGTACTCACATGTATATACACCATACACCTGTATTATGTACTTTCAATTTCTTTAGCATCTTTTCCTGAATTTTGAAGGACTAAGGGATGTAAAATCAGATGTCCTGTTCTAGGGTTCAGTGCTGAAGTGGACAACTACATTCTGTAAATAAGGAAGTGAGGCTCCAAAAACAGGGTTTACCACAGACAGCTTGATGAGCAAGAGTTCTGCCAGATGATGGGTGGTGTCTAAGAGATGACCAGCTTGTTGATAGTACCATGGTGGCACCTCCACCTATGAGACATAAACCTGAAGGGAGAGGGTAGCAGTATCTGTCTTCTGTGCAGTACAGTGATGAGACTGCAGACCTGCACATCACAGAATCACAGAATGGCTGAGGTTGGAAGGGACCTCTGGAGGTCATCTGGTCCAACACCCTGATTGAGCAGGGCCACTCAGAGCTGGCTGCCCAGGAACATGTCCAGATGACTTTTTAATATCTCCAAGGATGGAGGCTCCACAACCTCCCTGGACAAGCTGTGCCAAGGCCTGGTCACCCTCACAATAAACACCTCCTGGTATTCAGGCAGAACCTCCATTGTTTCAGCCTGTGCCCATTGCCTCTGGGCCTGTCACTGGGCATCACTGAAAAGAGCCTGGTTCTGTCCTCATTAACATCTTCCATCCATGAGGAAGAACTTTACTGTGAGGGTTACAGAGCACTGGAACAGGCTCCCCAGGGAGGTTGTGGAGTCTCCTCTGGAGACTTTCAGGACCTGTCTGGATGCCTTTCTGAGTGATCTGCCCTATTTTTTTTTGGTCCTGCTCTGGCAGGGGGGGTTGGACTCGATCTTCGGAGGTCCTTTCCAACCCCTACTATTCAGTGATTCTGTGATCCAAGTATTTATTATACATGTTGATGAGATCCTCCCTGAGCTTTCTGTTCTCCAGGCTGAACAGTCCCAGGTCTCTCAGCCTTTCCTCATCTGAGAGATGGTCCAGTCCTTTCACCTTCTTTGTGGCCCTTCAAAGAAGTCTCTCCAGTATGTCTGTGCCTCTCTTGAACTGGGGAGCCCCAGACCAGACACAGTGCTACAGGTGCTACCTCAGCAGTGCTGCTCACCTCCCTGGGCCTGCTGGCAACCCTGCATTGCAGCAAAGAGGATGCTGGGTGATTTCAAAGGGTCAATAGTTGAACATTAATATATTTCATATTTATCTGGCACCTCTAAATTGTGAGAAAAGGGTGTTTTTTAATAATTCTGTAGTTGAGTATTTTCAGAGATCTTCACCCAACATTAAAAATTGTATATTTCATTATTAGAGGTTGACTTTGTAGCCTAAGAAAATGAGAAAACAATAACAGAAAAAGTTGGCACTGAACTTACAGCCTGCTAGATGATAGAACTGCCACCTTTGCCATTTAGACCAGAGCCAATGTAACGCAGTGTTGTGTCACACAGCAAAGGTGTGTTGTTCTTTTTTTAATTGGTAGGCAAAAGTTTGATTAAGCACACATTTATTTAGTGTAATTTTAAGATAATTTGTTTCTCTAATCTGCAAGTAAGTTTTCACAGAAATTAAGTCCTTTCTTTGGGAAAAATTCTTGGCAGGAGCAGTATATTGTCCCTCAACAATTTTAATTAATTAGGAAAAAGAGCAATGAACAACATACCAACACAGTGACGCTCGACACCAGCTCTTGTTGCTTTGTGAAGGCACATCAAAAATAGTCCAACTGCAGAGTCACAGACAATAGCTTCAGCATTCTGTATTAAGCCATTAAAGAGTTCCTGTCATGTTATTTGTACCATTTGTATTTCAGTTTGGAAATACTGTATTTCATTTCCTAGCATGTTATTTGGGTTTTTCTAGAAGTAGTTTGGTGAAACCTCTAAATACCATATATGAAGCTTGGTGGGCTTTTTTTGCAAAAGTATTGGATTCACAAAGGCAAAGTAATACAGAATGGATTTATAGAAATGTATTAGAATCAGTATTTATCTGAAAAATCTGAGAGAAGGAATTCTGTTGCATTTGAAAGAGCTGCTTAGAAGGACCAATCAGTACGTTCAATCCAGTGATATCTCATGATGGAAATTGAGAACAGCTGTCTAACAAAAGTAGGAAAATCAAACACAGAATTAAAAAAAAAAAAAAACAACAGCAAAAACAACAGAGATAAATACTGTGATGATGTAACTATCACCATAATGAATAAATGAGCAAACCAACTGCACATACAGAATTTTTTTATGTTAAATTTCTACTTCCAGTTTTCAAGCAGGTTTTTCTTTCCCCCCCTACCCCTTTGGGAGCAGCTGCAATTAGTGCCTGCCTGCTCAGGTGTGATAATTCTTTCAAAACTCAGAGGAATAAAAACATGCACATCTTGTGTATCCAGATGTATTTCAAGCTGCCTTTGTGACTTCAGCCTTTCCATCCTGCTCTGTCTAATCTGATAATGACATTGCAGAAATATTTAGCAGGAGCTCGAGGAGTTTGGGATATGTAGAAGCATCTCCCATCTTGTTTTAAGTTCTTTGTTCTAGTCCACGTCCTGAATGTATCACAGTGGCACCACGAAGGCATCTCTGCTACTGCAAGTCTTTCTCTTCTGTCAGACATTCAATCATTGGAGGCCCTAATTCCACCCAGATGAATTGAGGTTTTTTTGCTGCTGACCCAAAATTCCCCATCATCATCATTACTTTGGTTCTAGAGACCATCTCTAGATGATCATCCTGCAGGAACTTTCAAGAAGTCTCAGTCATCAGCCTCCATCCTGGAGCCTAGTCTTGAACCTTCACTGAATAGGCTGCATTTAAATAAAGTTCTGTAGTTCCTGTTTTCTAGTTCTGGGAGGTACTTACAAAGAGAAGACAGCCCATGTGCATCTGCTTTTGTACATCCCAGCCTGAATCCCAATTCCTATATTCCTCCCCTGCTCAAAAAAAAAGAAGCTGTGATATTTTTTTAAACCATGTGATGAACTGGCCCAACAGACACCACTTCTCCATAAAGAGCCTTATTTCCTGCAGCTGGTTCTTAAACCATCACTCTTGTCTTGCCTCCACCTCTCCATTTAAAGCAGACTTCCCTTTCTCTCCTCCACAGATATTTCCCACTACCTGTAAACCCTGTGGTCACCCCAGTTCAGAGACAGTGATCCATCTTAGAGACAGTCAGTTATCACAGAAGGAATGTTTTAAGCTCATCTCTCTATTATATCCTATGCAGTAAGTACTGAAGCCAGGTAATACAAGTGAATCATTTTTTTCCTGCATCCTAAAGGTCTCCATAAGAAAGTCTGAACTAATGCTCAAAGCAGAAAAAAAAAATAAAATAAGAATCTGAGATAATTCTGGAACCAGAAAGTCAAGCCACAGGTTTTAAAATGAAGCCATCCATCCAAGTGTGCTTTACACCTCATACAAAATGGTAAATTTATGTAAGTGATTTTTACATAAACTTATTTATAAAGGAAAGGAAAAACTGAAAATCCCTCAAAGCTTTGCAGTAAGAAACCTTTTTGTTATGCAGGTTAGAAGAGACACAGAAAAGCCTGTGGTGATTCCTGTCAGAATGGATGCCAAAGGGCAGTGGACAAAAAGAAAAAGGGCATTTTTAGGAAAAAAATGTTCACAGAAAGAGTGGTTAAGACACTGGAATAGGCTGCCCAGGGAGGTGGTTGAGTCACCATCCCTGGATGTGTTTAAGGGTCGTTTGGATGTGGTGTTGGTGGATGTGGTTTAGGGGAGAGCTTTGTAGAGTGGGGATGATGGTTGGGCTCGGTGATCCCAATGGGCTTTTCCAACCTGAATAGCTCTATGATTCTATGTCAATTAAAATTGCACCCATTAAAAAAAGTGGAGAACAGAATCACTCTCAGCATCAACACACTTTTTGAAAGCTCCAAGACTTGGGACAAAAAATTGATGAGCTGAGGCACATAATGGTCATACCACAGGATGATACAGTGTAACATTAGCCACCCTTCTGTTTATATATATACTGTCAAATGCAGATGAAATCTCAAAATGCATACAGGCAGAAAAAGATCCACAGCACCACCACTTTTGTTTCACAAAAGAAGTCACAGCATCCTGTGAATATCAGAAGTACTACAGTGTTGATGCCCTGTGAAGGAAAGGCAGTTTTTATTATTTCTAGGGAAACTCATATAAAGGATGGAGTGTAGAAAGCCTTACCCTAAGCAATAAACATGATAGAAACAAGGATTGGTCCATTTACATGCAGCTGGCATTCCTCTCCTAGATAATACCAAGTTGGGAGGAAGCTCCTCCCTTTAGCATTCTAGTGGTGACAGAAGCTTAAAATATGAAATGCTTTTGCAGAACGATTAATAGAAGAGGTTGAATATGCAGCGTGTGTTTGGGCACAAGCATCACCCTCCACACTGCAACAGAAAGACCTTTTGCTTGTTCTGATTGTGGTTGAATGAGTAAGCAGGTGGGAGCTGCAGATGATGCATGAGGCTGAAGGAATTGCATGCAGATATTCACACCACAAGTTGTGAAGGTATATATAATCATAGAATGGTTCAGGTTGGAAGGGACCTTAAAGACCATCTAGTTCCAACCCCCTGCATGGGCAAGGACACCTCCCACTAGACCAGGTTGCTCAAAGCCCCATCCAACCTGCCCTTCAACACTGCCAGGGATGGGGCTTTCACAACTTCCCTGGGCAACCTGGGCCAGGGTCTCATCATCCTCACAGTGCTAGATTTATTGTATATTGATGTTCTTTTTTGGGAAAAATTTATTGTATATTGATGTTCTTTTTTGGGAACAGTTTGAAAAAGAGAAAATGTCAATGGGATTCACCTCTAGAACAGGACACCTAAATGTAGCTGTCTCTGCAGGTGATGGAGCCATCTAAACGCCTGTTAGAGGAGAGGGATTAATTCACCTACCTGCACTGCCTAAACTCATTTGAAATCACCCGACTATCCAGCTCTTTAAAACCTTACATAGCTGTGGAAAGCATACACTAGCCAGTAGAGCAGTCCAGTTCAAGATCTATAGAAGGAAACAGTGCTGAGGACACTGTTCCCACTTTGCCTGTTTGGGAACATGCACTAATACAGCTCCAGAATCACCCAGTGCACTGAATACATGTGAGCTACTACTGAGCACTTCAGGTAAGCTCCTGGATCGTATCTGCTGTGTTAGTTCCAGCTGAAATAAATCCTCTTCCTGTGCTTAAGAACACTTTGCAATGTGGATCAACACACGAGGCGCAGAGCTGATCAGGGACTCAGCTCAGAAACACACCCCACTAGCCCCAGGAGGATGTCTTGGGCACCCTGTAATAGCCTAAATGGCACTAGGTGGTTATGCTCAGGTAATTGATTCAAGCCCTCATCTACTCAGAGTGAGCTGAATCACTCACCAAAATCCAGTGATTCTATTAACACTCTACTAAGCATGTTAGTTATAGTGGAAGCTTAGAGGCCCACAAAAGTGCTGTAGATATCCAAACAGCATCACCTAATTTTAGTTTTTCCTGCT
>NW_009953302.1:233659-243750 GCF_000747805.2 Chaetura pelagica
TGCTGAATTGCACACTTTAGGTCTTGTTTTATTTGCTTATATGCATATTAAATGGTGACATACCTGTCATATCTCACCTGGCCTCTACATGTAGCTTCAGAAGAATCTGCACCATCTGGAGAGGCTATCAGACGTGAAACATGATGCTGTAGCATCTTTCACTCTCTGTGGATGCCTCAAGTAACCCTAAGGCATCTGAAATAGCACTAGATATCTACATTCAGGTAAGCAAATTGAGCCCTTATTACTTGTTTAGCCACAGGTTAACAATTCAGTTGCATTACCAAGTGTGATTCACTTTAAAATCACCGAGGATATGTCTGTTACCAGACCAGAAGACAGCATAGGTCCATGGGTCCTGTGCCCCTTCTACTATCCCCATGCAGACATGCTAACATCATGGAGTGGATACCTACATACTCAACTTTAATTAGCTAATCAAGTCCATGCTATTTTGTCAGAAGAAACGCAGGTGTTCAAAATTCTCTATTCCATGGTACAGTACAAGCTATTTGAAGAAAAGGGGCAGTTCTCCTGCTTCACGAGAAGTATTTTCTGAAAAATTGTTTGGCTGCCACAGGAGGCCCAGGCAGACACATGAGCTACAAAAAGGTGAGCAAAGCTGCTGCTGAGAATGGTCACTCCATTTCTACTTAAACTCTGTGCATGTTCTACAGGCTATGTTTGATTCCTACCTATCTTTTTAGAAACATACTTTCTTATATGATGTGTCTTTTCAGAGCACACTGCACTTCAGCAAGCTGTGCCAAGATTTACATCCACAGAAATTCTGATGCACATCTTTCTGAAGTGATTTGCAAAAGCTCAGGAATTAACTAACGAAGTTCGTTATTAATGTCACAAACTGGTAGCAGTGAGAGGTTAAGCTGCTTTCATTAAGTGTGTGAAGGGAACTTCTATATTAAAGGAACTTCTCTGGAAAGCTGTTGTACTGCTTATACTGAGTCTCTGTGCAAACAGTTCCTACGGAGGATTCAAATCTAGACAGAAGAAACAAGCTCTACAGAAAAGGATTTTCCACAGTGATTCTGCCATCCTGCAATTAAATATGTTTACAATATGTCTTGTACACAGATCTTCTAATGAGCTCCATACTGCTTCAATGGGATTTGAATCTGAGGCTCTCTAAGTCAGTAAGCCTTTCTTCTGCATTTTTATTGCTAGAAAATTGCAAACACCTCTGCTTAAATCTGTCCTCAAAAACAAAGAACATAAAAGCTTTACCAAGCCTGTGCATTAGGCTTCACTGCTGCTTTGTCCTTCCCCATAGTCTCATCCTACCAAACTCTCAATAAAAACATGCACCCAAAATAGAAGGCTCGTGTCTCTCCTTGCAGAAGATCCACACACAGCACAATTGGTGACATCCCACTGCATAATGACAGAGGGCACACCAGTAAGATTAAGATCTCATTAAAAATATCATACATGACCACTGAGGATGGGGTTGTCTACATCTAGATTTTAGAACAAAAATGAAAACATGAGGGGAAAGGAAGGCAAATTGGTGAGTTGTTGTTCATGTGCTAGAAAACCAATGGAAGAAAGAAGGAAAAGTGTTTTGTGTATTGTCATTCCCAGTAATGAGCTTCCCACTAATTGTAAGGACAGCAGAGGTGAATGAGTGTTTTTGAAAAATCACACTCTAGATAACTTGATACATGTACAAATTGTTCTTGGGTTATGCTATTAATTACTGGCAAGGAAAGGGAGTCTAGAAATATCACCATATTTTTCTGACTATTCTAGATCTCTACATAAATGTGAGAAACAGCTTTCTTCACACACGTGCAAATTTGCACCTTGGAATGGAAATAAATAACTCATTTTCTACCATGTAGTGCTAACGTGGGAAAATGAGGCTTTTGTACTTGACAGTGGTACCTCCTTCTAGCTAACAGGAGGAAATTGTTTCAAATGCCAACAACACATGGCGAGTTCCCATCATGTCTTTGTCAGCAAATCCAACTAATTAGGGACTAATTACTCATTGTAGTAGCACAGCAATATCAGGCTCTGATAAACTGTCATCTTTGTAGCTGAAAAGATTCTGCAATTAAGGCTTATTTTATTTTCTCAAACGACAGCAGTAACTAAAGGCAGAACTGGAAAAGACAATGAGAGGACTTCGCAATCTCCACAAAAAGGCCCTTTCATTCACCTTTACCAAAGCAAGATTTATCCCTGAAGTGTTTGGGGGCTTTTTCACTATTTTGTTCTATGTAAAATACAACATAAAATTGTTCAACTTTCTGCCAGAAGAGACTACACGAATGTCTAACAGTTTGCCCCAGTCACAGCCTCTTGGCTCTGCTCTGTCCCATCCCACCTCTGCCAACACAGTGACACAGTCTCTCATGATACACCTGGACTAAGCTTTCTGGGATAGGGCTTCCAGGGGAATTTCAATCTCTGTTTATAGGACACACAGCACTGAGGAAGTCCTGGTCCATGTGATTGCTTCCTGCTAGCTGAGATTTACAACTAACCACATAAGGACTTAATGTGCTAAACTCAAAATATGATACAATGTTACTCCAAGAATATATTAAGCAAATAAGACAGCATGAAATACACAGCACAGTTAGTGGTATGATGAAGGCAAATGCCAGTTTAATTTTAGATTTTAATTCTAAGTGACTAGATTCAAAAAGGAAATGGGCTAATCTGCGAAAAGAAGGATGTGGAGATTTCTCAGTTCTCCTTGGTAATGAAATGCTCAGAGCTGGTGGAACTGAAGTAGTTATAGGCCACATCCAGGCGTGTCATGTTCATCCAGTGAAGTTCTGCCCCTGTGCATCTCATACATTTTTTCTTGACTCCTACATGCAAACACTGACATCTTTCACCCTTGTCCTTAGCAAAAGGTTTAGAAATTGTCAGATGGATTCCTAAAGGATTAAGACTTGGCTTTCACCAAGTTAGGTACAGTTGCAGTGCCACGTCCTGCAATGCTACCCACTCACTCAGAATAAATCACAGCTGGGCAAAAGTTTCTGAAACTTCTGCTAACAATCTTTGCCTTCTGTTGGTAAACTGTATAAAGAATTTATAGAGACACCTACAAATAATTATCTTTTTTTTTTTTTTTTCCTTTTATTTGAATTGCATGTAGTAACCTGTGGCTGGACTGCAATAGTAGAGGACTTCTGCCCTAACACTGATGATGATCCCCAGGTTTTGGCTTCACAGCATGTGACATACCCAAGAAGCACTGCAAGTTTTTTCATCCTGTTCTGGATTAATTTAATAGAATCAGTGAAAATCTTGGGGGAAATATGGGTGCTGTTAAGGAAACAAACAGAACCTGGAAAGAAATCTCAATATGAAGTGACCAAAAAATATGCTTAGATTTCTTTTCTGTTGATGCATTGCCCTTTCCTTCAGAGATCAGAGGATGAAATGCATCCCCAACATATATTATTAGCAGATCAAATTTAGTTTCTGCTATTACTTTCAAAGGATTTGGTGAATAGACAGTATCTTTAGTATTATCTAATCCTTCACTCAGACCTAGGACTCAAGGATTAACAGCTGCAGATTTTATGACATTTCTAATTCAGAGATGAATCATATTTTCTTGAATTGGGTGGGTAGGTAACGTGCTGAAGTTATTTAATTCTTAGGAACCATTGACTCTACAGGAACAGACTAAGAACTCATGACCATGGAAAATTGCTAATTGGATGAAATTAGATGAAAAAGACATCCCTAATGAGAAAAACAGAATAAGAATCCCTTCTCCAAGGAGGGACAGAGCTTTGAATCATGCAGACAGGACTGCTGTGAGGCAACAACCCTGTTTGTCTTTATTATACAATCCCACATGCTTTCATTACACCAAATGATTTTAGCATGATGGCACAACTTCCACAAAAGCACACCTCTCCTATTTACCTGGTGATTAGGGCGCATCAGGGGAAAGTGTGGTCTGGAAATGGACAAAATAACTGAAGAAAGGAATTCTGAAGGGTAGCAGATGGGATAGTTAATTTTTAAATAAGAACGCACAAGTTCTGTCTCTCATTCTGAAAGACAGCAAGTCCCTGTTTCAGAGGAAGGTTCCAAGCAATGTATCCTAAAGAGACAAGCACCTCTCCTGTAGTCTTAGGTAAGGTATCAAGTTTAAGTTATGTGTCTGTGTTCCATGTTTGTGCTAGGCTTCCCTCTTCATGTGAAGTTATCTAGTCTCATTTGAGATACCAATTTCAGCACCTCACACCTTGAATGTCACTCTGGCTACGTTTACGAGTGAGATTCTTGCCATTTAAGTCCTTTCTTAGCTATATCCCTGAAGAAGTGCACATGCTTTGTTTTATAAATTATATATGCTCTTCTTTCTGTTTTACACACCTATGCTTGTAGTTCTCATGCTGCATCACACAAACTTGATGTTAAAAATAAGTAGCCCACATTAAAAACTGGTTCATATCCTTACATTCGGAAGTATAGCATGTGACATTGATAAAATAGTTATGTCAGCATTTTGGGGGGATGATAATTATACTTATGGTAGAACGTTACATATCTACATATAATTATTATATATATTATAGTAGCATGAACTTGTTACTTATTAACATGAACATAACAAGCCTTTGAATTTAGCAGTTACTGTTGACACCACTATTGAAGGAAGGCAAAAACCCATCAAAACTAACATTCAGAGGATCAATGTCACTTGGATCTTAAGGAAGAGAAAGGAGATTACCAAGTGGAATCAGACCCCTGTCTATGTGTTAGGTTTAGGTGTAACTGGAGGAGGCAGTTACCTTTAAAATTAACTTTCACTGTTCTATTTCTTTACTTATACCCCTTCATTTCCCTTCAATGAAAAAGGGAAAAGAAGGGGAAAAACAAACAAACAAAAACACAACACCAAAAAAACACCAACACTTTGTCCACAATAATTTCATTCTTTTCACTGCGATGTATCTTTTCATGTAATAATAATCCCTGTCCAGTTCATATAACCAATGCAATGTTGTTCTGCCATCTCTTCTCCAAACCACAAAACTTCAGGCTATGAGAACTAGCAATGTAATAAGGTATAGGAATAAAAAGAAATCAAGTAATTCCCTGTTCAAAACTTCTGTTTGTCCTAATTCTTCTTCCTTTCCCATAATTGCATGTTCTCTCTCATTTCATCCCTCACCTCATCTCCTTTTCAGTTTCCCAGTCTGTCTCACACTGCTTCTATTTTATTTATGCCCTTTTTTATCTTTTCTGTTGTGTACTTTCTTTTCTCTTGTAGATAAAAAAAAAACAACACACATACACCTGAAGAAATTAAACAATTATTTTCTTAGTACTGCTGCTACCCAGAGCACATTTCTCTGGATTTTTTTTGTGATTACCAGTGCCCTTTCCATTTCTATGTCTTTATCTTCAAACTGTGTTCCAAAGTCTGATTGTGGCTTTGCCTTTTTTTTCCCATCACCTTTTTTATGTGATCTGTTACAGCCCTTCTTCTAGTAGTTTGGTTTTGATTCCAAGTGCTAGTCACAAATACCTTGGTGGGAGATCAGGCTCTCCATTTGAAGGAACTGCATGCCAGCATCTAATTGTGAGCTGAAATAAGAGGTGAGCTACCTTCAGCACCAAGCCTGCATGAGTTCAAGAAGCATTTGGATGATGTTCTCAGACACATGGTGTGATTCCTGGGGTGCCCTACACAGGGACAGGAGTTGGACCCACCGATCCCGATGGGTCCCTTCCAACTCAGCATATTCTATTATTCTAAACCAACTAACTTCCACATTTTCTACACATCCATTTAGTCTATTTTCTCAGGATTACTCCACATTTTGAATGACAGGTAAGAAACAAGGGCTTGTCTGCATGGGCAGGAAGAGGGGAAAAAAGCACTCCTTCCCTTGGGAGAAAAGTTAAATGCAGGCATCAATATGCATATTGTTATCCATAACACCTGGCAGTGAGATTACACTACCCTAGAGTCTTCCATCTGTATCACTTTAGCCACCCTTCACTTGCACCTTAGACCATCATTTGTGATTGCACTTCTCCCCAGCCAAATAATCACAAAACCATTTTTCTTCAGCCACACTTCCTTGGGTCTTTTACTCATACTGAAGAGAGATGAGCAACACAAGCCTGAATCAACTTTCATTTGACCACAGGAGACACCCTTTTTTTTCTCCCCCATGCCTATACTGTGCTCTTCTGCAGTCTGAGGCCATCAGGCAATCAGTTAATCAACAGCTGACTGATCCAGCCAGGTCACAAAATGTCTACAGAAATCATCATCTCCAGGGTTAATTTCAACTAATGCTTTTTTGCTCATGAAGTTCTACTGAAACTGTCACAGGCAAAGGTTGCTCACCACATGACAGTTTGAGAACAGATTCCTTTCAATTTAGGTATAAAACGGCAAGTGTAAATATCCCACACTGAAACAGCAACAGTTGTCAGACCCCACACGTGCACTAGATTGGATCATGGCACAGAAGGATATAAATCCACATTCTTCAGACCATAAATCAGTCAAACTGGCTGACTGACTGCAGACAGGATGCCCATAGCACTGGGTTATTCTCCAGCTGCTTGTTACAAGATTCCCTTGGTGCATTCAGCACTGTGAGAACCAAGATACGGGTCTGATTTGGTTGGATCTCCTTGTGTTATGTTTCAAACTGTTCAATATGGGTATCTCCTGATGTAAAAAACAAAAATAATAAAAAAATACATAGTCCCAGTGTTCTGATCCTATACAACTCTTCCCTTGACAGATTAATACATTTCTTAGCAAATATTTGAATATTTCATTCCTGAAATAATTTTAAATTTAAAAAAAAAAATTCAATTCAGCTGAAAACAGCTTGTCTAAGCACACATTTGAGCCAGGAAAACTCATTTCACTTCATGCTAATTCTTGGACCTATATGTAAAAAAAAAAAAAAAAAAAAGGGGGCAAAATAAAAAAAAAAAAAAACACAAAAAAAACCCAAAAACAACCCTCCACACAAAAAAAAATCACCTTATGCTTTTCTCTTTTTTTGCTTTAAAATGAGGGGAAAACCCCATAAGAAGACCAGACCTGGGGTAAAAGGTAACACAGACAATTTCCAACATAAATGCTAGTTATTAGGTGTCATGTAGAGTCAGGAGTTGCCATGGAATCCATTTGCTTCTAAACCAGCTCCTCCTGCTGGAATACTTTTTCATTATTATTTCTTTCACTAGCACAAAAGGAGATGGCTATAGAAGAAATGTTATTTTAGGATAAAGTTTCTACTGTATCTGTAATCAGACATGAAATTAAAATATAAATTTAAAGCTATATTTCTGTTCAAATGTAAAGCTACATTACTGTGGTCAGAAGAATGAAATTGTTGTAGACCTTTTATAGATCCAGTAAAGCAGAGAAAACAAATTATAGCTCAAGTCTTCCTTTCAGCTGTCTTCCCATGAGTGAAAATAAATGTCATATCTGCTGTCTACTGTTTACATTTTCGCTACATTATTCTCCCATTATGCTTAACTTCTATCATTTTCATACTAGTTATTCTATGCAACAGCAGCTTCATTACCAGCCTAATCACTAATGTCCTGGTATACAGAATAGTGTGTGCACACTGGACACTGGGTTTATTAGGCCCATGAACTCACTTGCTGTGATGTCAGCTTCAGTAGATGGATTTCAAAGAAAAAATGCAATCATGCCTTCAAACTCTTGCCACGCAGATTACTGGGTTTCAATTCTTTTGTATACAATGTGCTGCACCAAGACTGGAGGACAATACTGGAAAGTAACCAACAATATTAGAAAACTATGTCAGTGATTTGCAGCTTGGCATGCTAATACTTATTATTAATATTATTGTTTATTATAGACATTGACTAGCATTGCATCTGGAAGCCCTAAACAGAAATAAGATCCTATTGTGAGCAACACTGTATGGAGATAAACACAGCCCTTGCCTCCATGAGCTTGTATTGTATGGTCCTAGCCTTGTAAATTGATCTGGGTAGATGGATTCTTCTGTCCCCATGGAATTCTCTGGCTCCCCAAGTCAGTCAGAGCTTCCTGCCTAACCCTCCTATGAGGAGAGGTGGCAAGCAAGCTTTGGGTGCAAAGAACCTGGGCCTTTCTAATCCATTCCTCCCCTGCCCTTTAGCAGCTGAACAAAACCCAAGCTTAGACAATCCCACCATTTCACTGAGCTTCTGATGCTTATTTACATCTCTCAAACAAAGTTTTCTCCTGCCAGGAAATCAGAGGAAGCTCTGTGCCATGCAACGCCCTTCTCTCTCCAGCCCTGTGTTTTCTAAGGTTCCATAACTGCAGGGGTCCATGGTATCTCTCAGAAAGCTCCCCAGAGTGCAAGGGACAAGCACTACCCTTGGAAAAGCAAAAGAGCACAGATAAGCATGCTAGAGACAGAAGAACCCCTGGCCCCAGAGGGAAGAAAGAAGGGTAATTGGAGCCCTACAATGAACAGAAGCAGCTCAGCACCAGCCAGGGTCCAACCCACACTACCTGAGCAAGGAGAGCAGGTCACCAGGCAGGTCCTTTAGCAGCAAGGAAGGCCCAGGGTCAAGCTGGGAAGCCAGCCAGTGGGTGGGTTAGGGTCCAGAACAACAAAAACCCCAGCCAGGTACAGGCATAGCTGCAGAGCTCCTAGGGCCAAGAATCCATACAACCCGGCTCAGGCAAGCACTAAGGGCAGATGGGGGGTGTGGAACTACCAGGTGAGGCTGGTCAGAACAATTAAGACTTATTAGTGCACTGGGGGGCCTGACACCCCCAGTCTTTGTCTCTCTCCCCAGTATGGCTGCTCTGACAAGTGACTTAGGTTGAGCCATGCACCAGAAGCGTTTTGTGCTGAAGCCAAAATTAAAACCAGATTCCAGAACATCCTAAGGTTTTGGCACATTTCAGAAATGTGGCATTAACATCACCAAGCTATTGCCAGACCAAAGAAATGACAATTCCTTGTTCATCTACCAGCTAAATCTGAGAGAAATTACACAGAGCAAGCAATCCCTGGAGCTTCTTCCCTCCAGCTGCAAGTAGTGGACACTCCTCAGGAGAGGATCTGTGGGGAAACTGTCCTTTTAATAGGCTCTAGCTTCAGCTGGTTACACCCAGCCCTAGCATTATGTAAATGCAATCCCACCATCAGTGAAGAATACTCAGAATTCAGTGTTTAGACAAAACATTTCCACAGTGAGACAAAACATAAATTTAAAAAAACTATTAAACGGGGTTATATGCCAAGCCTGGGGAAACACCCCCACCCTCAGCAACAGATTTAGCACAGTCAGAAAAAGGTTGAAACTGAAATCAGGCTTGCAAGTCTGGTGCTGTTTCCCTGTGCCCCCTCCCAGTGTAAGGAACTGAGTCCACAGTATTTTCCTGACAGACATCCCCTCCTCCACACCACTTCCGAAGAAAACGGTTACGAACTCAATTTCTTACTGCAGTTGCAATAAGGTATCTCTTCCCCACGTGGCGAATGCAGAGGAGAGCAGTGACAGGCTGGTAGAGGGCCCAAACAGCTCAGGAGCTCTCAAGTGACAGAGCAGTTGCTCCCAGCTCAGTGCATGATGCCCACAACTGCCATTAGACTTGTAACCACGAAGAGGTAGGAGACTAAAACGAGCAAAGCTCCTATTAAAATCCACGCAGGGAATGCTTCCTATCTTGCCTTGCAACAAAACTGTAAGCAGTACAGTAACAGTACAGCAGGCACCATCTCCAGAGCTGTCAGGCAGCCTCGCACCCTGTGTCCCTCCTTTCCCTATTCCCTGAGGTGATGGGAGGCAGAAGACAAGAGTTTCAGTGCAGCAGAGGAAGGCAGTTCCTCGTGCTATTGATTTCATCTCCAACAGCATGTATTATTTTGAAGCAAAGTGTGCCATGGAGGTGGGTTAAGCTGCTTTTCTGCCCTGAAACAAAGCAGTGATACAAGTCTCTTTGTGACCTCTTAATTATCAGGTTGATAGTGAGCACAGGCTGTGGAATGGATCCCACTATTTTGAGAATTACTCTTTGGGGTGCTGAAATTTAAACAGGCTTCCACTGACAGATCTTGCTCCCCCCCCCA
>NW_009953302.1:244659-249411 GCF_000747805.2 Chaetura pelagica
AAGGGCCGGGCAGGTGAGGGGGCTGGGGGCCCAGCACCCATCCGGCCCCAGCAGCCGGTACCGCCCGGGGCAGGAGGAAAAAAAAAACAACAGAAAAGGATGTGAGAGCTAAGCAAGATGTCTGGGAAGACATAGGGAGGGCAGGAAACAGTTCCAAGTTTGCAGTTTCTTCCAAGTTCATTTCCAGTCCCCTGTCCTTCCCGAACCGTCCTCCCATCCCTTAGGAGGGTGTTTCAGCTCCGTTCGAATGTTCAGAATACCAGGCTCCTTTGGAAATGCAGAAGGCAAGAAAAATGTGTCTGGGGTTTGCTGCTATTGACCATAAGGAATTTAATGTTTTAAGAGTTTATTTATGTTTTCATGCGCTGCTCCTCACAGTAAGACAGCCTGACTTCCCATCACTAGCAAGCGTGTATTCAATGAGATAAAGGCTTAAAGGTACTGACCTTTGACTCCACTGGGGGAAAAAAAAAATTATATGTATATATATATACACACACACACATAATCTCGTTAAAATTTCTGCCAAAAACAATGCAATTGAAAGGAGTGTGTGGTCAAGAGAAGTGCCCCCCAAAGCATGCTTTAAAAACCCACGGATGTATTGCCAAGAAGCGTTTAAAAGAGTAACTGAAAATAACTAGTGATCATGCTGGTGGTCGAGGACTCTAATTTTACGATGTTTCTGTAATTATTTTTAAGAGATGCATTCGGAACCACTTATATCCGAGAGCTGGTGTCCAAGGGTCTGTTAACTATTGCCTGTGTTTTGTGAGAGAATCGGCATTCTCCTTGTCCTGCTCCCCTGCACATCCTAATGACATTAGCAAAAGGGCAGGAATAAAGTACCTAGAGCATGGCTTGAATCTTGGAGGTTAAGATCTAGATCAGTTAAAACATATTAATTGCTTCTGAATGGTCTCACAGAGCATTTGCCGTCTATATTTATGTCAATAAAGCCTTGATTAGGGCACGGATGGAAATTCACATCACACTCCAATTCACCAGGGTACCCAAGCGCTTGTGCCTGAAGTTACCGGTCTCTTAACAACCGGCTGGGTCTGCGGGTGCCCGCGCTGGCACCAGCACCCCCGGGGGCTCTACACCCCCGGAGGAGGAGGGGGTGTCTCTTTCCAGGACGCCACGGTTGCGGTGTGCTCCCTTCAGCCCCGCGGGACCCGATCCCCGCTTCTCTCCGGTGCAAAGCGGAGGGAGGATTTGGGTGTCAGTACCTGTCCGTCAGCAGTGCCAGGCCGATGGGGTTTCTTGCGGACATCGTGGGAGCGACCCGCGTGGTTAATTCGCTAATACTAACCTCTGCAAAACGCTATCGGGAAAGCAATGTATAAGCGATGTCTTACCCTTGAAAATATTTTCCTCGCTACTTGAGAAACGGCCACCTTATTCCTTGGGGGGGTGTTAATAAACGCATCCAAATACATAAACTGACAAATAGATCAGAGCACGCCAACACGTGCTAGAGAAGAAACTGGATCCGACGTGTCCCATGGGGAAATGACCCAATAGGGTTTTATTTTATTATTTTTTCCCCCTTGCTTTGATTTGCACAGTTCTCTTTCTCCCCTCTCTTTCTCCACACGCACAGAGGCTGCAGTGAACGCTGCACACTGTGCCTGGCTCCTCAAGTTTTCTGCCACATGCAGTTGGAAACCTGTCTGCGGAACGCTTTGTTTTCTCCCAGCCTTTCTTCAGACATCCCACTTTATTGTGCGTCTATCTAAGAATCAAAAAGCGCTGCAGGACCTGCTCATTCAATTTTCCAACGTTATCTCTTTCCCAGACTATTCTCACCCGAGAACAAACGCGTCTGAACTGAGCACACCTATCTCGGTCTGTCTCGGCCCCCTCCCGGGGTGCCCAGACCCGCGGTGCCGGCAGAGCCCCCGGGATACCCAACCGCTCCGTTCTCCGCTTCAGGTCCTGCTGGGGAGTGAGGGGGTGCGACGACACACACGTGGGGCTCGGGCCCCCCACCGGGGCTGGGGGTCCCCGCCTCCCCACCGGGGCTCAGCCCCTTCGCTTGCAGGTGTCCCAGTTGCCCCCTCGGTGTCACACACTCCACTCCCACGGCTGGTACGCCGAGGAGTGACGGCGGGAGGGTCGTCCCGTCGCGGTGAGCTGGCTTTATTTATTAAACAGCATCACGTCCTCCCTGGGGGCCCTCCTTGGGGAGCGGCGGCAGCTTCGCCGGGCCCCCCGCGAACGGCATCGGGCTGTCGGCTGGCACGAAGGCCGGGAATTCAGCTGCTGTGGGCTGCCTTTCCCTTGTACCTGGAACAGGGCAGTGCTAGCTCAGGTCTCCGCTGTCGGAAGTCGAGTATTTTGCAAAAAAAAAAAAAAAAATTAAAAAAAAAAACAACTTGGGGGGGGGGGACCCCACAAAACACAACACCCCACAAAGCAGGTGTCTCTGAAACGGCCAAGTCTTCCTATCACTCGGGAATTATCTCTTGAAATCTGCTGGGAAATGTGCCTGGCGTAACTGACCTCGCGTTAGTGATTCTGGTACAGCTTTGTCCGTGCTTGGTGCAACTCGGAAAGCTGAGTAATTTCCTTTCATACGTTGGTCCTTTCGCATCTTGTACTTTATCTACTGCCGCATTTATACGTTAAAAATCTCCCCTGGGGTTGGCTCCGGCCGGTGGGGAACCGGGGCGGCTGCTGCGGGGAGGAAACCAGGTCCCGGCACACAGGGAAAGCCGATCCTTGGGGAACTGTGTCCTCGCTGGGGCTGTGTGGGGTTGGTAAGGTGGATGCTCATGTTTCGCTGGTACAAATTAGCAGAAGTGTATCCTACTGATTTATTTATTTTTTCCCAAACCGAGGGTGTTATAAAAGACATTCTCTGCGGCTCACGTTGACAAATAACTCGTGAGCTACCTGCCAGTGTTAGTCCAGTTGTTGCCCATATGTCCAAACACCCTCCCAGAGACGTCAGTGCTGTTTAGCAAGAGAATTACCTCAAATGAAAACCAGAAGGAATATGTGTTGTTGTTTTTTCTTCTCTCCCAAACTCACTTTACACCTGATGGCAGAATCACACAGGGAAGATTTTTGAAAATCCAGTGTCACCTTCCCCCACAGCAGCGATCGGGGGGCGGGGTACTTTCCCCCCCCTTTTCTTTTTTAATCCATATCTCCACTAAATGTCTTGCGTTCATGTTTGCTTAACAACGGGTCGCTTCGGTAAACAAGACAATCAAAAGAACATTTGAGGCTACGTGGATCCATTTCTCTGCAGCTTGTAGACGCCTGGACACCCAGAGGAGTTGTTGAACGCCTCTCCTTCCATCCCTCCTTTATTTACCCAAATGAACACAGGGAAAGCTTTTAACCGAAGGGAGATTTAAGGTGATAGGCAGCGAAGCTGCGCTCCGAGCTGCAGCTCCGTGGAGCAAAAAGGGATGACGGGTTGTTTCAAAGGCTAATTTTAATTTTGTTTTTATTTTATTTTTTTTACATTTTTCTTCTTTCAAAACCCGAGACCCTTTCTTCTTCCTCGAAATATCCCGACCGCTGCCTTGCCGGTGCGACTTCATTTGAAACGCCTGTTTCAACCGAACTCTCGCACCGAGTGGTTTGGTGATTATTTCAGGCTTTTGAGCCTCCCTGCATGATACAGTTTTAGGGAAGATTCTACAAACCTTACCTCTCCAGGCTCTCTCTTTCTGCTCTATCTACTCTTTCTTGGAGCCAGAAGTTTTAGGAACCGCCACTGGTTTGGGGTTTTTTTATTTGTTTGTTTTGGTTTTTTGGGGTGGGGGGGGTTTTGCTTTTTTGTTTAGTTTTGGTTGGGTTTTTTAATTATTATTTTTCAGGGGAATGGCGAGATTAGGAAGTCCCACTCCCTGCAGAAAAACGAAGACCCCCTCTCTTCTCATCCATTCTGCGGGCAGTTCTGAAGTGCCTCTGTCTTCTGATGTAGGAGGATTTGGGGTTTGGGAGGTTTTCTTTGCTCTTTTTTTAGTCTGTTCGTGGAATTGTTGGGGTTGTTGGTTTTTTTTTTTCCCCCAGCGTGTATCAAGAATATTTGTTCAAATCTTTCTCCATCCGAGACCCTTTCTTCTCCCTCGAAATATCCCGACCGCTGCCTTGCCGGTGCGACTTCATTTGAAACGCCTGTTTCAACCGAACTCTCGCACCGAGTGGTTTGGTGATTATTTCAGGCTTTTGAGCCTCCCTGCATGATACAGTTTTAGGGAAGATTCTACAAACCTTACCTCTCCAGGCTCTCTCTTTCTGCTCTATCTACTCTTTCTTGGAGCCAGAAGTTTTAGGAACCGCCACTGGTTTGGGGTTTTTTTATTTGTTTGTTTTGGTTTTTTGGGGTGGGGGGGGTTTTGCTTTTTTGTTTAGTTTTGGTTGGGTTTTTTAATTATTATTTTTCAGGGGAATGGCGAGATTAGGAAGTCCCACTCCCTGCAGAAAAACGAAGACCCCCTCTCTTCTCATCCATTCTGCGGGCAGTTCTGAAGTGCCTCTGTCTTCTGATGTAGGAGGATTTGGGGTTTGGGAGGTTTTCTTTGCTCTTTTTTTAGTCTGTTCGTGGAATTGTTGGGGTTGTTGGTTTTTTTTTTTCCCCCAGCGTGTATCAAGAATATTTGTTCAAATCTTTCTCCATCCTCCCCCCTCCCCAGCCGCTCTGTTCCCGCAGCGGGACCAGGAACGCGGCTACAAGTTTATTTCTCCCAAGCACGGACCACTTGCTTGGTGGGTGTGTGTGTGTGTGTG
>NW_009953302.1:250267-250641 GCF_000747805.2 Chaetura pelagica
AAGACGAGGGGAAAGGTGTTTTTTTTTTTTTTTAATTAAATAAATAAATAAAATTTTAAAGGCAAAAAATACTGCGGGGTGGGAACTGCCCTCCTCGCTGCGGGGCTGGCGGTGCGCGGGGTGTTCTGGCCGCGGTGCCAGCCTGGGAGGGGACGGGGCAGCCCCTTCAGCAGCCGGGAACTCCTCTGCCTTTGCTGGGAGCTGGTTCCTGCCTTGGCATTTTTTGTTCTGGTGGTGCTGGGCACACCTGGACTGGGGAGAGTGAAAGCTGGGGGAGGAGAGTGCGGGGCAGGCTCCTCTGCGGGCGCGCTAGATGGGGAAATACACTGGGTTGTTGGGTTTTTTTTTCCCCTCTGGTGGGATAAACTACCACA
>NW_009953302.1:250987-253707 GCF_000747805.2 Chaetura pelagica
CCCCCCTGCAGTTCTTTGGTGTCTCTGAGCTGCATTGGATAAATGCCTTTCTCATCCGATTGACTCCGATTTTCAGAGGTTTTGTTTTTTTTAAAATTTTTATTATTATTTTGCTTGTTTGTTTAAGAGCACCTCTCTGGTCTTCAATACTTGTTTGCATTTTACGCAACTGAACAGTTTCTCAGAGTAATGGCCGCGCTCAGAATCACTGCCTGATGCTCCGGAGACATGAATTGCAGCTGAAAGTTTCCCTTCCACCTTTGGATGAATCTCGGGAGTTTAAATTGTAGGAAGGAAGGGGGAAAAAAACACGATGAAAGAGAAGTCCAAAAATGCTGCCCGGACTAGACGGGAGAAAGAAAATAGTGAATTTTATGAACTGGCGAAATTACTACCCTTGCCCTCTGCTATCACCTCCCAGCTGGACAAAGCATCCATAATCAGACTCACCACCAGCTATTTAAAAATGAGGGTGGTTTTCCCAGAAGGTAGGTGGGAATGCCTATTCTTCTCTATTTCCGTTCTGATCCAGGCGTCGCTTGTCGCTTTTAATTTAGAATAATAATAATAATATTAAAAGTAAATGGCGTGGGATGGTGTGCTTGGAGACACGGTGCTCTCCGCTGTCACTTTGCTTTCCCTTCAGTTTCTTACGACAGGTTTGGTTGGGAATTTAGGGTGCTTTTGTCAACGCTTGGAGGCACTGAAATCTGGTGCCCGTTCTGCTAAAGCAAACACGGGTTTTCTTTTCCCCCAGTCTCCCAGTAAGATGTGCATCCCCCGCCAAGCACGTGCGTGGCGATAGAGGGGACGATTTACCCCTACTCAGAGTCATGCTACGAGGGGAGTTAATATATGGGTAAATATTTACATAAGTCTATGCAAAGTCCTAAAGCCTTAGTTCAAGCATCGAGCAAAGGTGCGCTGTACAGGTACAGCACGCGCGTGCGGGCGAGCTCACACGCAGGCAGCCTAAATAAATAAACCAAGCACACCGAATCGCATCACGAATGTGATATCCTCGCCCTGAGGACCATTAAGGCACTTTGAGGGTGTTAATCGACCTCGGAAATTTTTAACAGGCGTTTTGGACTGAGATACATTCAACACACATCCCTCCCCCTGCCCACCCAACGCTTCAAGCCCCAGCATCCCAGTTCGGGCCTGGTTGTCCTCCAGTCAGGCAACAGTCAACTTCAGGTTGACTTCCATTGGCAGCAGCAGCGGGCTCCCCTGTCTAGCAAAAGCAGGCTTGAACACCCTGCAGTCTGTCTTGCTTTTAAAAAGAATTAGGATTTAAAGCGACCGTCTTGGGTCTTCTAGCCCGGCTGCCAAGAAAAACAAGCAGCACAGAAAGTTAAGAGAGTCGGAATAAAGTTCTTCTGTGTTCTTACTCTGTTGTTTATACAAGATGTAAAAAAAGAAAAAAAAAAAAAAAAAAAAAAAAAAAAAAAATCCAACACACACAAAACCACCCCACGAATCTTTTATTTAGATCAACTCGACTGAGAGAGAGTCTGCATGAAACAAAAACGTACGGAGCTTTTGTTTTTCCCCGGACCTAACAACAAAATTCGCTGCATCTTTTGTTGAAAAGTGTAGGGACATAAGAAACACCTTAATAGAGATGAGTCCCTCTGTGTTCTGTGTAACTGTACCTCGAGTCGGTCGGTCTGTCCGCTGTGATTTACAAATCAAGAGTGGGTATACGGCCTGGGTTTGGTTTGGTTTTGGCGTTTTGGGTTTGTTGTTTTTTTCTTTGGGGATTTTATTTTTATTGTTTGTCTGGTTTGGATTTTTTTGAGGGGGAGGGATGGGTTTTGATTTGGATTTTTGGTTGTGTTTTTGTTTGTTTGTTGGGGATTTTGTTTTGTTCTACCCGATTAAGTCTGTGAACTGCTGATCCTAATTCTATTTTTTAAGAAATAAATATGCAATGGGACAGCGATTTGGACTGGGGCAGGTCGACCCCCCCGCGGTTCCATATGAATACCTACAGTTCACAGCAGTCATTTCCAACCTAGTGCATCTTGCAACAGTTTCTTTAAACGATCTGCCGTATCTCCGAATCACTCCAAACTAGAGAAGGGATAAATGAAACCTGTAACACCTAAAACCTTTAAAAACATAAAGGTTTCATCCAGCCACTTTCGCCTTCTGTGTGATCTGCCACCTTGAAGATCATTATGCAAGGCAGTTTCAAAGGAGACCGAGTTGTCTTTTATACTGTCAGCGCATACTTTATAAAAATAAGGCTATTGCAAACTCTGATGCCCATGACGTTCCTAAAAGGATTATTAGCAATGATTTGTCAACTCCTGCGGTCTCAGTAGGCTACCTTTCTGCGTGATTTCCAGCAGGTCTCGTCAATTACTGGTGCCTATGTAGCGGGTTGTTTGATCAGAACAAGCATATGGTGTTGCTTGTAGGCTGTGAGTAATCACGGGAAGAGAAGAATAGCTGATCCCCGTCCCTCGGTGGCAGCGCAGGATGTTTGAATGCCCTGGGGAACCGTGTGGCGAAGTGCGCCGGGGCCAGGGCCGCTGCCGGCCGCGGGAGATGCTAATTTGAGCGCGGAGACAGAGGGGGAGACTAAGCGGGGCTTTGGAGGCAGACCGAGCCTTCCCGGCCTAATTAAAGGCAAACTGCAAATTAAAAAGAAAGGCAGCGAGCGGGCACGAAAGGGCTCGCCCCTTCGAGGCGCGTTGCCACGGGAGGCC
>NW_009953302.1:253821-254096 GCF_000747805.2 Chaetura pelagica
GGGCGGGGCCCGCTCGGCGGACCGGGAGCCGCGGGTTTCCCGGCGCTCGCCGGTGTCGGGAGGAATCACGGCCCGTGAGAGGCCTTTCCCGGAGTTGCGACTGTGTCTGGCCGTGCGGGAGCTGAGCTCGAATCCGGGTGATTTTCGCCGAGATCTCGGGGGGGGATGGCAGGAGCAAGAGCTGGGGCTTCCTGCGCGGCTGCGCCTCTGCACCGGCCCTGTGGGCTCGTCCGGCTGCAGCGGGGGGGGGGGGGGGGGGGAGGGGGCATGCCGGG
>NW_009953302.1:256386-260004 GCF_000747805.2 Chaetura pelagica
GTCCACGCGAGCCCGCGGCCCCTCCGCCCCAGAATCGCGCATCCCTGCGGGTCGGGGGGTGGTGGGGTGGAACACCGTGGGCTTCCCACACAGGCGAAGGGTTTCTCCGCGGCCCCATGGTGCTCCTTCTCCCTCCCACGTCCTTCCGAGGCGGAGGGTGAGCCGAGAGCGCTCTGCGGAACCGGAGCCGGGTGGAACACCGTGGGCTTCCCACACAGGCGAAGGGTTTCTCCGCGGCCCCATGGTGCTCCTTCTCCCTCCCACGTCCTTCCGAGGCGGAGGGTGAGCCGAGAGCGCTCTGCGGAACCGGAGCCGCGGGTTTCCCGGCGCTCGCCGGTGTCGGGAGGAATCACGGCCCGTGAGAGGCCTTTCCCGGAGTTGCGACTGTGTCTGGCCGTGCGGGAGCTGAGCTCGAATCCGGGTGATTTTCGCCGAGATCTCGGGGGGGATGGCAGGAGCAAGAGCTGGGGCTTCCTGCGCGGCTGCGCCTCTGCACCGGCCCTGTGGGCTCGTCCGGCTGCAGCGGGGGGAGGAGAGGTGGAAGGAGGCCATCCTGGGGTCTCGCAGCCAGAAAAAAAAGTCCCTGCTTGGCTGGGAAGGGTGGACAGGTAATGTCAGCTGGGGAAATTACGCACCCAAAGGGAAAGCTTTCCTGAAAGTAGGAGGCAGGGTTAGGGATGTTGAATGGATTGAATGGGGAGTCGGTTTGCTTGTTTTTTCCCTGGGGAAGAAAGCGATACAGCACCGAGACAGACCCGGGGAGTTGGCCAAAGGGCTGGAGGTGGGTGGCAGGAGGCTCGGGAGCGTGGCGAGGTGTCATGTCATGTACATCTAAAGAGATGTTGGAGGAGTCAGCATAGAGGAGCGTTGTCTCCCTAAAAGCGAGCTGCACTTCCAGTGTAACTCACAGCCCCTCTCTCCGGTACAAGAGCGAATTTCCATCTGCCAGAGGAGTTGCTCGCATAGGGTCTGGTTGTAAATAACCCTCCAGAAAGATATACACTCCTCATCGCCGCGGGTACGCGGGGCTGGGGGTAGAGGGACAGGCGGAGAGAATCGGTGTGCATTTGTCTGCATATTTTTACGTCGGAAAGGTTCCTAGAGAGAAAGAAGGTGTGTCGATTTGAGGTTAATTTTGGAAACAAGAGCTTTCTGGGAGGAAGATACCAGGAGAGTCACACACAGAATCATCACAGTTCGGTTTCCACATCTCCCCCCTCTTCCCCCCCTCAAGAAATCTAAATACAAGTCGGGGGCACCGGATAAACTTGATAAACCGAGATTTTTCAGCGAGCTCCCTCTCGTTATGGCTGTGTAATTCTCACAAGATATTAAAACACCTGGGTTGTTCTCTCTACCCCTGATTTCACTTTGCTAGGTCTCCACATTAAAACTGTCAAGGGCAAAAAAGCGATCAGCAGTTTAGGTAACTCGCATCATTTCAATGCTAAAACTCCTCTGCTTCCGGAGAACAGAGCCTATAAGACATATGGGTGATCAGGCAGCTTTTGGAAAGGCTGAGGATCTGCTAAATCACTGAGGACCGTATGGAAATTCGGGTTGGTTGTATTGTGGTTTTAGTTTTTTGACCGTTTTTTTGTTGTTGTTGGTTTTGTTTGTTTGGTCTTTTGTTTGTTTGTTTGTTTAAGCAGAGGTCGCTAATAAATTCACTCGTGAGTTAACGTTCATATATATATATATATTTGTAATTTAACATTAAGCAGTTAAAGACAAGTAATGCAGCCTCAAAAAAATATCTGCAAAAAAATCTCCGGGATATCCAAGGACTACATTCATTTTTCTTCAAAAATGATCTGGTCGCTATAACTAGCAGGCCTAATTCTTCACTGACCCTCGCCAGTACCCAAAAATGAAGGCAGGGAAAAAACCCACCCAACCAACCAACAAACCAACAGCCACCCCCAAAAAAACCCCAAACCAAAACAAACAAAAAAAACCACAACAACAAAAACACTCCACCAGAAACAAGTGGGGTAATAAAGAGGTTTTTTTAAAAATTATTATTATTTTGTTGTGGGGTTTTTTTTTTTCTTTATTAGTTGTTTCAAGGGTCAACAACAAAAACACCCCACCAGAAACAAGTGGGGTAATAAAGAGGGTTTTTTAAAATTATTATTATTATTTTGTTGTGGGTTGTTTTTTTTTTCTTTATTAGTTGTTTCAAGGGTCCTATTCGCCTCATGCGAATAGAGAGGGAAAAGGAAGGTTTGCAGTCTCAGTCCTGCTGGGGACGGATCGTTTCGGCGCAGGGACGCGTTTGATTTCAGAGACAAAAGCAGAGGCACCGTTTACATAAACTTTCGCCGAATCAGGACGGTTAACATTTCAATATTGAAGCCCTTAATCTTGTTTTATTTTAAAGGGGGACGAGATCGGCGAAGGGGGAAAAAAAATTCCCACGTGGATAGGTGATTTAATGCTGTTTTTCTTACTGCTAAGGGAAATGATTGAGCATTAGGTTTCAGTGTTTATTTTCTTACAGAAGTTTTTCTCATTTAAGCTGCAGTTTACTCTCCACGCTGCCTCTCTGTTTAATTCCAGTTTTGATGTGAACTTAAAATGCGAAGTGCAGAACTAAGCGACTAGTGTGATACTTGAAAAAAAACAGATTTATGTCTTAGAAAGAATGCTATGTGAAATTACCTAAAAACCACCTATATTTTCTTTCGAAACATCCCCTCCTTTCGTAGCAACTTAGGACCGTTTCCATGTTGGAGGATATTTTGAAATTGCATAGAAAGAGCGCGTGTTTTCAAATGCGCTGCTTCGATCACTTCCCTCCCCAGTTTCTTCGGAATAAGGTCTGTGTGAATTTGCATCTTCTGTAGAAGTGAATAAGTAGTTGGGGCTCGAAAATTTGCCTGATTGTTGTTGGGTTTGGTTTTCTTTTTTTTTTTTTCCCCTCCTCTCCAATTCGGGCATGGATGTGTTTGTTTGCATTTCAGGGCGCAATTCCGTCACCCCGTGTGTGCCAAAATGCTGGTATTTCTTTCTAGAGTGAATCAGTCTCGGCATTATTTCCACTACCGTTTCCTTAATGGGGTTGTTTGTTTAGTCAACAGGACCTTTCCTCCCTCTTATTATTATTTTTATAAAGAAAGCGGGATACTAACTTATCACCGCTTCAAATGAACACATGTGATTTACCGAGATAATAAATCTTGACAAAACCCTGCTAATGGCATCCGCAGGCAGCATTTTTTTTTTTATTTTTTAATTTTTTTTAAACACAGCTTATTCCATTTCATTTGAACCCTCTGACGACGACCCCGCTCCTTCACAGAAGCCTCATTTGGCCGAGATTTTGAGTTATCATTAACCACTGGCAGTTAAATTAACTGAGGGATCAGCCCTGTCGGGCGTCAGGCGATGGCAAAACGGAGCGGCAGCGCTAGGCTAATTAAATGGTTAATCGAATCAAGCGAATTCCTCGATACTACATCCCCTTGCCTTTTCCCTTCCCGGTGACTAGGACGTACAGCTTCTGTCCCTGCGGCTCCCACTGCTGTTATTCGCTATTTTCCTCGGGTAGCGAGAGAAAATGACAGCCCTGAACGTGGGGATGGAGCTGCCCCTGCCTCCCTCTCCCCTCACCAG
>NW_009953302.1:260313-270321 GCF_000747805.2 Chaetura pelagica
CTGCCTCTCCTCCATCTTGAATGGGCAGGGAGCGGCTGTTAAAAGGGCAAAGCAAGCGCAGCGAAACAAAAGCGAGCGGAGGCTTCCCCGGGCCGAGGCCCCCGGGAGCGGGGCGGCAGTGAGAGCGCTGGAGCGGGGCGGCCACTGCTCGGAGAGCGAGTTTTAAGGAGCGACTAGAAGCCAAACGCCCGGGGGAGCTCCCTGGGCCCGGCTTAGGCAAACGTCCCTGCTGCTGCCCCGACGGGCCGGGGCCCATCGCGGCCCCGGAGCAAGGGGCTGCCTCCGGGAGAGCCCCCCTGCTCTTCTCCCTCTGCTCATCCTCAGCAAGTGGAGAAAACTCTGTCTACGGAGCATCGTGTCCAAGCCAGCATCTACTCGGCGTGCACGGCTTCCGTGGGCCTCGCCGGGCCGTGTGGGCAGGCAGGGCGCTGGGACAAGTTCCCGGGGGAGTAGTGTTCCCCCCCTCTGGAGGTAACTGCCTCTCAAAGCCTGGTTCCCCCCAAAGAAGCAGAGCTGGAGCTCAGACTGGGCTCTCCCCTGCGTGATTTTTAAAAGGGGACGCCAAACGGCTCGCTCAGCAGTGGTTTTCGCTACCGTGAATCCAGATTGCGCGGAGATTTCATGTCGGATAGTCCTTTGGGGAAATCGTAGCGACCGCTTTTAAAAGCCGGCAAATCAACACAAAGTAGATAAGGGCTCGCATCTTCTGGCCACCCCACCCCCACCGTCCACCCCCGCCCCCCTTGGCTATTGCCAGACATAGGAGGGGGTCGAGGTGGGTTCTGTTCTGCAGATGCTCACAGAGGGACAAGTAACCCGGAGATCAACCAGGGCCAAGGAGCTGCCCGGGCCTCCTGGAGTCTCATTTCCCTGCGCCTGTCTTCCTCTGTCTTTGCCTAGATCAAGTTAGAAATGATTGAGGAATCTCTTCCCCCTTCCGTGGGACAGAGGATCTTCTTGCGACCATATCGCCACTGGGTAGGGACGATATCCACCCAACCCCTCCATGGGCTGCTGGCATAAAGGCTTGCAGCAGTCACAAGATGAAGGGAAGGACAGGCCCAACGCAGCCGGGCACCAGGGCACGGGCCATGGGCTGGGCTGAGGGGCCAGGTCGCGGTGGGGATGGTGTGCCCAGGGCAGGGCGGGCACGGCTGGGGAGAAGGCATTGCACATGGGCTCGCTGGTGTAGCTGTCCCATGGAACAGATCGAGATGCTTTCTTTTTTTTTTTTGGTGTGGGAAGAGCAGTGTTTTTCCACTGGGAAGTGCTGAGAGAAGCGATGAGTCAGCAAGCTCGCTCCGAGCGGGATCCGCGCAGTCTCGGCGCAACATCCGCGCATCCGGTTAGATACCGAGTCTGCTGCTCGCAAACTAAGCAAGAACCTGGCTAAAATGCTTCGTTGTTGTTTTGTTGTTGTTGCTTGTTTGGGTTTTGGTTTGGTTTGGTGTTTTTTTTTTACTCTTCCTCCGGAGGGTGGACACTTATTTTGTGGCCCAAATGGTTTTTCTCCCTAGGAAAAAAAAAAAATAATCCTCGAGTGGAGGGGATTGGTAGGTAGCTGCCTATAATCTATATTTTGTCAAGAGTATCGTATTCATTCCGAAAGAAAAGCTCGATCCATTTATTTTTGATGCTTGAATAACACAGCTGGATGATGCCTTGAGCTTACACTAGGCGGTTGCTCATCATTCATTCGCCAAGAACTGGCCTAAATGGTGCCTGTGGGATTAGGTCAATTTTAGTGGATCTACTTCGCCTCATTTGGTTACTAATTGGTTTCTTGTTTTATAAATCGAAATCTCATTTTCAGGAAATTACAAAACCCATGCAGCCAGTCCATTGAGGTAATCCGTGGGTCGGGGGTATTTAAATGGAAATGGTTCTGCAATGCATAAGTATTAAGCAACAGTAAAACTTCGCCTTCTATTTCCAAATTAAATGTGAGCTCGCTAGCTCCTTAGATCCGTAATAGATACATCCCTTCTAAGGCTACTTATGTAAATATTATAAACCAGACCTCGGTGGGGGAGGGGACGCAGGGAGGAAAGCAATTTTTATCTGCTAAGGTTAATGTGGCATATCTTGGAAATCTTCCAAAATAGATTATGTTTTGCTTTGTCTTCGACCACTTTAGCTGGGAAAATCCTTTGCCTCAAAACGGTTTAGTTATCCTTCCCCTCACAAAGCTTCTTGTTTCTATTCCAAACCTATTATGCTGTTGGCTCTCCAAATTACAAGAGAATCTTTAGATCTTGTTTCCAAGCGTAATCCTGAAGCAAAAGGGGGAGCTGATTTCCTTGTTTTGTTTTAAATAGACAATCAAAGGATTTGCAGAACTTTCTGCGGTAGGTCAAGTGCAAGAAATCACAGTTTGCCCCCTCGATAAAAAGAAATTGGATGTTAAAGCGAATAGACAAGGGGGGAGAAAAGAAAAGGGGATATTAATCGAGAGGATTTCTCCTATAATCTTTAAAAACAGTATTTAAGGGGCATCAGGAAAGCCTGGCGATTCGGGAGAGGCTGGGCTTGGCAATGAACAGAAATAGCCCCCGACTTGAAAGTGCTGAAACATCTGGGAAGTACAAAAGAATCGTCTCATGTGATAGGATTTCAAAAAGCCGGTTCAGGTAGACAAGCGAAAACGTTTCATTATAAACCATTAACAGACGCAGCCCAGCGGTGCGGGGTTTCCACCTGAACCGCAGCGAGGGGCTCAGCGCCCCGTGAAGAACCGCCTTCCCGGGGGCAGGTTCACCTGCGCTGCCCGTGAGCTGTTCATTAACCCGCCCGCGTCCGGCTGTTTTCCCTTTTAGAAGAAGAATAATTAGACCCGTAAACTTCGATTAATGAACAACTTAAATCATAGGCGAGGAGGCAGATTTAGCCCTGGACACAGAAAGCTGTCACTCAAGTGTCGCTCCGTGTTGGGGGACGTCTCAAGGAGCCGCTTTGGCCGCCTCTGCTCTAACGGGCCGTCCTTGCTCCCCGGCGGAGAAACCTCCGAGGGGCTCGGGACAAACAAATGTACAGCGGGTTTTTCTCTCTTTTCCCGGAAGGTGTGCAAGATTTGCCAGCTCCTTGCTTGTTTCCGGGGACGGGGGTGATCCTCCGTCCTGGAAGCTGGGTTCCCGGAGGAGGAGGGGGGCAGAGCTGTCCCAAAGCTCCTGGTGCATCTTCCGCGGGCCCATTCGCTCCGGCAGGCACAGGGGGGAGCGGAGCTCCGAGATTCAGGAAAAGATCACTAGGTCCTCGCTAGCTGGATTTGAGAAATGAATGGGAAGGAGCCTGTTTCTGGCTGGCACCTGGCACTGGGTACACGCTGGGGCTGTGGGAGCGGGGCCAGGCCAGAGAGATTCCCTTGCCTTTGTCGGGCTGTGAAGTTAAGGAGGAAGGAGGGAAGTGTAGGAGCGGGAAAGATACAAGTCGGACTGAAGAGGTGGATGAGGGAAACGGAGAGAAGAGAAGGAAAAGTGGGCATGAGAAGGGTGCATCGCTCCGGCGGTGGGAAGGGCGGTCGAGGGCCGCCGTGGGATGCTCTGTTCAAATAGCGAGGAGGAAATCGTTAGCTTTGTTCAGAGCGGCAAACACCTGGGTGAAGCCGGTCAATAGCGAGGGATGCCCGCGGCCGCCTGCTGTCGCCACCTCGCTTGTTTGCGTCGAAATAGCCGGAAAACGGGGTCTTGCCTTCCCTGAGCCCTCCCTGCGGGAGGGAGCCCTCTCCGGCTCGCCTCTCGCCTTCCCCGGGTGATCCGCACCCCGGCCATCAATCAGAGTTTGTATTTTCCCCCCCTCCCTTTTACTTTGTCTTAGCGTCTGTGCGTGTCAAGCTGAGCCTTATTTCATGGCATAAGCGTGAAAGGTTTTAACTGCCCCGTTTAAATTATTTCAACAGCAACACTGTGAAAAGGCACCGCTCATAAATAGTTTCGCTCCGATGGAGTAAACCATCTGGCTTTTATTCCTCCTCACTTTGCACAGGAGAAAACAAGCGAGAAAAGTGGGGATGAGAAGGGTGCATCGCTCCGGCGGTGGGAAGGGCGGTCGAGGGCCGCCGTGGGATGCTCTGTTCAAATAGCGAGGAGGAAATCGTTAGCTTTGTTCAGAGCGGCAAACACCTGGGTGAAGCCGGTCAATAGCGAGGGATGCCCGCGGCCGCCTGCTGTCGCCACCTCGCTTGTTTGCGTCGAAATAGCCGGAAAACGGGGTCTTGCCTTCCCTGAGCCCTCCCTGCGGGAGGGAGACCTCTCCGGCTCGCCTCTCGCCTTCCCCGGGTGATCCGCACCCCGGCCATCAATCAGAGTTTGTATTTTCCCCCCCTCCCTTTTACTTTGTCTTAGCGTCTGTGCGTGTCAAGCTGAGCCTTATTTCATGGCATAAGCGTGAAAGGTTTTAACTGCCCCGTTTAAATTATTTCAACAGCAACACTGTGAAAAGGCACCGCTCATAAATAGTTTCGCTCCGATGGAGTAAACCATCTGGCTTTTATTCCTCCTCACTTTGCACAGGAGAAAACAAGCGGCGTCTGAAACATTAGACAGGTCATGAGAGATTAATTTCTGCAGGGGGCTGCTTGGAGAGAGATCGTCTCCTCTGCAGAGAGACTCATCCTGCCTGCCAGAGCAGCAGGGAGGAAGGGAGGGAAGGGAGGTGAACCCCGGAGACCCGGCTTCGTGGGGCAGGCGGGAGGGCGGTCCGTGCCGTCGGACAGACGGTGCCGTGTCCGGCCCGACCCAGCAGCGCGTTACCGCAGCCGGGAAACTGCGTTCGGCTCGGCGACAGGTAGTTTGCGTTTCGTCAGCTGGAGTGGGGAACACTAAAAGGAAGAGGCTTTTAACACGGGGCTGAGGAAGAGCTGGAAGAGTCGCATCTAGTCGTTCCTCTCTCTCCCTTCCCAATTCGGTCATTACAAACCTTCCAGGTGAAAGGACGGTGGCCCCGAAGAGAGAGAGAGGCGGGATGTCAAACTGGAAAGTGATCTCTGGTGAGCAGGGGGTCTAAGCCCGGCCTTATCACTCCCCTTTCTAAAGCCTGCCAGCTAATTACCCAGCAGGTTGTGACCGGGCTCTGCCTTCCGAAGGGGGAGGAACCTTCCTCAGGCAGGATTCAGGTGCTGGCAGGACCCATCCGTGCCTCCGGCCTGGTCGCCAGCGAGAGGCTTCTATGCCCAGACACCGACGTGCCTCGTTAACCGCATCCTTCTCGCGACATCAAAGGCTTCCCCCAGCACACCCCTTCCTTTCATTTTATACAACTTCCAAAGTTGTTCAGGATCCCTTCGGTGGCGTTAGGAGAAAGGCACTTTCCCTGAAGCACAAGCAGTCAGTTCCCAGTAGCCGAAGGCACCACCAGGAAGCCCAGGCACACTGTTGCACTTAGATCTTAGGACTTAACTTCATCGTTAACTCAAAATAGTTGTTTTGATATTTTTCTCCCACGGGTGTTAGGTCTTTAAAAAAAAATCCACAAAAGACACTTCTCTGTGCAACGAGATCATGTCTAGTTTATCAACGATTATATGTATACATGTTTTAGAGTGGGAAAAAAAGAAAAAATTGAAAATAGCTCCTCTCCAGCAGACTAACCTAAGTCGATGTTTCATCTCCTCACCTTACTTTTCTTGGTGTGTCTTAAATAAACAGGACTTGGAGAAGCCTGGGGCCACTCTAGCCGAACCAGCCCACTGGATAATGTTGGACGGGAACTGGGATCCCATCTTTTGCAGGTACTGGTCTGGAAACGACAGCCATAGGGTATTAATGATTAAAGAAATAATTCCTTCTTCTGAGCCCTTAAGTGCCACCCTGACTAATTTTTAACTGTTCACGTGTTTAATAATAATAAAAAAAAATAATAAAAAAATTAAAAAGGAGAGAGAGAAAAAGAAATAAGAGAAGAAGAAAAAAAAAGGGGTGATGGGGGCATCAGAAGTACGAGCCCTCGCATGTCCTGGATTGTAGTGGGGTTGTGGTTTGGTCACTCCGAGTCTTTTGCTCCAGCACTGGACAACACAGGGTCCGCAGAGAGGGGTTCACATCGTATCCCTGTGTGTCTTGTGGGATCAGGGAATAGGAGGGTGACTTTTCCCCAAATTATTAACAAGGTGACACGTCCCGGCAACACGTGAACCTCAGGACGGTGTAGAGACAGGGAGAGGAGCTAGAGACAGGCTGGGGGAGGCTGTCGTGGGCTCAGGAGGCACAGAAATGGGCACGTACACAAAGCAGGTAGGACACATTTGAAAACTCACTGATTAAGGAAGGTAAGGGAAATAGCTGTTAATCGTCACAACGCATTTTTTTGTGGGGTTGTGTGGCTTTGGGGAGACTATTCTGCCCTCGGCACACTCAGAAGTTCCATGCTAAAATGTGCAGGCTAAATTCTCTTATTTGCCCTACGGTGACTTTTAGTTGCCCTTCGCTCGCTTCAAGTCTCCTTAGGAAGTGCTAAACCCCCCAGTGACACGGGATAGAAGTGCTCAGTGTTTTAGGATCTACATACCAGTCACCGGGTAGCCAGGAGCTGTTATTAGATATTTCCCAGGCACTTTGCACTACTAGGACCTTGTGAAGCTGGATATCTCTGAGAGGTGGGTTGTATCCCATGGGTCCAGGAGCTTTGGAGGGATTCTTGTCCAGGATTTGCCCATTTCCTTCCAACTTTTTAAATAACCACAGTGTAAACCGGGATGATTGTTTGCTAAAATAATAAACCCGGGAACAGGTACTTCATGGATCTATCTGTCTTCATGGTGCATCTACGTGTCTTTCTCTTGATACATTTATACTTCCCACCCCTCAACCCTTTCCTGCAGACGTTGGACGGTTTCATATTTGTCGTGGCTCCAGATGGCAAGATCATGTACATCTCGGAGACCGCCTCGGTGCACCTGGGCTTGTCACAGGTACGCTGGAGGGGCCGCTACCCCTCTGCCTGCTCTCTCTCCCACCGAGCCGGCTGAGAGGGGAGGTGCGTGCGGGGTGGGTGAGCGGTGCCGGCCATGAGCCCCTTCCTCCTCCCTCCCCCTTCACAGGTAGAACTGACCGGCAATAGCATTTACGAGTACATCCACCCGGCCGACCACGATGAGATGACGGCGGTGCTCACGGCCCACCAGCCCTACCACTCGCACTTTGTGCAGGGTAAAGTACAGAAATCCCCCCACCCCCGCCCCCGGCTTGGCCTGCTCGGCCGCGGAGGGAAGCGCGCAGGGGCTGCGCAGCTCTCGGCTCACCGCACCTCTGCCTTTCCCCCCCTCCCAGAATACGAGATCGAGAGGTCGTTTTTCCTGAGGATGAAGTGCGTCCTGGCCAAGAGGAACGCGGGTCTGACTTGCGGGGGCTACAAGGTGCGTGCCCACGGTCGGGACCTACCCCCTCCATCCCTCCCCAGCACGCAGGGCGGGCGGTGCAAACGGGGACGGGAGTGGGGAGAGCCCTCCCTGCCCGCGGGGGCCGTCCCAGCCTGGTGGTCTTTCATGTGGTCCAGAGCCAGAATTTCTCTCGAAATTTAGGCTAAAGAGCTCAAACCACAAAACCGAGCAATCGAGCTCCCCGTGGATTTTTTGTTTTGTTTCGCTTTATTTTGCTTTTTTAACTGAACCTCGCGCAACCACTGACGTTCCTGAAGTGTTTGTGGAAGCTGTCAGGTGACACAATGGGAGCCCTGGCTTAATTTATTTCTTTATTGGGTAACTTGTCAGCTTCAGGGGCAGCTTTCCAAGTCAAGGGTTTTGCTCCGGTGTTTCACATGGTTGCGCTCAAGTGCTCCTCGCTGGGGACAGTCCCTGTTCTCCTGCCTCCCCCCTGCTTTTGTGTCAGCTGCCCAAGCCGGGAGACCTATAATGCCAGCAGATGTTGTGCCATGACGTACCGTCGAACAAGAACATCTGGTAAACCTACTCCAGGAAGAAACACCGTAAAAGAGAAGTAAAGGTGGAACTGCACAGCAGCCACCTGTGAGGGTACATTTAGGAGACATACCTACATCCAAAGATACATTCTGGCTGTGGATCATGTCTGGTCTATCTATCTAACAGACATATCTTACACATGTGAAATCTGCACACATGTAAACTCTTTCCAACGCAAGCACACGCTCTTCATTGCAAAGTTATAACTTGGCACTTCCGAGTCTTTCCTTTTCAGAAGAAGAATAAAAGCGTAGTTAGGAGGTGGTCCAAACACCACTTAAGTCAGTGGAAAAAATAAATAAACATATCTAGTTGACTTCAACGGGACTTAGATCAGTGGTGAACCCTGTCATGGAAAAAAAAACCCCAAACCAACCCCAGCCCAAACAGTTGAGCCGAAACCCCGCAGACGGTGCCGCTTTGCCGGAGCGGGGGCGCGGGGCGGCGCCCCCCGGGCCCCCCGGGGCCGCATCGGCACCCGCCGGGGCGGGAGGGTCTGTCCGGGCCCCTCCGGGTCACCTCTGCGGGGAGGGCCGCCTGTAGCAGCGCACCCTGCCCCCCCTGCCAGGCAGCCCCGAGCTTTCCTGTGTCTCCGGCAGGTCATTCACTGCAGCGGGTACCTGAAGATCCGTCAATACAGCCTGGATATGTCCCCCTTCGACGGCTGCTACCAAAACGTTGGCTTGGTCGCCGTGGGCCACTCGCTGCCTCCCAGCGCCGTGACGGAGATCAAGCTTCACAGCAACATGTTCATGTTTCGGGCCAGTTTAGACATGAAGCTCATATTCTTAGATTCCAGGTAGAGCTGGAGTTATTTCCAAACCTTTTCATCTAGCCCCTCCCTCCTTCTCCCCCAGGCCTCCCCTCCTGTCCTCTCGCCCACTGATATTTGCTGCTTGTGTGTCTCTTGCAGGGTAGCCGAACTAACAGGTTACGAGCCCCAGGACTTGATAGAAAAGACCCTTTACCACCACGTCCACGGCTGTGACACCTTCCACCTGCGATGCGCGCATCACTTGTGTAAGGAGATTGTATTGTTGTAGAGACGCTGCCCCCTCGCCCCTCATTCCCCGCCTTCTCCCTCTGCAGTTGGACTTTGGGTTTGCTAGGATTTACCTCTAGGTCAGAAGGGGAAAAGCCAGTTCACTGGAGGGGAGAAGAAGCAAAATCTGCAGCAGGTTTTAATGAAACGAGTCATTACAGACTGAACTCCGAGCTGGGGGCAGGAGAGAGATGAAGGAGATCGGCAATGAAAGGCTATTTTTAACTCCTCAGCTCCCGGCTGTAGGACAAGAACTCCCCTGCACAAACCCCAGGCGCCCAGTTCACTTCAAAATTCGGTTAGGAAAACCCCTTTTTTCTTGCTCCAAAAAGGCGTGCCAGTGAAATGCAAATACTGCTGTTCCATTTCCACCAAGTCTCACAAATCTTATCTGTGTATCTAGTTTTGACTGCCGCAGTGAGCTCGGTTCGGAGACCCGTCCTTTATTCTATTTTGATATCATGATGACATGAATACACGGATAGATGAATAAAAAATAATATGAATTTCCTGTAAGTTTCCTTACAGAGATTGTAAAGAAAAGAGATAAAACCCAAAGCCAGATTTATAGAACTAGATTTCGATGAAGATAAGGAGAGGTGGGGGTGGGTTGGGGGGATTCAACCACCTGGGGTATTCCTCCTGCCCCTTCAATCTCCACGAAGAGCCTTTGACAACGAGCGGCCCGGCATTCAGGGGCCGGTATCAGCCCTGCCCGGGGGTCTCCAACACCCTTGCCCTCCAGGGTTTCGGTCCGTGCTGCTTCCTCATGTGATGCTAAGGGGCTTCAAATCCCTCTCCTTGCCCACGGGGAGGTCTGGGAGGCGGCGAAGGGGGAGGGGAGGCGCGGTGTGCGCCCAGCTTTCCTGATCTCCCTGCTCTGCCCCCGCAGTGTTGGTGAAAGGGCAAGTGACCACCAAGTACTACCGCTTCCTGGCCAAGCACAGCTGCTGGGTGTGGGTGCAGAGCTACGCCACCATCGTGCACAACAGCCGCTCCTCCCGCCCGCACTGCATCGTCAGTGTCCACTACGTCCTCACGTAAGTCAGCGCGG
>NW_009953302.1:271311-273572 GCF_000747805.2 Chaetura pelagica
ATTTACAGGTTTGTCACCCACATATTTTGCGTCCCTCCTTCACCCTCTCCCCCCCCGCCGCCCTTTATATATATATATAAATATATATATTACAGTTTAAATGCACCCAGCATTAAATAAAATTTAATGCAGCGTAAAAAAGAAAAGAAAAAAAGTTTTCCACGTACGGAGTTATTTATATTCAACAAACAGGACATCTGTTTTTCTTTTCAAAAATCTGGGGTTTGAAGTTCTTAATTTCATCCAGAGTCTCTATCAAAGCTCCGAGATTTCTTTTTTGTTCTTGGAGAGCGATCCTTACAGTGAACCACAAAGAAAGTTGGTGACCAGAAGGGTCAGCTAAACTTAACAAAAAAAGGAAAAAGATTGAATAATAATAAAAAAATCCAAACACGAATCAGAGTGACTGCTGAGGTACCGTGTATCTCATCCTTGTATTCGGGGATTGCCTGGTTGTGCTCCAGCTACACTGCTTAAACTGAAACACAGAGGCCCAGTGAGGAAGGGGAAGCTCGGGCGGGCTGTTCTGAAGTGTTTATCACTGTGATTGTCAGCATCTCCCCTGGACACGGCGGTAGCTGCTGGCGGCAGCACTGATACCTCATCGGGATGCTAGGGCCAGTCAGGAAGGCGGTACCTCGTTTATCCCATCCCTTATTCTGCTGCACACTTTTTTATTCCGAAGACAAATTTAGGTGTTGGAAACGTCTGAGAGTTTCAACAACCCGCTCCTCTCTCAAAACTGCGTCGACGGCAGCATCACGATCTTGCCTTTGCGGGTTTCCTGCACGCACAGGCGGGGAGGGGTTTGGTAACCGAGTTTAAGAAGCCCTTTCCAAACCGAAGTGGCTCGTTCTGGAGGCATCGGCTGTGCCGGTGTGTGCAGGAGCAGCGGGTGGGGTGGGGAGGGGGATCACGGCGCCTCCATTGCTAGGACGTAATCACTTCAGTACCTAAGGAGATCATGGGCATCGTGCTCTTTAGCTGGGCAGACAAGGGATCATTGAGCCTGCAAGGAAAAGCACAGATCAGCAGTCTGGTATAGGGAGTAAACTGCCGTTCTGCTTTAAAGAAAATCTCCTTTATTCTCTTTAAAAAGGGATGCGAGGCGTGGTGGGTAATAATACTCTGGCATTCACCCAGCAACGATGAAACAGAGGCACCATCACCTCTACCCTAGCTGTTCCGTACATTTGTATGTCCATTTCCCCAATATCAGCCCTTCTCTGTATTTTTTTGAGCTTTATGCTTCTCAGTTAAGACCAAACACTTGCCGTAAGTGGACGGGAAACTACAAGGTCAGCGTGTGGTAAAGCTAAGAAACATGGAACCCAAGGGCACCTAGAGTGGTTTGTCACCAGAAACGCTACATGTTTTCCTATGAGCACCTGAGATTAGCGCTCTCCTTTAATCCCAAAAGACTGAACATCAGTCTTGGAACTCTGCTTCAAATGACCCGAGTGGAAATGAAACATCCCAGCGGATCTACTTAAAGTCAGCTAGGGATGTGGCTCGGTTTGACCTCTTGCTTGCCGAGGTGACCACCAAGGTACCAGCATTTCAGGCTGGCACAGCAAAGCAAGTAGGGAGGCCCCTGGTCCCCTGGGGGCCGGTCAGACAAACCCCTCGGAGCTGTTTTCCAGCAGCGAGACAGGTTATACCGCGTGTGGCCGCCCCAGCCCCTTGAGCTATCGGTGCCCCGGTCACCAGCAGTGCAACCCAGCCCGGGGGGGGCTACCAGAGGCTCGGGGGTGGGGGACGGGACGGGACGGGAGCACCGCGGGCAGCTCCTTCTTGTTTTGCTGGCACCGCCACCGCCGGCTGCGCACGTGCGCCTACCTCGCCACCCTCCAAAGTTTGTGTTTAAACCTGTTCTTGGCCAGGCTGACGTGTAGCAGGACTGTAGTTGTTGTTCCAAGAATCACCCCGGGGGACGAGGTTGCACCGCAGCGCCACTTCTTTGCACCTCCCTGGAACGCTCCTCTTGGTGCTTCATCCCTTCGAGTGCAAAGGACAGGGAGAGGGCACAGAGGGAGCCAGGGCACCTAAAATGCAGCTGGAAAATGCTGGCAGGTCCATCATTGCTTGAGGCAGCTGTCGCGTTGCTGCGGGTCGCTGCAGTGCAGGCGCTGCGACTGCGTTAAAATCTAGTTTTGGTATGT
The DNA here is from genome assembly GCF_000747805.2 of Chaetura pelagica. Classification (NCBI taxonomy): domain Eukaryota; kingdom Metazoa; phylum Chordata; class Aves; order Apodiformes; family Apodidae; genus Chaetura; species Chaetura pelagica. The sequence goes on from NW_009953302.1 coordinate 273,474, forward strand.
TCAGGTCCTGGAGGATCCATCAAGCCTGCCTGGTCCCTCGTTAGGGCACTGCAGAAGAAGCGATCAGGTCCTGCGGCAGGGGTGCCGCTGCGGGAATCG